>NC_041220.1:14758287-14816529 GCF_002837175.3 Physeter macrocephalus
TGCTCCGCAACGGGAGAGGCCACAGCGGGGAGAGGCCCGCGTACCGCAAAAAAAAAAAAAAAAAAAAAAAAAAAAAAGAGTAAATGTTAGAATTTTAAATGTCTAGGGCATTTGATGGAATTGTATTGCTTTGAGTCTTACGTTTGGTTACTTTAAATCATTCATTAACTTAAGATGAAGAAAATTTAATTTTTGGTCTGAATTGTATACAAATACATTTTGAAACAACTACTAGAATTATATATATGTCAGTGTTTTCTCTTTAAAAATCATTTTAAGTCTAAAACACTTTAAGGTTATCTTAAAATCTTAGGCTTTTCATATTTTAAGGGTAATTGAGTAAGTTTGAGTTTGGTTTTTTGTTTGTTTTCTTTTTCAATTCCCAAAGTTTAAAAAAAGATTGTCTTAGTTGGAATGCTTTTACTAGTGTGTTTAAACTGCATTGTATCTTTGGTTTATTTTTTTTTATCAGCCAGAGTAATTTTTTTTTTCCTGCATTAGAGTAAGAAAAGAAGTCTTGCTAAAAGAGAATACATCAATATAGTTTGATTTTGAGATTCTTAGTTCATCGGGTATATTGTCTATGAGTCACAGCTGACAGACTCTGAGAAGGTTAAAGATTGAAAAGCCATGTGCAGAAATTTAGAAAAGCCAGAAGTCATTCAACAAAGGACAAAACAGTCCTTTAGCAATTAATCAAATCTGAATAGTTAAAAGTAAGAGTCAGTAGGGAGATAAATGGTATAGAAAAGAAGTTGGTGAATTGGTAGGTCTTTTCAATAAAATAGCTTCAGGAAAAATAACTAGAATGCCAAGAGCATGTATTTACATCTTCAGGTTTATTTTCCATGTGAAGTGATTGTTTTCAGTTTTAATTATACACCTTTTTGTGAGATTTAACCTAATATATTTGTCTTATAGGATTCATCTAATTGACGAGTTTAATACCGATATGGATATCTTTGTGTTTCTGCTGTCAACAAAAGCTGGTGGCCTGGGAATAAACCTGACTTCAGCAAATGTTGTTATACTTCATGATATTGACTGTAATCCTTACAATGACAAACAAGCAGAAGATAGATGCCATAGAGTAGGCCAGACTAAGTAAGTGTTTGCAGTTGAAATTTATTTGTAATCAAATGCCAGTTTAATTTGTATAGAACATTAGAATATGATCTGTCAGATGTCCTGCCTTAGTTTTTATATTTTCAGCAAAGCATGGCTCCCGCTGTATTTTATACCAACCAGTGTTGAATATGTACTCCACCATGTAATCTATTCATAGTCTAGTAATTAAAACAGGGAATTCCCTGGCAGTCCAGTGGTTAGGACTAGGTGTTTTCACTGCCGAGGGTGCAGGTTCAGCCCCGGTCAGGCAACTAGGATCCCACAAGCCATGTGGCATGGCCAAAACAATAAAAAATAAAAAAAAGAAAGCCACCTCCCACCCCCAGTCCAAGTAGTTATGCAGCAAATGAAAACTAAGTATTACCAGTGGTCCAGCCCCTTTGAAAAAGATTAGTAGTTAGTAATTACTAATTAGTAACTTGCTTGTTAGACCAGGTAAGAGCCAGATAAGACTGGGTAATGTGCATACGATTGCTACCTTGTTACCTCATAGGAAATAGATTATGTGAGCTGTAGATATTTTAGGTGAAGGTTAAATTAGACATTGGTCACAGGACATAAAGAGGTGAAAATACCTATAATTCAGCTCTATTCTCACATGTAAACAGCAGACAATCAGTGTTTTCTTTGTGGAGTATTTTACTGTATTTCCAAAAGACATTGATTAGTTCATTTATGAACCAAATATTTATCAGTACTTAAAGGTGGAACTAAAACCTCCCATGTAATCTTTATACTTTACTATACTTCCTTACTTTTTGTACTAAATTATTTCTTGGAACCTGATAAGCAAAGCATGTTCTTTTTAAAACTAGAATACCCTACCTCAACTCAGAATGTTGTAATACAGTTCTACCAGTAATTTTAAAGCACAGATATCTTTTTCTCATCTCTTGAATCAATAGGAAAGGATGTTTAAAAGTGACGTGCTCAGAAAATGTCAATCTCAAGTAGTTTGAATAAAAGAATTTAAATTATGGATGTATTTGTTAAACAATTTTCAAATTATTCTTATTGCATTCTAAGGTGAGTCATGTCATTTATATATATTAAGTAATTATGTATTATGTAACCAATGGACGTATCTTGTATTTTCCTTAGAGAAGTACTAGTTATAAAATTAATAGGCCAAGGGACAATCGAAGAATCCATGCTAAAAATTAATCAACAGAAATTGAAACTAGAACAAGATATGACCACAGTAGATGAAGGTAAGTTATTTGTCAGCATAAACTTTATTTATAGGAAAAGCCATCAACTTAGCAGTAGCAAGGGGATAATAAAGATGGTTTGAGTCCTTAACTTGGTGTGCAGTTTAGAGATAGCGTGGGAGAAGATAAGTGTACTTATTTCAAAAGTACTACAATAACTAAGATCATTTTGCCAGAACTGATACAAACACTTTGATTTTGAAAAATTGTGTCTCTGACATCAAAATATCCCAGAAATAAATTAAAATTGGGTCTGTAATTTTATCTACAATTTTATGATTTACTTACTAAGTAATATTTATGAATCCAAAGATTTAAAGTACATGGCATAATATTAAGTTATTAAGAACTCTCACATTTATATTAATTTCATTTTGACTAGCCAAATACTCATTTCACTAGAGTGTAATAAAATGCATTTATTCAAAAATTGAATAATTTCAGATTAAAGAGCAGTTGGGTACTGGAAACAATTGTCAAATAAGAGAATCCTCTCCATTTCCTCCATCTTTTTGAAGAGAATAATTTTTAAAGTTTTAAAAGTTTAAATTTTATATATATATATAAGATAATACATTCACATAGTTCAAAATTCTTAAGATATTAAAGGGCAAACAAAAGCCTCCTTCTCACCCTATCACCCAGCTTCCCCAGAAAGATGACACATTAGGGTTTGTTTGTTTTTTTTTAAGTGTATGACTAGTTGTTTCTGCATCTTGCTTTTTTTATTTGATGTTAAGTTTGGATTTCATGGGCTATTTTCAAATCTATGGACGAGCTTGGAGGCAAGCATGTCAGTGAATTCCCTGAGAGTTTATGCAGTAGTTTTTGTTCCTAATCATGTTTTTTACTGAAAGGAGAAGAGTAGATAAAAGTAGTCTCTTAAGTTTAGACTGTAACTGGGGTCTCTGTGGTGACAGAGAGAGAGAGAGAGACACCTGGATAAGTGTCTAGATACTAGGGTCTTGTTTAATTGAAAAAAAAATTTTTTTAAGACAATGATTGTATCTTTGGACTGAAAATAAGTGTAGACGAAATGATTTCTGTTTGGTTGGATTTGGGAGTTTTGTCTTTATTTTCACTATTCAGATTGTTACATTAAAAAAAACTTTTTTTGTATATTTTCTTTTATTCTTTTACATCTTGCGTTGAATTTTTTGGTAAATGTTTTTATTTAGTGAACCTGAGGAGTAAATACTATGTGGTGTATGAATAGGATATGATCCAAACTATATCTGCATATCTCTGTCAAATCAAAAACAGAAGCTGTAGACTGCTGTGCTGGCAATGTGAACACAAGCACAGAGGAAGTTGCCCTAACATATGTAGGAATTCGGGAATATTTTTAACAGGGAGTGACACTGAATCAAACTGGGCCTTGAAAGATTATTAAGAATTCACCAAAAGTAGAGAAAATTGGAGAGAAGAAATACGTTTCATAAAATATTTTTATCAAAGTTTTAACACCAGTTTCTGACCTGCAGGTGACGAAGGGAGTATGCCAGCAGATATAGCCACATTACTAAAAACATCAATGGGCCTGTGAAATAAGAATTGTTAATTCCTAACTGATGACGAAATATCAACTTGGTGCACTCAAGGACATTTACATTATGATGACCATGGGGTTTATGAACATTTATAACTTTTTATAATTTCCATATTACATTTCTCATAGTATGGACAACTTTTTTGCCACTAACTGAATTCTCCAGATGCTCACATGTGAAATTTCAAAAAAAGCCACAGATACGTAGTCTTGAAGATGTTAAATAATCATTTTACAAAACAGTTTTCTGAATGGGGATTAGTTGGTGATTGTTTGTAACAAATACGCTAATGCTTTAGAAATGTCAGTATTTTTGTAATTATTTCTACCTCCAAATATATATATATATTGTCTTTCACTGGATAATATGTGTAGATTTTTACATGTGCCTTATTTGACAATGCTTATGTCTTGTTTTTGCTCGTCTCATTTGAAGTTCTTTTTTATTATGTTAAAGAATGCAGCTGTGTAGATTATATAGCTTTCATTTTATTGCTATTTGAAACAGATGTTCACCACTGTCAACAAGAACTCAACCTGAATTTAAAGGTGGCATTCCATATACTAACACCCCCAGGTCCTCCCAAGTACTTCTGTTAAAACAAATTTGTTTGGCTAGGCACTAAGTTGTTTTCCAGTGAATAGTAACTAAAGAAGCCCTTATCTTGCTCCATGGATTAATTCCTTCTGTTCATTTCCCAACTGTACTAACTGTGCTTATTACTCTGCCTATTCTTGTGCATGTTTTCATTGATTTCCCTCTCCTGGCTTTTGCTTCTCTTGAAACTGTTGCCCAGTCATTTCTGCTCCAGTTCTCTTTGCTCTAAATAGTAGTTTATTCCTGCCACATCTCCGCACATCAGCAAAATATTGGTGACATTTTTCTAGCCTGGCAGAACAGATTAACAGGCTATTTCACTTCAAAGCAGACTGAATGTGACTTCATTTCAAGGCAGCATTAGGTACTGCATGGAAATAGGTCATTAACTTTAAATTCTTATCAAAGTATAACTTAGCAGTTTACAGAATTTCCAGTATGGGACCTTCTAAAGAGAGAGCCATTGTTCAATTCCAAATCAGTGTGGGTGAAAAAGTGAAATTTAGAAGAGGTAAAGTTGTCTACTTGATATTTAACTCCTTATTAAGTCTTTCTTTAAATTTTTGCCTGTCAGTCTATATTGCTGTTTTATTATACATCAGTTTCTTTGTATAACTTGTGAGTTTCATGTGTTTTGTTTTATTATGTAAATATTATTATAAATAAACTTATTTATAAATCAAAGATTTGTTAATTATTGGAGATTATACTTTCAAGACCTCCTGACTTCCTAAGTTGTTTTTTTTTCTAAGTTTTTAAGGTAATATAATCCTCGACTTACAAGGCTAATGAAGCTCTTACATTGATTCTTCAGATACTATAGACTCTGAAAGCTGATGAGTCAGTAGACTTAGCCAATCTTGCAAGTGTATTGAATATACTCAACACATTATAGTGTAATGGGCTGAAGGGACCTGCAAATAGTATTAATACTTCCTTCTGCATCACAGTACCCAAATCGCTTAGTGAAATGTTGAGAATATTCTAAAAATTGCATAATGGATTTCTCATAACTTTCCTGTACTAACGTGTCTTCAACGATAGGCTGTTTCTTTTGTTGTTGTTGTTAAATCCATATTTTTATTTTAATGAAGTGTAGTTGGGTTCTCCCTGTAATGCCATATTATGTTTTTGGCATAATAAAAATATTTGTGATCCTAAGTTGTATTTTCACACCCTTAGTAGTTTCTAAACTTTCATCCCTTTACCCTTAAAAATGCATAATATGGAAGGACTTCCCTGGTGGTGCAGTGGTTAAGAATCCACCTGCCAATGCGGGGGACACGGGTTTGAGCCCTGGTCCAGGAAGATCACACGTGCCACAGAGTAACTAAGCCCGTGTGCCACAACTACTGAGCCTGCGTGCCACAACTACTGAAGCCCATGCACTCTAGGGCCCATGTGCTGCAACTACTGAAGCCCAGGTGCCTAGAGCCCATGCTCCATAACAGGAGAAGCCATGGCAATGAGAAGCCCACACACCACAATGAAGAGTAGCCCCAGCTCAGCACAACTAGAGAAAGCCCGCGCACAGCAACAAAGACCCCCCCCCCAAAAAAACCCATAACATTGAGCACAAAAGAGATGATACTGTGTGCTTAATATCGTCTCTTTCTCAGTAAACTGGTACTTATTACTTTGGGTATATTCTCATTAGTCCCTTTATTGGACTGATGTCAGTAAATATCCATTGTCAGTAAAGAGCCTATGAAGCCACAGTTGCAGTAGTATCTTGGCCGACTGAAGCAACTTATGTTTTTGTTGATACAGGTCACACACACAAGACGTATGTGTTTTCATAACTATTTCTCACCCCATAGACTTGTAACTTTATACCAATAGATAATCTATGTTGAAACATTAATATTGCTCCTAGTTGTTGGTGTTATTGTATAGTGGTTAGATAGGAGTATCAGGAGATATGGTTTCCATTTGTGTGACCTTAAGCAAGACACTTAAATGGTCCATAAAATTAAGGAATTGTTTTAACTAACTTCCCAAAAGGTATGGTTATTTTTCTGATTATAATATGCAGTTCCATTTCTGCTCTGATTAATTCATGTTCTCTCACACTTGCTTACGTGCTCAGTGAGGAGATGTTTAATTTAGATATAGGAATGGGGTAATGGAATGTGTTGTCCTTTCAGTGAAAAAAAGATGACCTAAAGGTTATGATGATGCTATGATTGAAATATTTCCTTATAAAACCTGCTGTGGTTATATTTTCTATTGGAATTATGATAATTAGGATATGTAAACAAGTGGGGCTGATTATCTTAGAGTTTTCATAATTTAGATAAACATTGTATCTATCAGTTTTACTAAATTCTGTTTTCATTAAAGTTTGTCAGAATGTAATTATGTGGAGGAAAATGAACATGCATAAGAGGGAAGAAAAGTTTCTACCTTCATTAGAGTATTATTTGAATTTCTTCTGTGAAAGGTAATTTTTTTTCTTTAGACTGCCTTGATGACATGATTTCAGCACTTTGCAAATGAGAGTCGTTTATAACCTATTGTCATTTCTTAACAGCCACTAACAAGGGTAGGAAAATGTAATCCAAAGAAGCAAGGTACTTGGGAAATACACTGTGTTTTTCTGTATAATCCTTAATAATGTGTACAGTTTTTAACTTCCTTTTCCTGAATTTCGTAGAGCATTGTTGGGAGGAAAGAAGCATCTTCAACAAGGTCACACTTAGATGGACTTGACTTTTCTTTCTTCCTCCCCACAACCTCTCCCCACTTTTTGCTTCTCAACTACATTCTCCTTCCTCTGCCCTGCAGTTCACGGATAAGGCCATCTATTTTGTTAATGTGTTTCCTGATACAACATGACATACTAAGATTAGACTATTCAATATTAATAATATTAATGGGTAAATTGAACTAAAGTGTGGTGTTCCAGGATAGTTATGGTTTAAAATAGGTTGGGATGATCGAAATGGATAGTTATTTGGAAGATATCTGTATAAATGGCTTGTTTATACGGGCAGTTCTTGCACAGTAGTGTGGGACTGTAGAAATGATTCAAGTTGAAAGTGTGTCATCACTGGGGAAAATGATTCTTCCGTGACCTTTAAAAATTTTGTCAGCACATTATAAATGTGTAAGTAAGTGAACAAAATAGTAAAGCTATTATTCAGTACACTGTAAAATATTAGGAACGTTGAGGAAGTTTTATTTTTGTAAAAAATGTATCTGATGAGTGATGCTGTGAAGAATAACGAAGTTTGGAGGCAGCAGGCATCACCTAGAGTTTGGTTTGGGGCCTTCGCATTATCCAGTTGGCGATGGCAGGAATGCTTTGGACTTTCTTACGTAATGTCACCAGCCTGGGATGGTTGTCCAACAAATCAGGTTTAAAGACCAAAAGTGTGGTACTGCAAATTTCCCAGTAGAAATCTGCCCAAGTTACCTAGTTTAAAGGAAACAAATTTTCATTAGAACATAAAAGGCCTAACTTCTTAATCTAAAAATAGTTTCTTTTTAATTCAAAATAATGTGTTATTACAAAAGCAGAATGCGTGTATTATAGAAAATTATAGATGACACCATACTCCCAACACACAGAGGTTACTCACGTTAACACCTCTGTATATGGTATTTTTTTATGCATGTGTGTGTATTTTTACTAAAATGAGATCTTACAGTACATGCTCTTTTGTAACTTGATTCAGTTTCCATCTCCCTGTGACAATACATTTTCATCTTATTTAACATACCATCAGTACTTTTCCATCTGTTCCAAAAATGTCCTTTATAGAATAAAGCAGGATCCATTCCAGGACCATGCATTTCACCTGATTATGTCCTTTAACTCTCAATTCAAAACAGTACCCTTTTTTTTTTCCCATGTCACTGAATTATTGAAGATTCCACGCTAGTCCTGCAGAATGTCCTGTCTTCAGGATTTTTATGATTATCTCATCGGTTCCTTTATATGGCAGAGTAAAAAGGAAGAGAGTGCAAGTTATCTCGAGAGTTCATAGTTTCAAGTTACATATTTTTGGCTAGCATAGATTATATTGAATCACATCAGAAGACATACGTCTAACCATTAGTGTAACCCTAAGATTGGCCACTGGACAGTATTAGGATGATGGCAGCATAGGCCTACTCTTGTATACCTGTTTTTTTTTTAATTTGTACACTTGTTTTGTTCTTTTATGACTAGATACTAATCTGGATGACATTACTTCGCCTCCACATAAATATCAGTCAAAGAATGAAGTTTAAAAATGGATTATTCTCAGTTTTCCTTTTGTTTGGAATTTAATAATGCTGATTTCTAGTGTTTTATGAACTTGCTTACTAAACACCTGTCAACTAGGAGAGTCTACTGGTTAGAGGATTCAGAGTTCAGTCAACAAATATTTATGGAGTACCTACTATGTGCCCTGTACAGGTCTAGCTGCTGGGATTGACTAGAGAGCAAGATGTGATGCAAGCCCCTTCTCTGGTGCAGCTTTTACTTCAGAAGCAGGAAGACAAACGTCAAGTGTGGTACGGGGGATCGGCCAAGATGGCGGGGTAGAAAAGCCCTGAGCTCACCTCCTCTTACAAGCACACCAAAGTCACAAGTATCTGCAGAACAACCATCGATGAAGTAGACCAGAATCTACCAGAAAAGATCTTCTGCAGCTAAAGACATAAAGAAGGACCCACACGAGATGGGTAGGTGGAGCTGACTCACAATATAATCCAGTCCCTTACCCCCAGGTGGGCAACCAACAAACGAGAATAATTATACTGCAGAGGCTCTCCTGTAGGAGTGAGAGTTCTAAGCCCCATGTCAGGCCCCCCAGCCCAGGGGTCCTGCACCAGGACCCCTATATAAGAAGGACTTAATTTTGGGAGTTCCAAAGAACTAGGGGAAATAGAAACTTCACACTTAAAGGGTGCACATAAAATCTCACACCAGGACCCAGGGCAAAAGCAGCAATTTAATAGGGGCCTGACCTACCTGCTGGTCTTGGAGAGTCTTCCGGAGAGTCAAGGAGGCAGCTGCAGCTCAAACTAGAGACATAGAAACTGGCAGCGGCCATATTTGGCAGCTTTCTACCATGTGGGCACCATTGTAGGATCCTCCCTCCGGCTCATGAGTGCCAAGACCTGGCCCCATCCAACAGCCTGTAGGCAACAGTGCTGGGGAGCCTCAGACCAAAGAACTAACGGGGGGCGGGGGCAGACACAGCCCCACCCATCGACAGGCGACCTAAAGACTTCCTGAGCCCAGAGCCACTTGAGACATGCCTCTAGACCTGGCCCTTCCCACTAGAGGGCCAAGACCCAGCTCCAGCCACCAATGGGCAGGCGCTGGCCTTGCCCTCAGGAAGCCTGCATTAGCCTCTAGACCAGACTCATCCAACCAGCGGGCAGACACCAGATGCAAGAAAACCACAATTCCGCAGCTTGTGGACCCAGCCTGCCCACAGCAGGCCAGACCCTGCCCTGGGACCAGCTGGGCCCTGGCTCTGCCCACTAGCAGGCCAACACAAGCTGTGGGACACCCCAGACCCCATACCCAACTGTGTCAAGAACTGCCTCCCCCCCACCACAGCAATCTGACACCAGCTCTACGATCCCTGGGCCCTGCAGCAAGATTCCCACATTCCAGGACCAGTTGTGACTGCCAATATAGTCCAGCACTAACCCCAGGACCTAGCTTCAGCCACCAGTGGACAGGAACAGCCGTGGAGTCTTCTGGATCCTGGCTCCATCCACCAGTGAGCCAGCATTAGCCCCAGGACCCCCTGGGGTTCTGAAATCAGCCCTCTTGTGACCAGGCCCCACTAACCAGCAGCCAGCAGCCTCCATACAAGGCAGGGCCTGGCAACCAATAAGACTTAGGGACAAACCAAGCCTACCAGACCACCCACATAGTCAGCCTGCCGGCCACAACAGAAAGACCCTCACAGCCCTCCTGGGGAAACCCTAGAGCATATAGCTTGGGTGACAAAAGTGGAGTGCACTGCTGGGACGCATAGGACGTCTCCTACAGAAGGCCACTTCTCCAAGTTCAGGAAATGTAACTAACCTACCAGATACGTAAAAATACAAATAGCAACTTAGACAAAATAAGGCAGCAGAGGAACATGCTCCACACAAAGGAACAAGATAAAACCCCAGAAGAACTAAATGAATGGAGATAAGCAATCTACCCAAGAAAGAGTTCAGAGTAATGATCATAAAGATGATTAATGAGCTCAGAAGGAGAATGGATGCACAGAGAAGTTAGAAGTTTTTAACAAAGAGTTTGAAAATATAAAGAACAACCAAACAGATGAAGAATACAATAACTAAAATGAATACACTAGAAGGAATAAACAGTAGACTAAATGATACAGAGGAATGGATCAATGAGGTGGAAGACTGAGTAGTGGAAATCACTGATGCTGAACAGAAAAAAGAATGAAGAAAAATGAGGACAGTTTAAGAGACCTCTGGGAAAACATCAAGTACACTTATATTCGCATTATAGGGGTCCCAGAAGGAGAAGAGAGAGAAAAGGGGGCTGAGAACATATTTGAAAACATAATAGCTGAAAAATTCCCTAATCTGGGAAAGGAAACAGTTACCAAGTCCAAAAAGCACAGAGAGTACCATGCAGGATGTGTGTTCCCAAAGAGGAACACACGAAGAGACGTTGTATTTAAAATTACAAAAAGTAAGGATAAAGAAACTATTAAAAGCAGCAAAGAGAAAGTGAAGAATAACATAAAAGGAAACGCCCATAAGGCTGTCAGATGATTTTTCAGCAGAAACTCTGCAGGCCAGAAGGGAGGGGCACATTATATATAAATCCCCTATGTATATATATATATATATATATATATATATATAGTGATAAAAGGGGAAAACCTATAACCAAGAATATTCTACCCCGCAAGCTCTCATTCAGATTTGATGGAGAGATCAAAAGCTTTACAGACAAGCAAAAGCTAAAAGAGTTCAGCCCCATCAAACGAGCTTTACAACAAATGTTAGTAAATTCTCTAGGCAAGAAAGATAAGGACACAACTAGAAACAAGAAAATTACAAAATGAAAAAGCTCACTGGTTTCAAACATACAGTAAATGTAGGAAATCATCCACACACAAAGCTAGTAGGAATGTTAAAAGACAAAAGTAGTGGGGACTTCCCTGGGGGTCCAGTGGTTAAGACTCTGCCTTCCAGTGCAGGAGGTGCAGGTTCAATCCCTGGTAGGGGAACTAAGATCCCACATGCTGTGGGGTGTGGCCAAAAAAAAAAAAACCTAAAAAAAAAAAAAAAAAAAGACAAAAGTAGTAAAATCATCTATGTCCACAATAAGCAGTTGAGGGATACACAAAACAACTAGATGCAAAATATGATATCAAAAACAGTAATCATGAGGGAAGGAGAGTACAATTGCAGGGTTGTTAAAATGCATTTGAAATTAAGAGATCACAGCTTAAAACAATCATAAATATATACAGAGAGAGAGACTGCTATATAAAAACCTCAAGGTAATCACAAACCAAAAATCTATAATAGAAAAAAAAAAGGAATCCAAACATAACACTAAAGATGGTAATCAAATCACAAGAGAAAAGAAAGGGGGAAAAGAGACCTACCAAAACAACGCCAAAACAATTGACAAAATGGCAAGAGGAACATACATATCAATAATTACCTTAAATGTAAATAGATTAAATACTCCAACCAAAAGATATAGAGTTGCTGAATGGATCCAAAAACAAGACTCATATATATGCTGCCTACAAGAGACTCACTTCAGATCTAAAGACACACAGACTGAAAGTGTGGGGATGGAAAAAGATACTCCATGCAAATGGAAATCAAAAGAAAGCCAGAGTAGCAATAGTTATATCAGACTTTAAAATAAAGACTGTTACAAGAGACAAATTAGGACATTACATAGTGATCAAGGGATCAATCCAATAAGAAGATATAACAATTGTAACTATATATGCACCATGCACCCAACATAGAAGCACCTAAATACATAAGGCAAATATTAACAGACATAAAAGGAGAAATTGATATTTATAGAGCATTCCATCCAAAAGCAGCAGAATACACATTTTTTCCAAGTGCACATGAAACATTCTCCAGGATAGAACACATGCTAGACCACAAAACAAGCCTTGGTAAATTTAAGAAAATTGAAATCATATCAAGCATCTTTCTGACCACAATGCTATGAGGCTAGAAATCAACTAGAAGAAAAAAACTGCAAAAAAACACAAACATGTGGCGGCTAAACAATATACTACTAAACAACTAATGGATCACTGAGGAAATCAAAGAGGAAATCAAAAAATACCTAGAGATATACGAAAACAAAAACACGACAATCCAAAACCTATGGGATGCAGAAAAAGCAGTTCTAAGAAGATTATAGTGATACAAGCTTACCTCAGAAAACAAGAAAAATCTCAAACAACCTAACTTTAACCTAAAAGAGCTAGAGAAAAGAACAAACAAAACCCAAAGTTAGTAGAAGGAAAAAAATCATAAAGATCAGAGCAGAAATAAATGAAATAGAGACAAAAAAATTAGAAAAGATCAATGAAACTGAAAGCCATTTCTTTGAAAAGATAAAACTGATAAAACTTTAGCCAGATTTATCAACAAAAAAGGAAGAGGGCCCAAATCAATAAAATCAGAAATGAAAAAGAAGTTACAGCCAACATCACAGATATACAAAGGATCATAAGAGACTATTACAAACAACTATATGCAAATAAAATGGGCAACCTAGAAGAAATGGATAAATTCTTACAAAGGTACAATCTCCCAAGACTAAACCAGGAAGAAGTAGAAAATATGAACAGACCAATTACCAGTACTGATATACGATATTTGTTTTTCTCTTTATGACTTACTTCACTCTGTATGACAGATTAACACATATATGTGGAATCCAGAAAAATGGTATAGATGACCTTAATTGCCAAGCAGAAATAGAGACACAGACATAAAGAACAAATCTATGGATACCAAGGGGGAAAGGAGTGGGGTGGGAGGAATTGGGAAATTAGGATTAACACATATACACTATTGATACTATGTATAAAATAGACTACTAATGGGAACATAATGTATAGCACAGGGAACTCTACATAATGCACTGAAGTGCCCTAAATGGAGGGGATATATGTATATGTATGGCTGATTCATTTTGCTGTGCAGTAGAAGCTAACACAACATTGTAAAGCAACTATACTCCAATAAAAATTAATTTAAAATTTTACCAGTACTGAAACTGAATCAGTAATTTAAAAACTCCTAAGAAACAAAAGTCCAGGACCAGATGGCTTCACAGATGAATTCTACCAAAAATTTAGAGAAGAGTTAACATCTATCCTTCTCAAACTGTTCCAAAAATTTCTTGAGGAAGGAACACTTCTGAACTCATTCTATGATGCCACCATCACCCTGATACCAAAACCAGACAAATATACTGCAAAAAGAGAAAATTACAGGCTAATATCACTGATGAACATAGATGCAAAAATCCTCAACAAAATACTAGCAAAATACCAGGGATGCAAAGATTTTTCAGTATCCACAAATCAATCATCATTGTGATACACCACATTAACAAATTGAAGAATAAAAACCATATAATCATTTCAATAGATGTAGAAAAAGTTTTTGACAAAACTCGACATCCATTTATGATAAAAATTCTCCAGAAAGTGGGCATAGAGGGAACCTACCTCAACATAATAAAGGCCACATATGACAAACCCACAGCTAACATCATACTCAATGAGGAAAACCTGAAAGCATTTCTTCTAAGATCAGGAACAAGACAAGGATGCCCACTCTTGCCACTTTTATTCAACATAGTTTGGGAAGTCCTAGTCACAGCAATGAGATAAGCAAAAGAAATTAAAAGGAATCCGAATTGGAAAGGAAGAAGTAAAGCTGTCACTGTTTGCAGATGACATGACACTCTACATAGAAATTCCTAAAGTCTCCACCAGAAAACCACTAAAGCTCATCAATAAAGTTGGTAAAGTTGCAGGATACAAAATTATTATACAGAAATCTGTTGCATTTCTATACTCTGAGTTATCAGAAAGAGAAATTAGGGAAACAATCCCCTTTACCATCACATCAAAAAGAATAAAATACCTAGGAATAAACATACCTAAGGAGGTAAAAGACCAGTACTTGGAAAACTGTAAGACACTGATGAAAGAAATTGAAGATGACAAAAGCAGATAAAAAGATATACTATATTCTTGGATGGAAGAATTAATATTGTTACAATGACCATATTACCCAAGGCAATCTACAGATTCAATAAAACCTCTATCAAAATACCAAGACATTTTTCACAAAATTAGAACAAATAATTTTAAAATTTGTATGGAAACACAAAAGACCCTGAATAGCTAAAACTATCTTGAGAAAGAAGAACAGAGCTGGAGGAATCACACTCTCTGGCTTTAGACTATAGTGCAAAGCTGCAGTAATCAAAACAGTATGGTATTGGCACAAAAACAGACACATTGATCAATGGAACAGAATAGAGAGCCCATAAGTAAACCCACGCACTTATAGCCAATTAATCTATAACAAAGGAGGCAAGAATATACAATAGAGAAAAGACAGTCACTTCAATAAGTGGGTCTGGGAAAACTGGACAGCTACATGTAAAAGAATGAAATTAAAATATACTCTAACACCATCTACAAAAATAAACTCAAAATGTATTAAAGACATAAATGTAAGACCAGAAACCATAAGACTCCTAGAAGAAAACATAGAATAATACACTTTGACAAAAATTGTAGCAATATCTTTTGGATCTGTCTCCTAAAGCAGAGGAAATAAAAGCAAAATTAAAATATGGGACCTAATTAAATGTAAAAGCTTTTGCACAGCAAAGGAAACTACTGACAAAATGAAAAGAACCTACTGAATGGGAGAAAATATTTGCAAATGACTTGACTGATAAGGGGTTAATATCCAATGTATACAAACAGTTCATACAATTTAATATCAAAAAGACAAACAATTAAAAAATGGGCAGAAGAACTGAATAGACATTTTTCCAAAGAGGACATGCAGATGGCCAACAGGCACATGAAAACATGCCCAACATTGCTAAGTATCAGGGAAATGCAAATCAAAACCACAATGAGATATCACCTCATACCTGTCAAAATGGCTATCATCAGAAAGCACACAAATAACAAATGTTGGCGAGGATGTGGAGAAAAAGGAAAAGGGAGCCCTCCTACACTGTTGGTGGGAATGTAAATTGGAGCAGCCACTGTGGAAAACAGTAGGGAGGTTTGTCAAAAAACTAAAAATAGAACTACCATATGACCCAGCAATTCCACTCCTGGGTACATATCTGGAAAAGATGAAAGCTCTCATTTGAAAAGATACATTCACCCCAACGTTCATACCAGCATTATTTGCAATTGCCAAGATAAGGAAGCAACCTAAGCAACCTATCCATCAACAGATGAATGGATAAAGGAGATGTGGTATACATATAAATGGAATACTACTTGGCCATAAAAAGAATGAAATTTTGCCATTTGCAGCAACATGGATGGACTTGGAGGATATTATGCTAAGTGAAATAAGTCCAACCGAGAAAGACAAATACTGTATGATATCACTTATATGCAGAATCTAAAAAATACCACAGACTAGTGAATATAACAAAAAAGAAGCAGACTCATAGATATAGAGAACAAACTAGTGGTTACCAGTGGGGAGAGGGAAGGGGGAGGGGCAATATAGGAGTAGGTGATTAAGAGATACAAACTATTATGTATAAAATAAGCTATAATGATATATTGTACACCTTGTACACCATGGGGAATATAACGAATATTTTATAATAACTATAAATGGAGTATAATCTTTAAAATTTTGAATCACTATTGTACACCAGTGACATATAATATTGTACATCAATTATACTTCAATTAAAAACAAAAAAAGGTAAAGTGATAAAGGCGATATAGACAAAGTAGAGTGATGAGAGGGATTCTCAAGTGGTCAGGGAGAAAAGTCCTTTAAGAGGTGACATTTAAGCTAAGGCTTGAATGATGAAAAAAAGATCCAGACATGCAGTGATTTGGAAATTAAACATTTCAGGCAGAAGGAGGAGCAAGTGCAAAGGCTCTTAGGCAGGAGTATGACTTGTGTCTGAGGAAAAAACAAAACACCAGAGTGTTTGGAACACTTTGAGGAAGGGAGAGAGCACTAAGAGATGGGGTTAGGAGATGGGCTACAAGGGAATTTTAATAAAAAGCAGAAGGAAAAAAATATTTTACATTCTTAGAAATTGTTCAATCAATAAGGGCAGAGAAAGGAACATAAAAGATACGGCAAGTTTGCTTCTCTGTCTCCTCAGGACTCAGCAGACAGTGATTAAAATAAGTCACAAGAGCGTGGCAAAAAGCAGTATCTTGTCTCCTAGAATGGAGTCTCCTTGAAGGCAGGGACCCCAACTTACCACAGCTTCTAAATCAGATTTAGATTTGATTTTTCTCTTGGCAAGACTGCTTCATAGGTGGCAGTGCACTCCTCTGTCAGTAGGCCCGTAATATCTGGTTCTCTCCTTTTTTGTGATATTAACAATTGTTGATAGTCAATGCTTAGATCCATTGATTCATCATGGGTTGGAAAATGGTGATGATTTATTTTCAACTCTCCTTGATTGATTGATTGATTGATTGATTGATTGGCTGTGCTGGGTCTCCGTGCGGCGCTTGGGCTTTTTCTCCAGTTGCGGTGAGCAGGGGCTACTCTAGGTTGCGGTGCGCAGGCTTCTCATTGGGGTGGCTTCTCTTGTGGACGTGGGTTCTAGGCACGCAGGCTTTAGTAGTTGCAGCACACGGGCTCAGTAGTTGCAGCACGAGGGCCCCAGAGCACGTGGGCTCAGTAGTTGCGGTGCACAGGCTCCAGTAGTTGTGGCGCACTGCATGGGCTTAGTTGCTCCGCGGCATGTGGGATCTTCCCGGACCAGGGATCAGACCCGTGTTCCCTGCCTTGGCAGGCGGACTCTCAACCACTGCGCCACCAGGGAAGCCCTCTTTCCTTACTTATTAACTAGAATACATTTATGTAGACAAACTTTGTCCATCAATTTTTTTATCTTGAGGTATAATTGGCATAGGAGTGGCACGATAAATGCTTTATTCAAACCCCCCAACTTTTTTGTTTTTAACAGTTTTCAGAATACAGACAGTCTCTGGCTTATGATGGTTCAACTTACAATTTTTTGACTTTACCATGGTGCAAAAGTGACACATGTTCAGTAGAAACCGCCCTTTGAATTTTGAAGTTTGATCTTTTCCCAGGCTAGTGATATGCTGTGTGGTACTCTCTCATGATGCTGGGCAGTGGTAGTGAACCACATAATCAGGAGGGTAAACAACTAATACACTTACAATCATTCTGCACCCATTCAACCATTCTGTCTTTTACTTTCACTACAATATTCAATAAATTGCGTGAGATATTCAACACTTTATTATAAAGGCTTTGTGTTAGATGATTTTGCCCAACTGTTGGCTAATGTAAGTGTTCTGAGAAAATTTAAGGTGGGCTAGGCTAAGCTATGATGTTCAGTAGGTTAGGTGTATTTTTTGACTTACGATATTTTCAATTTACGATGGATTTATTGGGACATAATCCCATCATAAGTCAAGGAAAATTTGTAATAATTTGGCTCCATAACATCTTCTAAATGTCACCAATGAAGTTTGTTTGGTTTTGAGGGGTGTGTGTGTGTGTGTGTGTGTGTGTGTGTGTGTGTGTGTGTGTGTGTGTGTGTGTGTATTTGGTGATTGTGGTTGTCATAAACTCATGGATTCATTCATTTTGATTTGTTTCAATCCATTGCAGTTAATATTCTTATTGTGGCTTGAATTTTCTCATCTTTGGCCTGTGAGAGCCTCTACAAGTTGACTGCTAAGTCCTTCTGACACAACTCTGATGTTCTGGGGGGGTTTTTGTGATCATTTATTTGGTTCTATTATGTCACAGTATTCCCAGCTCATGTTTTACGCTTCCTGTCCCAAACTGAGAATGAGCTATTTCTCCAAGAAGTTCTGGTTACTTTTAGTATTTAGAGACCAGAATCTGGGTCCAAGGGGTGGCCAGAACAACTAGATTGGTCATTTTTTTGAGAAAAAGAGACACAAAATGCTTGTTTTCTTTACCTTAAGAAAAAGTACATCATGAACTGAAACTGGTGTACAATTATTATTTTTTTGTCCCGAGAAAATATCTATAATGAGATGTATAGTCAAATCACTGTGTTTTTACAAATGATGATGTTTCTTAAGATAGTGTTTCACTAATAGAGTCCACAGGTACTTCTCCACATACCCTATGCACCAATTTGACACAAGTTCATTTGTTTCACTTTGTCAGTGATAGCTTTTAAAAATGTTTTTGTTGTTGTTATATAATTATATAAATTATTTTAGTTCATGTTTCCAAAGTTAACTCCACCGAAAAAGTTTTATTCAAAGAAGTTTAGCTTTTGTCCCTGCTCTCTAACCTACTCCCTCCCTATGAGTAACACTGTTTTCAATACGTTTTTATAAAGATTTTGGTTTATCCATATATGTATATGCTTGTATTTTTTTAAGATGTAAAACATACTCACAGAGTTACCAATAAACCACTCTTTTTCCCCTAAGTATGTGTCTAAATCTTGCAGAAGATGAGATGCATCACATGTAAGTAGCTCCTTAAACATCTGATCCTAAGAGAGGGAGAAAAAAGATTCCTTTAAGCATAATAATAAGAAAAACAAATGAGTTGAAGAGGAAGTAGATTTTTCCATCTTCTTTCTCCCACATGAGTTCAAAAAGGAAGTAGCTACCTGTTATTGGTGGTTGTTGCTTGTTTGTTTGTTTTTTAAAATGTATGGCATGGAGATTCAGGTCTGATTTTCTATAGATCTTATTCTTCCCTTTATTACTCATGGATTAAAAAATAAATATTATTGTCATCAGTTCTTATTGTTTCTTTGTATATAATGACTAAATATTTCATCAATAAAATCTTTTCATGGTTTTTTATCTTAATTTTTGTTAATGAAAATTATTCCATTATGTTTTTACATTTCTAAAATTCCCTCCCTTTTTTAGGCTCACTCCCTTTAAAGTGAAATAATTGAACTAAAGGAAAAGAAATTAATTTATTTTGTAAATAAAATTTATTTTGTAAGACTATTATTAATAAAATATTATTATTTTGTAAGATTCCTCCAGTTTAGCAGTCTTTCATCTCACATTAACGGAAGTAATCCATAATGAATAGTAATGTTCTTGGGCAGATTTCCTCTGTTTGGCTTGACATTGTACCTTAGGGTGAGATTTCTCTGCCTTGACTATCATCTGTAAAATCAATCCAAGGTGCCCCCTTTTGATATCATATGTAAGATATTATTACAAACCAAATAATATCCTTGGGAAAAAATAACAGCTGTATCCATTTTAAAAAATTATCTATGTGTTTTTACTTGAATCTTTGAAGACCAAATAATGTATTCATGGCCCCTTTCTTGGTAAGAGGTATTTATTTGTTTATATATGAAAATCAGGCTGGTTTGTATTGTGGATATGAAATGTAAGCCAAACTCAAAATATTATAAAATATACATATATCACTAATATTCATAAATGAATGAATATTATAAAATCTATAATAAAATCCAGCCTCTATTAAGGTAAGTCAAATAGTGGATAACTCCCTCACCAATTTACTGATTTACTTCCTGTTACTATTATGACTTAGCTGGGTAATATAGATTATTATAACATAATGCCTTATATTTGTAGGGCACAGTTTGCAAAAGCATCATTACAGATTTACATAGGTTTGCCACATTTCAGGAACTGAAGGTTGGGACGTTTGTCATTATTTTGACTTTATATGCTTTCCACTTTTCTATACCACCTTTGTACATAAGGTTCTCTCTCTATGGTTAATATAGTCATAGTTCTAAATAAAATAGTGTGACTCCTTCAGCCCCTTCCACAGAATTTGTGAGCTAAGAGGCAATGGGCCCAGAAACACGTGACATTTCTCACAGCTTAGCTTACATCAGCATCAGCTGGGGAGGTAATAGCCAGCTTGGCTGTCCTAGAATAGCTAGAAACAGCAGGAAGTTAAATGGAACAGGATGTAGATGCTGTACAGCTTTCCAAAAACTCCTGTGCGCTCACTTGGGTAATTCTGCTGCTTTTTCTGTTGTGCATTTCCACAGCTTAAGGTACACCAGTGCTTTGTATATGCAGTGCCAGATAAAATCTTATCTCTGCGCTCTTGAGTTCTTTAGTCCAGGTTCTCTTTATGTGTTTGGTGAGAATCATATCAGTCTAATAAAATGTAAATTGCTAAACGGCATAACCGTTAGTATTTAAGAGTCATTTTAAAGAATACTCACCAAAATAACCTAAAGAAGATAAACTTTTCTTACATATCCTTTTAAAATGCATTTTCTGATAAACCCTAGATAGCCATTCCTATACCTGGTGGACTCAGAAATTTCCTTCCACCTCCCCCAGAGTTATAAGGAAGGAGATTTTTGCACACTGAAAAGGCATTGCTATTGTACTCTACCAAATGACATTTAGAGGATTTAGGGAGGTTTGCATATTTCTCCAAAGCACCATTTTAAAATCCACACTGCCCAAATCGTTTAGGATTGGAAATGGGCCACTGATGTTCCTTCAGTCCTGCTGATCCATCACCCTCCCCCAACCCCAAGCCCCTGCCCTGTTCTTCAGATGAGGAAACTGAAACAGACTCATTGAATAACCACAGAAACACTAGTGATAAATTCAAGGATTATCAGTGTGACCAATGCTCAGAGGCATATTTTGCCTTTAAATTAAATTTAAATTAATTTTTTTAAATTTTAAATTAGAAATGGAATTTTTAGCACTGAAACATTTATAATTATGTGTACTCGATAGATTTTTAAAGAACATATAAGAAGAGGACTATTTTCACTGTTCATCCATCTTTACTGTATCAATATTCTGCTTTTGAAAATTTTATCTGACCACAAGGTGGCAGCAATGCAACCCACTACGGAGAGACTAAGTAATGCGATGCAAAAGAACTGTGTATTTTTCATTGTATTCTGGCCAGATCCTGCTTATTAATCAGATAGTCTAGCTATTCGCAATTATTTCTGCAACATGTTGTCCCTTCATATGATTTATTCATGAACTTGGAATATGTCCTGTGAATTTGTTTTTCTGAGGTAGGTAGCATGTAAGAGCATTGTTATTCTAATACAAAGGTAGAGTTCCCCTTACCATAAATGTTCAAAGAACATTTTCCTTTGGGAGAAAAGGAGAATGGAAAAATAGAGAAGTGGAGAAGGGCAAGCCCACATGGAACAAAAACCTTTAGATACTTTTTTCTAAATTGAGGATTATGCATCTACTTGTCTCTGCATTTATAAGGATATGTGAAATATAGATGTCATGTCTGACAAATAAAAGGAAAAACAATTAGCACTGAATTATATAAAAACACTATAATAACTAATATTTAGTGAACACTTTCCACCTAGCCGTAGGTACTTATGCTACCATTTAATCCTCCCAACATACTTTGAAGCAGATTCTATGATATCCCTACTTTACAGACACAGAATGTGAAAATTTGATAGGGAGTTAAGTGACAACTGGTAAAAAGAGAATCAGGATTCAAGCCTGGCAGTCTGACTCCAGAGCCCAAATGCATTTCTATCCTCAAAGATGAGTTTTTATTTAAGACTTCGTTCGGGTTAGTCAGGTATCTGTATATATACGTATGTGTGTGTGTCTCCCCACCTTACATTTATGTCAAGGAATCGGTAAATGTGAATACTTTTATGTTCCAAATATCTCTATTTAAATCAGAGGGTCCTAATTAAACAAACAGTATTTAGAATAAATATGCTTAAGTAAGTTGATAAGACCGCCGTTTGTTCTGTGCTGTAGCTTTTGGATACAGGCCTTAAGCCATAACAGGTACATAAATACTCCTGCACAGCTGTTTTGAATGGCTGCTACCACTGTGGCATTACATCCAGTGGTTAAGAACATAGAGTCTGAGCCAGAGTGTCTGGGATTTGAATTCCTTGTGTACCACTTACCAGCTAAGTAACCTTAGGTAAGTTATTTACACTACATGAACCTCAATTTCTTCATCTGGAAAATGAGGATAACAGCAGTTTCCAAAATTTTAAATGAAGAAGTCTTGAGGATAAGAGATATGAATACTGGAGATGTGCCCCAAGTAAACAAGGGAGTAAATAAAAACAGAGGACGTCATCCAGGAAACAGGACTCCAGCTCAAGAGAAAGACGTTCCTGGGATGGCAGTGAAGGAAAGTCCAATGATGACAGCTGTGCAAACCTAGACAGCTCTACAAAGGAGAATGGAAATCTCTGGCTCGATAGCTCCAAGAAAATAATGGAAACAGTAGATTATCTGATATCGTTGACTTTGTGAAAAATTGCATTGGCAGGCCATTGGATAGTGTGGGAAGGTTCAGCAATAAAAGTAAAAAAGAATTAAGCAAATGAAAACAAGACAATTACTAATTTGAGGAGGAAAGTGAGAAAGGAAATATAATCAAAGTATAACACAATGCACAGTTTTGTACAGTATCTGCATAGGCATACTAATGTAATGACTGAATATAGATTTCACCACAAAATTTTAATATTATATTAGGAGTTTGGAGGAAGGGAAGCAGAGAGAATGACTATGTAAGAGATAAATTCTCATTACTATAATAAGTCTATCAAAACTATCTAAAATTTGTGAATCAAAGAAAGCCATATTTACATATGCTACAGAAAATATGGAGATGTATAAATCCTAAAGAAACAGCTAAAAGTGTTAAAATGAGGGTTGCATCTGAGGAAGGGTTAATATGAAGAGGTAAGCCTGGGAATCACTGTAGTACTTTGTTTTAAACTTTTTCATATAATTTGATATTTTAAAACTAGATGTATGTCTTACTTTGATAAAAAGGAACTTTTAAAAGCACCTAACATAATGTTTGGCAAGTAGATATGATTAATAGCAGTAACAGCAAACTGATCACATTACTTTTATATCTTGTTTTTTCTCTGCCCAAGGAAAACGAGACATGAAATCATCCAATGTGTCCACGACTGCATCGACTTGACATTGCTGCAATTCTGTTTTTCCAGCCAAATCTATGGAATAGAGACAGGCCATTTTATGCCCAAGAATATGCTCAATTTATTTTGCTATAGTAGTAAAACTTTTTTAAAAATAGGCAATATATTAATATGGTTCAAAAATTCAAAACAATATAAAACACTATCCAGTGAAGACTAACTTCCACCTCTGACCCATTCACTTCATTTTGCTTCCTTACCTACCTACCATATTGGTAACCATTTTCATTCATTTATTTTGTATTCTTCCATTGTTTCTTAATGAAAATAAGAATAGGTATCCCACTCAAAACGCACCTCCCCCATATATCCTAGAGGTCTTTTCTTACAAGTCCCTTAAGGGCATCCTTGCTCTTTTTTCAGGTACATGGGATTCCTTTAAGTGGAAGTGCCACAATTTATTTAACTAGCCTCAACTGATTAGGTTTGTTTCCAGTCTTTCGCTAGTGCAAGTGATACTACAATAAATAACCTGTACATACATTATCATTTATCTTGTAGAAAGAATTACTGTTACATGTGCAGATAATTTTTTGTCAGGAGCATTTGCTTGCTTCCTGGGAATTATAAGTTTAAAATAATAGAAGTGTTTTTTTTTTCTTTACTGCCATTCGCTGACCATCGTTTTGCTAAGTAATCATTCTAAAATGATTCAGTGTAGAAGCATTCTAAAATAGGTTGCATTTCAGCAAAGGAAACCATCAACAAAATGAAAAGACAATCTACTAAATGGGAGAAAATATTTGCAAATGATATGACTGATAAGGGATTAATATCCAACGTATACAAACAGCTCATACAACTCAACATCAAAGAGACAAATAATCTAATTAAAAACTGGGTTGAAGAACTGAATAGACATTTTTCCAAAGAGGACATGCAGATGGCCAACAGGCGCATGAAAGGATGCTCAACATCGCTAAGCATCAGGGAAATGCAAATCAAAACCACAATGAGATATCACCTCACACCTATCAAAATGGCTATCATCAAAAAGAACACAAATAACAAATGTTGGCGAGAATGTGGAGAAAAAGAAAAAGGGAACCCTCCTACACTGTTGGTGGGAATGTAAATTGGAGCAGCCACTGTGGAAAACAGTAGGGAAGTTTGTCAACAAACTAAAAATAGAACTACCATATGACCCAGCAATTCCATTCCTGGGCATACATATGGAAAAGAAAAAATCTCTAATTCAAAAAGATACATTCACCCCAATGTTCATACCAGCATTATTTGCAATTGCCAAGATAAGGAAGCAACCTAAGTGTCTATCAACAGATGAATGGATAAAGAAGATGTGGTATATATATATATATATACACAATGGAATATTACTCAGCCATAAAAAAGAATGAATGAATATTTGCCATTTGCAGCAACATGGATGGAATTAGAGGGTATTATGCTAAGTGAAATAAGTCAGAGAGAGAAAGACAAATACTGTATGATATCACTTATAAGTGGAATCTAAAAAGTACAATAAACTAGTGAATATAACAAAAAAAGAAGCAGACTCACAGATATAGAGAACAAACTAGTGGTTACCAGTGGGGGGCGGGAGAGGCAATATAGGAGTAGGGGATTAAGATGTACAAACTATTATGTATAACATAAGCTACAAGGATATATTGCACAACACAGGGAATAGAGCCAATATTTTATAATAACTGTGAATGGAGTGTAACTTTAAAAATTGTGAGTCACTATATTGTATACCTATAACTTGTAATTTTAATAAAAAATAAAAATATAAAATAGGTTGCTTTTGTACAAATGTATAAATTTACTAAAAATCAAGCAACTGTATATACTGACAATGGGTGAACTGTATGTAAATCACACCTCAATAAAGCAGTTAAAAGTGAAAGAAAATGCCTTAGTAATTAGCGTTCTTCTGTAAACTATCTATATTTTCACGTGTGTGATGTTCAAAGGCTGATTCTTCTTTCTGACCTTGAGAAATCCCTCCGAACTGTATCATAAATTCTCTCCACTCATTTTCATCCCTACTTTGACTTCCACACTCCAGGCTTCAGCTGTCGATTTTATACAGGTTACTCATTCAGCATGTTTAGTCCTAAATTCCAGAACCATATTCTCAGCTTCTTTGTGGAGAGTTCTCTGTGTATCCTTCTGGGTCGGCCCCAACTGGGGCTACAGCAGTGAACAAAGGAGATCAATTCCTTGCCTGCATGGCACTTAACGGCTAACTGGGAAAGACAGACAATGGAAAGGATATTTATTGCAAGTTAAGGGATGTTTTCTTATAAGAAGAGGAGGAGGAAGAGGAGGAGAAGGAGCTATGGGAATAAGGAGCTATGTCCAAGTTGTCGTCTGCCTGGCCCTTACTCTCCTGCTCCGATAGACTGCCCTCCACAGGCCAGTATCTGTCTTCTAACCCTAGGATGATTCTATCTTCACAGACTTTCTCATATTTCCCAAATAGGCACCCCTGCAGTCATGCCAAACAAAGTATGGCCAGAATAATCTTCCTAAGCTCCTAGCCATGGTTATGTTGCTTTTCCAGATAAAGATTTACAGTCAAAGTCAGACAGAGAAAGACAAACACTGCGTGATCTCACTCATATTGGAACCTTTAAAAATGACTGCTAATGACTAACTCATAGATACAGAGAACAGATGGTTACCAGAGGCAGGAGCAGGGGTAGGGGCAGTAAAACGGGTGAAAGTGGTCAAAAGATACAAACGTCCAGTTATAAGATAAATACGTCCTGGCGATGTGATGTACAGCATGGTGAGTATAGCTAAGAAATTACCATATATTTGAAAGTGGCTAAGAGAGTAGTTCTTAGAAGTTCTCATCACAAGGAAAAAAATCTGTAACTTTGTGAGGTGATGGATGTTAACTAGATTTACTGTGTGATCATTTAGCAATCTATACATGTACTGAATCATTATGTCATACACCTGAAACTAATGTAATGTTACATGTCAATTATATCTCAATTTAAAAACAACTCTACAACTGTTTAAGGGATGACATTAATACTCTGGCTCTTTCTTACAAGATTCCAATCTATTTTTCCATCCCTTTCTCTTTCGGCTTCCACACCACCCAGCAAATTTTGAAGTTCTTTTCTTTTTCTCCGGCCATTTTTTTCTCTGTCTGGAATGTTCTAGTCCAGAGATTCTCTAAGTGAGTTCCATGGACCAGCTGCATAAGCATCATCGGGGAAATTGGTAAGAATGCAAATTTCCCACCCTAGGCCTATTGAATCACAATCTTGGAGTCAAGGCTGAACTATCTGTTTTAATGAGCCTCCAAGTGATCCTGATGCACATAAAATTTGAGAAACACTGCTCAAGTCCAGATCTTTCTCTTGAAATTCTAGGTATCTTTTCAGGCTCAACTCAAATGTCATTGTCACTTCAAAGTCAAATTTCCATAGTCAGAAATCATCTCCATCTCTAATATTTAGCTATCTATCTATCTATCTATTTATTTATTTATCTGGCTCTGCTGGGTCTTAGTTGCAGCACGCAGGATATTTTTAGTTGCAGCATGTGGGATCTTTTTTTTTTTAGTTGCTGTATGTGAATTCTTAGTTGTGGCATGCGGGATCTAGTTCCCTGACCAGGGATCGAACGGAGGCCCCCTGTATTGGGAGTGCAGAGGCTTAGCCACTGGACCACAAAGGAAGTCCCTCCATCTCTTTTAAACTTCCAAACAATTTTGTTGGCTGAAACGTGTTAGTGAAACACAAATTTTTGTATTTTTAACATACATACGTTACTTTGGTCCAAAAATGAAGGTCTAGTAATTATGGCCCATTTTATTGGTAAGCTAACCATGTCTCTACAGCTTGGATCATAGTGGTTTTGGGGGTAGCAAAGAGGGTGTCAGTGTCAGGAGTGGGGCATGGTGATTCTGCAGATTATTTATAAAGAAAGGGGCTTTAAAAGAAGCCAAATGTAACCTTTCACTCAAAAAGAGTGTATGGGAGTGTGAGGGGAGAGAGAAGACAGCAGAGCATAAGATGGGGAAGGGCACCAGGCAAAGATGAGAACTAAATTTCCCTTATTTCTCCTCATCTCATCACGTTAGCACATGCGCTAAATAAACAATCCAGTAGCCAACTACCCACTCAGGAGGCCTCAGATGGCACTTTATTGAGGCAAAGAAGACTCCCCTTCTATTTTTTTTAGCATGATTAGGATGAAAGACATTGGGTACATGATTTTAATAGTATGAGTCATTTCAGCCTCCCTATGCCACATGTATTTCCCATTAATTAATCTTCTCTGATAACTTATGCATGCTAGCGAAAGTTTGGGTTCAAACACATCTGTCTATTTTTCAGCTAAATTCCAATAAGGGATTGAGGACAAGGAAGGGTGGGGCAGGAGAGACTGCAGGCAGTATAAAATTAATTGTCTAGGGAACTCAGGGAAAATTAAACTGGTAGAGATGGTATATTTATACTTCTCTGGCACTGAATCCCATTCTCCTTTGCACTATATTTTAATCCCATTCAGTAATAAAGTTACTTAATGAATATTGGATATATGTCATGTTTTTTTTTCAGTTATCCAAAACTGTACACACAATAAATATATTACCTGTGTTTTTGGTCAGATATCTTGCTATTGCTAGGCTCTGGTGAAGGTTCAATCCACTGACTTCCAAAATGGGAACTTTGCCAAATGGAAGAGCTTAAAATAAAATGAACAAAGAATCAACTTCCAGAACAAAATCAAGTTATAATACTTCCATTTTACTGATAATTGTGGAAATAAAACATGATAGTAACGTTACAGAGTTCTTGAATATTTATTCTAGAAGGGACATTAGGCATCCTCTGGTGGAATCTTTACATTTTACAAGTTTTAAAAAAGAGAGTTGTTAGAAAAAGAAACAGACTCACAGATATAGAGAAC
Source organism: Physeter macrocephalus (assembly GCF_002837175.3). NCBI lineage: Eukaryota > Metazoa > Chordata > Mammalia > Artiodactyla > Physeteridae > Physeter > Physeter macrocephalus. The sequence continues at coordinate 14,786,874 of NC_041220.1, forward strand.
AAATGAGTGGCTACAAGTGGAGAGAGGGAAGAGGGGAGGGACAAGATAGGGGTGGGGGAGTAAGAGGTACAAACTATTAGGTATAAAATAAGCTACAGGATATATTGTACAACACGGGGAATACAGCCAATAATTTATAATAACTGAATGGAGTGTAACCTTTAAAAACTGTGAATCACTATATTGTACATCTGCAACTTATACAATATTGAACAGCGACTATACCTCAATTTTTTTAGAAAAGGGGAAAAGAAGAGTTGTTAGAAGAGCTGCTATAGAGTTAGTGACAGAACTGGGTCTAAACCCCAGGTTTACAGTGATACTATCGATATATATTATATATTATCTCACAAACTTACTATATAATTTTTTTTAAACTTTCAAAGCCTTATTAACTTTTCAGTCCTCAGAGATTACATTAATTATTCTTTAAAACCATAGTCTGAGGAATATGAAGAGTTTGATATTGAGTTATGGTAAGGAACTTAGCCAAATTCTTATTGACCATTTGAAGTATATAGTAAGCAACAAGCATATTTGTACAAATATAGGATAGACTCATAGCAGTTGTATTAATATTTATCTGTAAATCCTACTTTGTTTTCTTATCTAAACCTATTATATTTTTGTCAGAGAATAATTTATTATTCTTCACTATAGAAAAATTCTAAGTTGAAGACAAATAAAAATAATTCTGCCACACAATGATAAACATTTTAATATTTTAATTGCTTTCCCATATATATATCAAAACAAAATCATAATGTATATGTTTGTAAACCACTTTTTAAAATTTGATAATACCTTTTAAAATCTTTCTAAATCAATAAAACATCATCTTTTTTAAAGCATACATTTTGCCATATGAATTAATCACAATTTTCCCAACCAGTGCCTTAGGTTGGGGCATATAATTATTTTGGAAAGAGGGAAAAGAATAAAGTGCCACTCATAATCCCATGACTGTAACACAACTACTAGAATCAACCTTCAAGCGTCTTTTGTATGCACTGAATAGGTACAAGATGAACTCCAGTTCACATCAGGAATAAAAACATCTTTGAACACTTACCTAATAAGTGTGCCAAGTACTATTCCAGGTGTTTGAGATACTGCAGTGAGCAAAACAAAGTCCCAAATAAAACTGATACAAACTGTGATGCCTTATTTGAAGCAAAGTATGTAATCAAGAGGGAATTAACATGGCTAACATTTTGAGGGGTGCTTCCTTTTGTGCTAGGCATTGTACTAAATATTTAACGTGCCCATTCAGTCTTCTGGTACTTACGACAACCCTATGAAGTAGGTATTAACTACCATCTCATTTTATAAATGAGGAAATGAGACGAAGAGAGGTTATAGAAATAGTCCAGATCACACACCTGGTAGAGGTGAGAGCCAAGTGAGAGGTGAAATCCAGCTGGAACTCTTGCTCAGCTGTTTTGTAGTTCTAAGAGCCATGATTTTTTTTTTTTTTTTTTTTTTTTTTGGTGGTATGTGGGCCTCCCTCTGTTGTGGCCTCTCCCGTTGCGGAGCACAGGCTCCGGACGTGCAGGCTCAGCGGCCGTGGCTCACGGGCCCAGCCGCTCCGCGGCATGTGGGATCCTCCCGGACCGGGGCGCGAACCCGGTTCCCCTGCATCGGCAGGCGGACGCGCAACCACTGCGCCACCAGGGAAGCCCTAAGAGCCATGTTTTTGAAAGACATTAAAAATCAGAGCAAGCCCAGAGGATAGTATCCAAGTTAGTGAGGGTCTGAAAATCACATTATATGAGGATTGGCTGAAGAACTTCTACCACTCTTCACAGAAGAAGACAGAACAAACGAAGTGGAACATAAAAACCATCTCCAATATGGCATAGCTATCAAATGGAAAAAAAATCTTACTTATTTGGACTATCTCTAAAATGCAGAATGAGAACCAAGAAGAAATTTTTAAAGGGCATATTTTAATTAATTAATTAATTTTGTGGTGGGGGGGCTGCGTTGGGTCTGCGTTGCTGCGCGCAGGCTTTTCCCCGGTTGTGGCGACTGGGGGCTACTCTTCGTTGCGGAGCGCGGGCTTCTCACTGCGGTGGCTTCTCTTATTGCAGAGCACGGACTCCGTAGGTGTGGCTCGCGGGCTCTAGAGCGCAGGCTCAGTAGTTGTGGCGCACGGGTTTAGTTGCTCCGCGGCATGTGGGATCTTGCCGGATCAGGGCTTGAACCCATGTCCCCTGCATTGGCGGGCGGATTCTTAACCACTGTGCCACCAGGGAAGTCCTAAAGGGCATATTTTAACTCAAGATGAAGAATAATTCTGTTACCTTTGGAGCTGTTACAATGGAATGTGTTTTCTTATGAGGTGGTAAGCTTTCAGCTACTGGAAGCATTTGAGCCAAGCTTGGAATAATTGCCAACAATTGGAATATGGGCTGCATCTAACAAGAAGAAATTTAAGAAGACAAATGCTAAGTCCTTTATTTGGTTCCAGAAAAAAAAGAATTTCATGCTGTTGGAGTGGTAACTTAACAGGAGAACCTGTCAAAAAGCTTTAAGAGATTTAGTGGTGCTGAATGCAAGGCCTCAGTATGATATGGCTGCCAGCATAGCTACTGTGATCTTGGTAAAACTTCTTAGAAAAATGTCTACACTTGTGCCAGGCGTGATGGTTCCATTCTGCTCTGTGCTGTTCTCATGCTTGCGGGCACAGGCGCTACACATAGACTAGCAGACAGAGTCTAACAGAAGCTTGTTCTACTTGGGTGGTGAGCAAACCCAGAGCAGGGGAAATAAATGGAACACTCCAGGAAGAGAAGAGAGTTGTCCTTTGAACCTAGATGTGATTGCAGATCTCAGACAGTCCATAGGAAACAGTACCTAAATCCAGAAGTAGAGTCAGGGGTGGGAAGGGTGGACTGAATTTCACAACGATGATCAGAGAAACAGCTTCCCCAGAGAGAATTCCTCCCATTTCCTGTGTGAGGGATATTAGCCTGGTTGCCATTGATGGTAGAGCAGGGGAGAGGGCTGTCCGTCCCACCATCTAGTTTCTAGACTTCCACTGAATGCCATGTTTACTACAGCATTGTGTCCAAGACATGCCTGGTGTCCTAGAATCCTCTGGTCCATCCTCTTGAAAGTAATCTCCATGCTCCTTCCAGGGAGAGAGAGGGAACTTGTGGTCATATTGCTTCTTCATATTCTTCCAGGCAACCCTGTATCAGCTCAGCTCTTAAAGTTATCTTTTGCAACCAATTCCTGACCCTTTGGAGGATCTCTGGAGTGATTTAGCTTGCCTTCTCCTCCTCCAGGCTTATATTTGAGCATCACAGGCCTTAATGGTAAGTCACCTTACCATTCGTTGACCGGCTTTCTAGCTTCCAGAATTTTGTGCTATCATATTCAAGGTTGATTTCTTTGTCCTTGGAGGTGTGGTGACTTTTTTCTAAAGTACTTTAATGTTATTAAAGGCGAGATTAAACACATGTGTACAATGTACCAGGTTTGACCAGGAAGAAAATTTTAATAGAAATTATCCAATGATATTCTAGATTATAGCAGAGGGGATGGTCACAGCGAGTTTCAAACACCAGACAGCATCCTAAATTGGACAGGAGATGATACCAGATACAATTGGTACTAGAAACTGCCTTTCAATATCTATTCTTTGCTTTTTTTCTCGAAGTAATAAAATCCTGGATTTTTAGCTGGGCAAATGGTTGTCCACAATACAGTCAACGTTTCCCAGCTTCCTTTGCAGCAATGAATGACCACGTGACTAATTTCTTGCCAAACAGATATAACTGATGTGATGTGTGCAACTTTCTGGTCAGGTGTTAAAAGGAAGAGGTGTGTTCTCTTCCCTCTTCTGCACTTTCTGTGAGTTGGAATATGGAAGGAGGGTGAGCTGTTCACACTGTGTCAGGAAGAACCCACTACGGGTGCAGATGAACAGAAATGAAAGAGCCTCATCGTTGACAACTTCATGGGGCAGAACTGCTATACTAACTTGGGCTTTTATGTAAAAGAAATAAATTTTTATCCTCTTTAAGCCATTTTTGTGTTGGGTGTATGTTAAAGCATTTGAAACTGTAGCTTAACCGTCACTAACTTTAAGATCCCTTTCAATTCTAAGAATATGTGAAAACATTAAGAAAATGCAGTAATTCCATTTTTAAGAACATAATGAAAAGTTAAGGTGGAATAGGGTATAAAAAATACAAAGAACTGATATCGAAAAACTAAAAGGCAGAATTTGTTATATGTAATACCTCCACAACTTGCTATTCATCTTGACTTACTTAATGGATAAATTTAATATTCACCTATTTTATGTCCACAGAAGCTCATGTACAAATTCTGATATCAGAAGAAATGCTTGGATATTAAAGGTAAAGTTTCAGAAGAACAGGAAATAAGATATTCTATCCCATCAGAGAAGAGTTCTCTGATAAGAAAAAGAGTAATTACAGGGGCAATGACTTCAGAGAAGCTCATGCTTCCAAAAGTCAAGTGGCAATATTTATTGTGAATACGTCAGTTATCATGGTATTATTGTTGTTGGCATTATCTAGTGCAAATAACTTGGGCTATAGTATTAGATGGACCTGTGTTTGAAAATCAGCTGTACCTTGCTAGGGCTGTGAACCTGGAAAAAATACCTAAACTCTGTGTGCTTCAGTTAATCCAACTATAAAATAGAAACAATAATACGTCCCGTGTTGATGTGCTAGAGAAATTAAATGAAATGGGGTCTGCAGACTATCCAGTTCTGATAGCCTACAAATGCTATATAGTCCTTTTCTTCAGCTTCATCTTTATCTGAAATTTTAATAATCTAGCATAAAAATATAAATTTTAGACACTTAATATTTAGTTAGTATGTCCAGGGAACATGGCAAGCATGTAGAGGATGACGTACAACTTACCTGAAAACCACACACTTTTGTTTGTTTAATAATATTTCTAATTCTTCCCCACTGTCCTGAGTGCTAAGCAGCATGTTTTCATTGTGTTACCTGCCCAATTTGTAAATTTGCTCTTTCCTCTCATCAGACAGACCCCAGTTTTGTTCATGTATCCACCTTCTCTCATATGGTCACAAAGCCTCAGGAAAACTGCTTCCATCCCTTACTTCAGAGGTGGACTAGATGATTCTAAGGTTCCTTCCATTCCCTTTGCCAACGATTGGTTCAGAAATGGACACGTGACCCAATCTGAGCCAGTGAAACCCGAGAGGTTTGCCGAGGTCTCCTGGAAAGTTTTTCCTCGTTCTTCTGGGAACGCTTAAGGAAGCAGTGCTTTCTCCTCTAGCCTCTCAAAATTGCTTCTCAACGCTGCGAGGCTGGAGTTGCAGCAAACATATTGCTACCAGCTTCATGATTTAGCCAACACACTGAGGAGGAAAAATGGATAAAGCCATCCTTTGAAACCTGGCCTACTTCTGGATTTTCAGTTATGTGGTACAATTCATTTGCTTGTTATTTAAGCCATCTGAGTTTTGTTTTCTGTTACAGCAGCTTATCTGATCTATCATCCAAATATTATTGACATCTGAGCAAGCCCAGGCTATTCCAATGGTCAAAAGTTTGACTTCAGTATTTCCTCCATTTCAGCTCTTCTGATAAAGCTTCATGTTGTGTTATTTTTATATGCTCCATCTGTCAGTTTTGTGTTTTCACCTCAATAGGAAATTTTCTGGGTCACATAACATTTATTTAACTTGCCTGAACACTGCTTCTCAGTGTAAAGCTACATGAGATTTAAAAACCTTTCTATTTTCCTTTCCCTGAGGAAAGACAAAAGGTTCTGGAAACATTTTCTCTACATACATTTCCATGAACTACATTTGTGCTACTTACTTGACTTGATTTCAGGCCAATCAGATCGTTCTATTCTGTGGTCTTCATACTTTATGTCCAAATATGCAAATATATAACGAATAATTTCTGCTCTCCCCCTCATATTAAAATAAGTGAGTTTGTAGTTTGGCATGGTGTGATTCTGGAAGGAGAAAAATAAAGGAATTATTTTAACAGCCCTCTAGAGATGTTTCAACATTTTTCTTGGAGGACTTTTCGAAAACTTTATGGCATCTTCTGAGATAACCAGAGATATTAGAAGATATTTCAAAACCAGAGTTATAAATCACTACCCCAATAACATATGGAGAAAACCTGATAGAAATAAAATCTTGACTCTCTTTAAGAATTAGATGGAATATTCCAGTGAAATAATCAAATTCAAGTTTTATTTGTAAAAAGACATCGGAGTAATAGGGTATCTATAATACCAAACTTCAGAGAATGGAGTCAAAAACTTTGCATTTTAAGAATTTTTTGTCCTGCCTTTAGACACATAATGAATGGTGTTGACATTTGGTTTGTTGTTTGGTGACACAGCTGAGTTTGTGAGGACAGCTGGGTAAGGATTGCAAGAGCAGGGTACACACACAAGGCACGTAAAACCAGCCATGTCAACCTGTCATCTCCTCTCTTCCCTCCCCTGTTGCTTTTCAAAAAGGCTTGAGGAAATATTTCTCTCATCTTTTACTGCATCCATGCTGCTGGGTTTTATTGGGTTGTTTACACATACAAACATACCCCATCTCGGGGACCTCTGTTGGGATGGGACAATGGTGAGCATACTTCTTTATCCTCTCTATAAGGGAGCGAGGAAGAAAGAAAGCAAACGTTTCTTACATTTTAGAAATTTGCTAAAACTGGCTATATTGGTTAGATGGAGGTCATTATAATTTTGTGAGTTTGTGATTTGTACTATTTCATTTCCATTGTTTATAAGCTTTACAGTTAATGATTTTAAGCACTAATAGTAGAATGTATTATAATCTTGTAATGATCAGGCAACTGAGAAAGAAACATTTCCATCTGAAGTTCAGTTCTTCCACTTAGTTTCTGTGTATCTTTGGGCTAGTCAACAAAATCTCTCTGAATTTCAAAGTCCACTTTTTATAAATAGAGATACTAATATAGATTGGGGGTTTTAATGAGGTAACACATGTGAAGCATTTCACACAATGCTAAACACTTAATTGTTAGCTGTTAATAACTTTGAATTCATTCTATAGTCAAGAATAAACACCATGATTACATCACACTAAAAATTAATAATTATAGTAATTCAATAAAAATCATAAATAACATTTATTTAAAGAGGTGAGATTAAATACTTTATTCTCTACTAAGGAAGTCTTTCAGAGATATTAACGGAATATTAGATTAAAAGTTGAGCTCAGGGCTTCCCTGGTGGCACAGTGGATAAGAATCCGCCTGCAATGCAGGGGACGCGGGTTCAAGCCCTGGTCCGGGAAGATCCCACATGCCGCAGAGCAACTAAGCCCGTGCGCCACAACTACTGAGACGGCGCTCTAGAGCCCGTGCGCCACAACTACTGAGCCTGCGTGCTGCAACCACTGAAGCCCGTGCTCCGCAACAAGAGAAGCCACCGCGATTAGAAGGCCAAGCACCACAACAAAGGGTAGCCCCCACTCGCCGCAACTAAAGCCCGCGTGCAGCGATAAGTAAATAAAATAAATAAATTTCTTTTTCAAAAAAAGTTGAGCTCAAGTCGCAAAACAAAATTCCATCTGAAGTCACATCACATAAAAGATCAAACACAAATCATAAAAATCTAGATTGCTAAGCTCATATCTCGAGTACATGTGTATCTCAAGTGTCTGCGGAAAGGACGACCAGAAATAACCGATTGCCTATCTAGACCCACTCAGGATCCAGGAAATGACGGCGATGGTGAGTCCTAGCAAATCCATTTCTCTGGGCCCGGGTTTTCCTTGTGTAGATATTGTGGAGTGGGTGCCCCTCGTTAGAGACAGAGTCACCCAAACACTCCACGTCCTGTCCACTTCCATTAGCTAGTCTTGTCACCACCCAAGTGAACTGTGGCACATGCCACACATCAGAACGTGAGGGGATGTTCTCTGTCAAGAATTCACTAGAGTAAACTAACGAAAATTCCAAGACTTACGGCCCCAAATTCCTTTGGAGGAGAAATATGTATATAGGAAATTCACATCTGGGGCACTAAATGAAGTGCCCATCAGAACAATGAGACTGTTTTCCAAGTTTCTTGGAAATGCTGAGCTTAGAGATAGTGGGAAAGATATGAGAACACAAAAATAGTCAATAAAAAATGTAAAGTAGTAAGTTTCCTTCAGAAAAAAACATTTTACAGAATCAGAATAAAAGGAACACTCTTATGTAGGAAATAAAAAACGTAATTGTTACTGTTGCTTGGTCTATCTATTTTAAAGCTTGAAAGAACAAAAATAGCCTTCAGAGTGGAAGTGTCCTTCTGAGTTGGAGTTTTTATTTGAAAAGCATTTTACACAATTTTTTAATTGATTTTTAAAAGTTGTTAGTGCTTCCAAAGAAATTATGTATTTCTTATAAATATTATGTGTGTAAAAAAATATTATGTGTGTATATAGATTCATATATGGCCATAGGATCAATATTAAAAATTAAACATAACTTTTCTCATTTGGTCAAATACCACATAATTCTGCATGAAAATGAAGGGGTTGTTGCTTGTTAATTTGCAAAGGTATGCTATTTTATATTGTATTTCATTCAAGTAAAGAAGACATTTAAAAATTCCTAGCACAGGGCTTCCCTGGTGGCGCAGTGGTTGGGAGTCCGCCTGCCGATGCAGGGGACACGGGTTCGTGCCCCGGTCCGGGAAGATCCCACATGCCGCGGAGCGGCTGGTCCGGTGAGCCATGGCCGCTGAGCCTGCGCGTCCGGAGCCTGTGCTCCGCAACGGGAGAGGCCACAACGGTCAGAGGCCCGCGTACCGCAAAAAAAAAAATTCCTAGCACAGGCTGGTAGCTATCTATGTTTCTCTGCAAATAGATCTTTAAATCTAAGATTTACCACAGGCCAATGGACATCTGGCAAATGCTTATCTTTCCTTCAAGAACATCCTTCAACTGTCATAACTCATTAATGAAGCTGTACTTGCACACCACATTTCTGTAGTTACTTGCATAATTATATTTTCTACTGAGCAAAAGTCTGGCTTCTTGATTTTTAAAGGTAGAAAACTCCAAACTTGAAGACTTTTGTCTTTTTAGGATATAAGTGCACATGGTATAACACAAAAAAATAAGTACTAAAGGTAAACACTGTTGGAAACATTTACTGACTCTAAAGATCTATATTTTATAAGCTTTCGCATGAAAACTATCAGGAGGAATTCCGAGTAAATGTTTCAATGGCCAATGAAAACATAAGGAAATTTACAGTAAAGTCTAAAGACAAGTACAAGAACATATTTTGTCCCTCATAGCATTTAGCAGTATATCTGTTAATAGTAAATCTCAGTTTGCTAAAGCCTTTATTTCATAAGGATCATGAACTACAAGGATGAAGTTAAAACATATCCCTACCCCCGCCAAGGCGTGCAGTGAGGATCAAGCTCAGGGTAGAGCAGGTGATGGAAAGGAGTGACCAGTTCTGGAGTTACCCCTGCCACTTATTATCTGAGTGGCCTCGGGCAGGTCACTTGTTCCTGGCTTTACTTTCCTCACCTGTAAGATGGTAATGAAAATATTGTGTGTAAAGTACCAATACAGTGCTCCGTATTGTGTGACTTGATTGGACTCAAATCCTCAAGATCATGTCCTTTGATAAACCTATTCTGCTGTAGGGACATAAGAAGTGAAAATTACATAAAAAGAAGATATAAAGTTAGAATTAAGAGCAAGATAAACTTTGCCTGGACCAAATGAACAGAAACAAAATACAGTGAGCAGGATGCGGAATTCTGAGAGGCACTGGGCAGCCAGGAGCTTAGCTTCTTCAGAGTAAAGGGGAATAAAAATCCTCCATACAAGATGGGAGGTTGGAGGGTCGTACTGCTTGAAACTAGAGCCTGGCAGGCTTTTATATAAAATGTGTAAAAGGTCAAACTGCAAAGCTCTAGCAGAACTGATAAGGAGGAAAATATATGAAAAGTCACAGACAATTAAAATTACAAATAAAAAGGTCATAATAGCAGATAAAACAGATTAAAAATCATAAGCTAACACTACAAATAACTATCACTGACTCTGAACACTTAAATGGAAACACTGAGAAACACATAAACTAACACAATCAAATCAAAAAGAAACAACTGAAAGCCTGCATTTAACAAGGAGTAAAGAAACAGAATTGGTAATTAGTCACACCGGTGAATGGCACCAGGCCCAGATGATTTTACAGGTGAATTTTACTTAATCCTCAAGGGAAAGATAATCCTTATCTTTTACAAGTAGTTTCAAAGAATAGGAAAACGGAAAAAGTGCAAAGATGTTTAAAGAGGAAAATTATAGAATAAGCTCACTTATAAACATAGATATAAACATCCTAAATAACTTCTTAGCTATTCAAATTTAGTAGTGTATAAAAAGATATTGAATATAACGTTGGGCTGCACCCTGTAGGCCTGCATGCCTTGTAGTTAGCCAGCCTCTACAAGACCGAAGAAAGAGCCCCGGGTCAGTGACAGAAACATTAATGGTTACTAAATAGAGGATCTTACAAGTCTCAAGCGAAAGGTCCTGGAGAAACATCCCACCGTGTAGTGCAGAGGGCAACAGGACATAGCAACGATCTTTGCTACTCAGGGGAGAAGGAGGCTACCATTTATAGGGGGAATTGACAACAGGTGGGCTCATCAGTTACCAGGGAAACCAGCAGCAGGGGGAAAGCACCTAGAGAGTTTCTGATTAAGCCGTATAATTAAAAGAACTGTATAGTCATGTGAGGGAAGCGGGGCCTGGTCGAGAAGGGGACTTACAAAGATCCTGAGTGGCTTGATCATACATGTAACGACAAGATGAGGCTTATCCCAGGAATGCAAGATGTTTCAACACCAAAACATTCATCTGTATAATATACTACATCAATAGATTAAAAGGGAAAAACTCTAAGCCACATTGTCTTCTCAACAGATGCTAAATAAATGCTTAATTAATAAGCATAAAATTAATCACTCATTTGTGATCAAAACTCTCAAAAAACCAAAAAACAAAGACAAACAAAAAACCCAAAGCTCTTAGTAAACTAGGAATAAAAGAAAACTTCATCTAATAGAGTCTCTACAAAAAACAGAGCAAACATCATACATAATGGGGAACCAAACGGAAGCATTTTCTTTAATGTGAGGAATAACCAGAAACCCCCTCTTACCCCTACTATTTACCATGGTCCTGGATGGCCTAGCTAATTCAACAAGATTAGACAACAACAAATAACGCACGCAAGGAGTGGAAAGGAAGAGACAAAATTGTCCTTATTTGCAATAAAAACGATTGTCTATATTCAAAATCCAAGAGACTCTATAGATAAATCTGATCCTAAATTTCAAATGGAAATGCTAAGGACTAAAATAGCCAAGAAAAATTAAGAGAACAGAAGGAGAAGACTTGACCTACCAGATAGCAAGACATATATAAAGCCACATAATTACGGTAATGTGATGTTTGTTCAGGACTAGATATAGGGAGGTGCATGAAGTCTCGAAACAGAACCTCAGATAGACGACAGACAAGATACTACAGTGGAGGCATAAAGGGACTAGACTAAAATGGTTTGGAGACAAAAGAGGAAAAATATACATAATGAGACCTTGACTTCCCATAATACATAGAAATAATACCCAGGTGGATTATAGACCTGAATATGATTTAATTGGCCTACGCAAATTCCAGTGTCATGCTGGCCTCTTACTTCCTGTTAGCTTCATTTCTGAGCCCTGCCACTGTTATTCTGTGTTATGAGTCCCATGTAGGGGAAGCTGTGTCTATTTCCTGAAATGATATAGAAACAAGAAGGAAAAAGTTTGATCATGCTTAAGGATCTCCTTTACATCTAAAACCTAACCACTGTTTTCCTCCCACTCCAAAGCAAACCATGTGAAGTTCCTGATTCAGCAGATAAATAAAAAGCTAACTTAGACTTCTTTTTGAAAAATAAGATATAGGGAATTCCCCGGTGGTCCAGTGGTTAGTGCTCTGCACTTCCGCTGTAGGGGGCATGGGTTCGATCCCTGATCGGTGAACTGAGATCCCACAAGCCGCGTGGCACGGCCAAAAAATAAATAAATAAAATAAATCATTAAAAAAAAGAAAAAGAAAAAGAAGGTATACAGTTTCTTAAGGAACATATGGATGGATGACTAGCAAATACCCTGGATAGAAACTTCCACATATGAACTCATATGAATGTAGTCATTAAGTACAAAAGAAAATATAGCTTTTGATATATGCTAAACTAGTTTAGAAATTAAATATTTTACATAGAAAATAATAGTGTTTTCAAAAAATTCTACCTTGAGTATTTCGTTTCTTTCTCCTAGGTGTGTGGCTCTTTTTACTTTATATAACATGGATACGTTTCAGCTGATTAACAAAAACAAAACACAGGAATGTTTAATCCCAGAAGCAATTTTCATGCAGTCAATGAACATACAAACTATCTTAATAAAACCATTTCATTTTAGCTAAGCCTTTATTCTAATCTGTTTATTGCTATAAGAGCACAGTAAAACACAGTCTCAAACATTCTAGTGTCTCTGCCAGAGAAGTGACAACAATCCAAATTCAACTCTCTGGCAAAGGAGGTGAATGTTCAAATACTTTGCTATGCACCTTAAAGATTTCAGCAGGTAATTGAAAAAAAGAGATAGAATTTTGCGAGTCATTTTGATGGACAGAAAGCTTACAAATAAGGAATTAAGTATTAAACATTTTATAATTCAATCCAATAACAGATTATAAGACAGTCACTCAGACGAGTATAGCATATGACAGTAATAAAAATAAACCTAAAATGCAGGGTGAAGACTATCTCATTTCTAATCTTTGTACAGTTCAATCAGATCACTTACTTAGGCTGTGTCTCTGTGGAGTCTCTAGTATCTTCTATGCTCTTGTACGTGACTGCATCTTGGGTTTATATGATGAGTAAGTTACGGTCACAAGCCAATGGGAGACGAGGTGACCAACTGCCACCTAAGTCTCTTCCTTCATTTCTTAGATGAAATATGCCTGCCAAAGAGTGCAAGTCTGCAAAGACTTCTAGTTATCCTTGGCATTTTATAGGATCTCTGCGTAGAAATAACCTAAGGTATTTGCATACAGTTGGTAAAGTCAAAGTTATAGGTGCTGAAGTGTGCCTATAGCTACATGTTCATTTATTTTTAAAGGCTTAGACCCACAGGCCCTAGAGGAGAAAGAAAACGTGAGTGTATCTCTTTACAGATACACACATGGCTCGCTTTCTCACTTCATTAGATCTGCTTGGCGAGTCCTTGGCTGACCACCTCTTCACCGGAGCTCCCCTCAAACGGACTCGTCCTTTACCTGCTCGATGTTCATTCATCACAGCATCTGACAACATAATGTATTGTATTTGTTTGTTTTCACCCTCCCCCAGTGGAATGTAAGCTCCACAACGGCCAGCACTTCTTTGTTTACCGTTGTGTCCTCAGTGACCACAGGCGTGCCAGGCACATTATAAGCACTAATATATATTTGACGAATGAATGACCCCAGTGTATATTTCCCCACAATTCATATTTTTACAAGGACTCTCTAAATTCTCATTGCTGGTAGTATATTTCACTTACTATGTTTTCTTGGAAGGGCTGAAACTAAGTCTGCCTAAAACCAAGTTCCTTGACTGAGTTTGTAATTAATTTCTCAATCCAAAATTGTATTCCCCTTCTTGACCCCCTGACCTCAATGCTGTCTTAACAGAACACTCATCAACCGGAGTCAGATGACTAAGATTGCTGTTGTCGATAACATCATGAATGTACTAAAATGGCTATTATAGATATCATCACTAACGTACAAACTAAGGTTGCTTTTCAAGGGCAAGATGAGCTAACAGACCACCGAGCATGGACCACCTGGCCAGACACGTCCTATGACTCCCAAAACTACGATTAAGAAATGCCACAGGGCTTCCCTGGTGGCGCAGTGGTTGAGAGTCCGCCTGCCGATGCAGGGGACGCGGGTTCGTGCCCCGGTCCGGGAAGATCCCACGTGCCGCGGAGCGGCTGGGCCCGTGAGCCATGGCCGCTGAGCCTGCGCGTCCGGAGCCTGTGCTCCGCAAGGGGAGAGGCCGCAACAGTGAGAGGCCCGCGTGCCACAAAAAAAAAAAAAAAAAAAAAGAAATGCCACAGAAATGGCATTAATTATAATTAATAATTATAATTATTATAAAATAATTAATCAAAATTATTAATTAATAATTAATGCCAGCCTCTTTGTTCTTCCCCTTAAAAACTAAAAACCCTAACTCAAAGACCAAATGGGAGTAGATCTGAGGCTTGTCTCCCACTCCCTTGCTTGGTGCCCTGCAATAAATCTTTCCTCTGATGCAAATTCCCACTGTCAGGGTTTGGCTTTCTGTGCTGTGGGCACATGAGCCCTTCGCTCCGTTTCAGGATCATGTGGTTTAAAGTAAACCTGGAGAGGAAGATTCCCCTACATCTTGCTGATAATCCCATACAGATTAGTAACAAATGCCTAAATGTTTTAGAAATTTATTTTTTCAGTCCCTAGTGCAGGAATTAATTCCAGCTACAATATCAGAACAGCACAGTAAAAAGATCCAGTGAAATACCCGTCTGGGCATTACTGAACCTGCAGATTATCCATGAAACATTTTCATGACAGTCTAGCTTTCAACTTCCAGAAAATGACACTCATAGGCAAAAACAGCAACCTATAAATCACGTAATATTTCCTCTTCTAAGTGCTTTAAACTTTGAAAAGTGTCTTTTCATCCATTTATTGTAAATATAAGAAATGAAATTAAATATATTAGTCTGTAAAAAGTCTAATTTAGAAGACATAAGTACAGCGCCTTACCTGCCAAAAAGATATATGTAACTCAAAATCAAGTGCAAATGGAATGGAAGCTACACAAAATTAACACACTGTATTTGTTATCTTTCACTGAGTTTTAACTTACACTTTAAAAAAGTCTTTTCGTCCTCACCTCGATTATTTTTAATCACCATTTTAAAGATAAGGAAACAGAGATACAAGGAAATTAGATAAACTGGCCAGGAATTTGGGATGGGATAAGCTAGGATTAAAGCCTAGGCCTTCTGATGACACATCTAATACTCTTTCCCTACATAATGCTTCGGTGGAAAAAATATCAGCTATGCAAAAAAAATAGCACTTAACAAATTTTCTGTAACAATGTTCTGCTTTACAAGCCATTGTGCTTGGCTGGTGGGAAACAACTCATCGGTCAGGGGCGGGGTGGCCCCTTGATCCGTGTGCGTGCGTGCGTGTGCGTGCGTGTGTGTGTGTGTGTGTGTGTGTGTGTGTGTATGCGGCAGGTTAGCCACTCACAGCGCTGCCTAAGGCTCCCGCTGCCCAGCACCCAACACAACTACCCCTTCAATGTGGCCTTGCCACCTCCTGGGCAGCACAGCAGGGTCCTAGCACCCCTCTGCTCCGGAGCCACAGATTCCCTCCCTCGCTTTCTACCCCCAACCCAGGTGGAGATGCTGCAGAATCCCCTAGCCTACTACCAGCTGTGGTACTTTGGGCACGTAATCAACCTGTCTGTGCCTCGATTTCTTCATCTTTAGATGCAGATTTCCTCTACCACAAATATTTATTGAGTACCTAATCTTTGCCGGAGTCCTGCCGGCTGGAGCCCTGGACTTGAAATCCCAGCCCTACTTCTTTCCAGCTCTGGAACCTTAGGCAGATCCCTCAGCGTCAGTTTCCTCCTCTATAAAACAGTGATATAGAAATCATTCTCAAGAGCTTCCCTGGTGGCGCAGTGGTTGAGAGTCCGCCTGCCGATGCAGGGGAACTGGGTTCGCGCCCCGGTCCGGGAGGATCCCACATGCCGCGGAGCGGCTGGGCCCGTGAGCCATGGCCGCTGAGCCTGCGCGTCCGGAGCCTGTGCCCCGCAACGGGAGAGCCCACAATGGTGAGAGGCCCGCGTACCGCAAAAAAAAACAAAAAAAAAAAATCATTTTTATTTCTCAGAGTTGAAAGGATTAAACAGGTTAATATATTCAAGTCACTCTGCATTGCTTGGCAAGTGGTTTCTGCTTGATAAATATTACTGATTATTACATATTTCTTTAATAATGGAAAAATAAATATAATATTTTAAAAATAGCTCACATATTAGTTCCTCTTTATTTATTTTGGTAAAGGGGAAGTGTTCAACCAAACCCATTTCTACTTTTCTAGCTGCACTGTTGATGGAAAAGGAAGGAAGTCTCCAGAAGAAGACCACAGAGCTTCCTTCTCAGCTTCTAAAGCTTTTGGGTATATTTTACTTAATCAAACAATTTCCTTTCCACAGTCAGTTATTTGAGACACTAAAAACATCTAAAACTAAAGTATTTAAACCTGGGATTGAGAAGGCAGGAAATGAAGAATATGTTTCTTTTTCTCCTCCTTAACCTATTTGGGTAATTGAAATGTGCTTGCAAATTTTTAGCGTCTGTGTTTTCCCAGATTTCCACAGTGATAGCACTATTTTTCTTACCTGGCTCTTCAGGTACTGTGAAGAATAATACAGTAATTATCACCAAGAATATGAGTAAATGTTTTACTGCCTAACCTTTTGGCGGAAAGAGGATTCCCAGATACAAGCGAATAATAGTAATAAAAATAGCTAATATTTGTTCACTGCTTCCTGTGGGCCGGCACTGAACAAAGGGCTTGCCATGTATTATCTCATTTAATGCCCACAAAATAACATCACAAATAGTTACATAACTTGACTGTGGTTACATAACTGACTAGGGCTTGTCATGAAAGTATTGCTAGATGTAAAATTTCTCAAACATTTGAATCTTAATTCATGAGATTGCATGTTTACTCTTCTGTCAAGAATGGGGACAATAAGCATTAAAACAGAGTAAGTTAACTTGTTTTTCAAGATTTTTCCAGATTTAATTCCTGTCTCCTCTGTATCATCACAACACACACTGTAAGAGGAAGGACCATGCATTAAATCCCACTTCTGCTTTCACCCTGTCATGTAAACACAAAGCAGTTCACCTCCTCTCAGAATGTCAGTTCTAGGAAAGTAAGAGTAGGCCCCGTGACCTCGGTCACTTTCTGCTCTATTGTTCAATAACATAATTTTCCCCTGAAGACATTTCTCTGTCTTACATGAAAACTAAGTCCAAAAGGACACAAAGTTCTGGATTGAGGGTTACAAGGACATAAGCTATTTTGTCCTCTAATCTAGCAGCAAAGACAAGATACTCAGATCAAAGGTAGGTCACTCTCTCTGATAATCCCAGGACGGATTTCCTAATTATAGGCACTAAAGTAATGCAGACAGGAGTGTAATTTAGGGAGAATTTTTTGGTGACAGTAAACCCTTTCCTAGAACTTCTCGAGAAGCAAGCAGCCAAGCTGTATCTATTAAAATGATTTGCATATTTGGATTTTTTACATATTTTGAAAACATATTAATGCAAAGAGGTGTGTTTTTCTCATGAAATCTAGCAAAACAGGATTTTGGAGAAGAATGTATCCAAAAATTTCTAGGACTCTACAAAGGACTAATAACAGCAAACACTGATTATTTGTGCTAATCATGTACCTAGTACTAATGTTTTAATCTGTCAAATTCTCAAAGCAGCAGAGCCAATATTTTAGCCAGCTAGAGTGCCTTCAGAGTCTTTGCTATTAATCACTGCATTATATGGTCTCATAAATACATCACTAGAATGAAATATATAATAAATATATATTTAAAATAAATATATTTCTATTATATTATTATTTAATATAAATTTAAACGTATTTATAAATATATTAGAAATACAGTTTTATATTTATATTAATTAAATAAAATTTTTAAGTATTTCTGTGTATGTTACTTATGTATTTGTTTATTTGTTATTTATATTTCTTACTCTATCAGGCTTCTATAATTTGCTGATACTATTTCTTAGGATTATTTAACTATCTTTAGACTGGCCATACATATCAAGCAAACTTCTGATCTAAATTCTTTCTCTTAAGCATGTTTTTGTTTTGTTTTGTTTTTCCATTTCATTCTAGAAATTGATTTTGCATGCCTTTGTATGAAACATGTAGGATTTCTAACAGAATCTTTCAGACTGGCCTGTAATGCAAGGTGAGGAAATTGCTTAGAACAAAGGAAATCAGGAAATCTTGGTTTTGCTGACACAACTAACATCTGCTGTCCTGTGTTTACAAGGGAAACAGAGCTCCAGTGAAAGGAGAATTCTAAGTGATGAATACAGAAATCAGTTGAAGCTTCAATCCTTGGAGCACAGACTTATACAAGAATATAAACATAAATACAGTTTTTATAAGCAAAGGAGAAGCAGTTTTCATCTATAGTGAAGGAACAGAAAGATCCAGAAAACAATAAACAAAGTTATGCTAAACAATTTTTTCTGGCCTCCAAGATACAGTTTTGCTACGTGACTACTTTGGTCCTTCATGAGCCTGAGCCATATGGAGAGAAAACATCAGTTGTTAAATGCTGGAACTTAGTCCACAAAGGCTGGAAATGGTATATTTCCTGGCAGTATGTACATCTTGTTAATATAAACAGTTTCAATAGCTCATGGGAAGCTACAGGCCTCAATTAGGATGAAACACCATAGTCTGGAGGAAAAGATCCAGAATTGTCTCTAAGGCCTGGGGTTTCGAAGAATTTATAGAAATGGTAAAAATCTGACATCTGTAGACTGACGTCACAACTGAAAGAAGATAGATAAATGTGATTCTGAAAAGAATTGAATGCTTCCTAAATGTTAAAACGGTCCCTATGGCCCATGTAGCAATGTCAGACACCACGGTGCTATGATCACAGCATTTTTGTTTAATTGCTTGCAAGGGTGGCTTTGACCATTTGGCTATTCACTTCCTTTTCAAAATCCATTTGTTTTCCTCTCCAAGTTCTATTTCTTTCAAAGAGAGCAACTGCCTCAATCAAATACTTGTGTTTAACCAAGGAATGAAAAGCACAAAGAAATGAGTAATTAACATGAGATTATCGCTCAGTTGACATTCACACAACCAACATGTACTGAACACTGGTACCAGCACTATTAGGTGTCTCCTGTAAAGTTTTTTTTTTTTTATGACATGTGCTTTTGGGTGTCTGGTAAGAACACTTTAAAAGAAAAAACTTTGTAAGACAATTTTCAGGTTTCCATCTCTATCTTAGATAAAAGGTGCTTTGATAGACAGGTGCAAGCATTCCCTTTCCCATGCAAATGTATCCCTCTTCTGGTTATGCTATTTGTTAAAAGGACCCAGTTCTCTATAATTTGATGCAACACTCGGAAAGAAAATTTGCTAAACAACTGACAGTAATTTTGTGATTTATTTGGCAAGTGTATTTTTAGTATATTCTAATAAATTATATTTTGGTTTTTTAGTGGTTCATGAAATATTGAGTGACTTAATTCCATTTCCCAAAAGCCCAGAGTAAGGAGCAGATCTTAAATTAATGGAGACTTGCTAACTGCAGACATTTGGTGAGGCTCAATTTGAAAAGCCAGGTTTCTTTTCTACAAATAAATAGAAATTCATATGAGACTATGTTATATTGACTTAAACTTC
This sequence comes from Physeter macrocephalus, assembly GCF_002837175.3. NCBI lineage: Eukaryota > Metazoa > Chordata > Mammalia > Artiodactyla > Physeteridae > Physeter > Physeter macrocephalus. The sequence continues at coordinate 14,806,492 of NC_041220.1, forward strand.
ATGTTAACATGCTACTATGTTTTTGTAAGTGTTCAGAATCAAATCTTTGTCTTTTATTTTATTTCTTTGAACGCAGTGGTAATCCTGCCTCAATTTTAACTTTCTACTTGTTTTCCGTTTTAAAACAGCAGATGAGAGGCGTGTGCTCTGGACAACAGCAGAGTCTCTTCCGTTACACAGCTCGGGCAAAACTGTGCTCAGATGAATATCAGCTACCAAGATTAAGTCGCTGTTCATGGTTCATTTTATCAGTTTTAGCAGATGCAAAGTATTACGTTCTTTAAAAAAAAAAGGCATCTTTTAACACCCTGTGAACTTCAAAAAGTGAAGTTTGAACTTAAGCTAGTTGAGTGTTTACTTTTAGTTCTCATTCTTTGGATCCTATTCATTAAGCCCTATTTATAAATTCAAAGAATCAGGATAGAAAAACTCCTGAAAAATGTGCTTTTAAAAGAAATAAGCGTCCCACCACCACCATACCCACAGCCACACCACCACAAAAGAAAGAAACGTTTAAAAAACAAGTGTTGAAGCTCTTTCGTGCATTGTCTTAAAAGTTGTATAGTGGATGTGCTCAAATTAAATGCATGGATTGATCGCCTTTTCAGAAACTGAAAAATCAAAATTCTTATACATCCTTTACTTGAAATTTTAAAAATTTTCTCTTTTTCATTACTCACGTCTAGTTTGAATCCTATCGTTTAAATTTCCAGACTTGTTCTTTCAAACAGCTGGTTAAGCATGACATATTAACAACACTTGTTAATATCCCCAAGCCCGACTAAAAAGACAGTGCAAGCATACAGAAGGTATAGTCAGAAAGGACAAGAAAAAGGAGAGGAGTCAAGCATATAGGAAACATTTCAAAAAATATTGTGGCAGACAGGAAGCAAGTTGGGGGAGTGGCACTTGATTAAATCCATGTAGTCAAGTAATGACCCAAGTTTCCCTAAAGGTGGGGAGGAGGACATATACTGAGGAGATGCCATCCCAATAACCCTGAAGAACCCACGAGACCCTAGGATCCCGGGACCCACAAAACTGAACTTGAGATTCAGGGCAGAAAAAAGGGGATTGGTCAAAAGCCAGCAGAGAAAGCATTAGAGCCCTGGTTGCCTTATTCTTTCTCAAGAAAGAATGCTTTCCCACTAATGCTTTCCCTCTAATGCTTTCCCACCACGAACTCCTCTGTCTTTAAAAGAAAAGGAGCTGAGAGAATCTTGAGGAAACAGAGGCTATGCAAGGTATGAGACAGAAAATCACGTATTCTAACTATTGAATAATATTTTTATGATATATAGTTTTGGAAAATAATTTCCATAAAAATTGAAAGTGAGAATATTGCAATCAGTTCAAGTATTTGGTATGCTTATTTCATAATCGTGAGAGTTGTAGGGCTGTTTAAGGCACACAGGAAGTCTGTAATACAGATCTTATCAGACCCATTGCACAGATGAGAAAATTAAGGCTTACAGAGATTAAGCAATTTACCCAAAGTCAAACAGCTATTAGGTAGTGGTCCTAGTACTCAGACTCAGTGCTGTTGATTACAAGGCTAATGCTCTTACAACTACTCCAAAATGCTTCGGAAAGTTTCGGTTTACAACGACTCTGAACAAAGAGAAGATTCTTCAGGATAAAGAAAGATGTGTGATGGAATATCCCCTGCAATTTTAGAACTTCTAATTACTTCATTGTTTAATTAGATTGATGAATTTGAAATGTAAAGGCTGGTATAAATACTGTTGAATATTATTTTTTTCCCTAAAGCTGCAAATACACAAAATTAAATTTAGAACTGCAAATTAAACTGAACAATGTGGGTCAATCCTTCCCAGTGTTTCTTGTCTTTTTTTCTGTTAGTCATTTCCTCTGACACTTGTTTTTCTCTGTGCCTAGTATGTTCTAAACTCATCTTCTGATGGAAGTTTTCCTGTGGTGAATAACTGAAACCAAAGTACCTAATATGATTTCTACCCATTTAAATATTAGCTTAATATTTTTTGTATTCTTTACTGACCTTTGTCAGGTTGTTCAAATAGCAATTTGCATAATCACATATTGATTCTGTATAGGAGTAGGTGATTCTGCAGAGCCATCCCTCAGGAGAGTTGGACTGAGGTGGGGTGTGGAGAATTGAGTAGGGTGGGTGCGGGCCTGGATTTGCGGGAAGATCTGGAAGGAAAAACTTTACATCATGTCTTTTGTCCATCTGTCTCATCCAGCATTTTTAGGCAGGTTGAATATAATGAAAAGTCTATCGAGAACAACCGTTAACATGGGGAAAAATGCTTTGTGAAGAGCATATGCAAATGGGGGAGGGACAGTGTCACCCGGCATAAGTCAGATGACGTTAAGGATGGAGCTGAGGTCCTTGAACATGCTCCAGCCTCCATAGCCTGTTAGCGGCAACTGGGAAGCTGTTCCTCCACCACCGCACTGCATGCTTGCCTGACTGAGAAGACCCTCAAAATTATGAGCCTGGGTTGGCCACCTCAGGTCACTTTTTACTAGAAACTTCTGGAAAATGCTCAACATCAATTATGCTGCACATCTTTTCCTTCCATGCTAGTTTCATAATATCTGCTAAACAGGATTCTGACAAAGTGTGTTAAGTGCTAAGGTTTGCAAGCTCTGGGTGAAAAGCTGTAAAAGTCAACCTTTTCAAAGGCCCACAATGAAACCCAAAAAGTCTGTTAAAATGAGTTGCCTGATAACGTTTCTTTTTTCATTTTTTCTGTTTTATCTTTATTTTTAATCTCATTTTTTCCTTCCTGTAGAGATATTTTTTAACATTTCACAGTAAGAGCACATTTTTTAGTGCAGAAAAGAAATTCATTATGTTGTTGGTGGTAAATTTGTTACTTTATTGGTAAATTTAATCTACTATGTCACTGTGCAAAATTTGTGATTATATACCACAGATGAAATGATCACTTTAGCTCTGCCATGTATATAATGATAATATTCAGGCAAAAGCAAGACACCAAAAATTTTTCTTCAATTCGTTTGGCCAATTTTTTCTTTTCTCCCATAGTAAATATTTGGTACATAAATTTTTGCACAATTTTTTTTTAATTTTTAGAAGGGCAATTGCTGAGTAACTGGCTATATGCATTCTAAATGATAATACCCATTGCCAGACTGACATCCACAAAGGTTGCACAAACTCATTCTCCAGCTAATATGAGTTAATGTTAATTATTTTATTCATTTTCAATCTTATGAGTAAAAACATCTCATAGTTGTTTTTTGTTTTGTTTTTTACTTTTAAAATCTTTTTATTGTAAAGTAAAATACATACACAGAAAACCACACAGAACAAATGTGCATCTTAGTGCATTATAATAAGGTCAACACAATCCTAACTACTAAACAGATCAAGAAATACAACTTTGTCAGCCAACCCCTGTAATTTCCCCTTAACATACTCCTTCCCTTTAAAAGTAACCACTATCCTTACTTTTTATAGTAATCCTTCCTTGCATATGTTTGTGGTTTTATTATCCAACAAGGCATGTCTAAAAACTATAGCTTAGTCTTGTCCTTTTTAAAAATTGATATGTTTCTATTTGTTTCGAGTTTATGTTTTATTGAGGTAACATTAGTCTATAACATCATATAGGTTTCATGTGGACAACATTATATTTCTACTTCTGTATACACTACAGCATGCTCACCACCAAAAATTTAGTTTCTACCCATTACCATGCAGTTGATCCCATATTTACCCATTTTTCCCTCCTCCCGTACCCCTTCTTCAGTAACTACTACTCTATTCTCTGTACCCACATGTTTTTGTTTGGTTTGGCTAATTCATTTATTTTGGTTTTCTGTTTCTTTGTTTGTTTTTTATAATACACATATGAGTGAAATCACATGGTATTTGTCTTTCTCTGTCTGACTTATTTCACTTAACATAATACACTCAAGGTCCATCCATGTTGTTACAAATGGCAAGATTTCATCTTTTTTATGGCTGAGTAGAATTCCATTGTATATACGTACCACATCTTCTTTATTCATCCATCCATTGATCAACACTTAGGTTGTTTCCATATCTTGGCTCTTATTAATAATTCTGTAATGAATATAAGAGTGCATGTATCTTTTTGAATTGGTGTTTTCAGTTTCTTTAGATAAATACCCAGAAGTGGGATAGATGGATCATATGGTAGATCTATTCTTAATTTTTTGAGAACCTCCATACTGTTTTCCATTGTGGCTATACCTATTTACACTCCCATCAACAGTGTGTGAGGGTTCCCTTTTCTCTACATCCTCTCCAACATTGTTATTCCTTGCCTTTTTATAACAGCCATTCTAATGGCCATGAGGTGATACCTCATTGTGGTTTTGATTTGCATTTCCCTAATGATTAACAATGTTGAACATATTTTCATGTGCCCATTGGCCACCTGTATGTCTTCTTTGGGAAAATGTCTATTCAGGTCCTCTGCCCATTTTTTTTTTTTTTTTTTTGGCGGTACGCGGGCCTGTCACTGTTGTGGCCCCTCCCGTTGCGGGGCACAGGCTCCGGACGCGCAGGCCCAGCGGCCACGGCTCACGGGCCCAGCCGCTCCGCGGCACGTGGGATCTTCCCGGACCGGGGCACGAACCCGCGTCCCCTGCAGCGGCAGGCGGGCTCTCAACCACTGTGCCACCAGGGAAGCCCTGCCCATTTTTAATTAGCTTTTTTTGTTTTTGTCGAGTTGTATGAGTTCTTTATATATTTTGGATGTTAATCCCTTATTGGATATGCAATTTGCAAATGTCTCCTCTCTTTAAGTGATTTGTCTTTTGATATTGTTGAGGGTTTCCTTTGCTGTGCAGAAGATTTTTGGTTTGATGTAGTCCCATTTGTTAACTTTTGCTTTTGTTTCCCTTGCCTAAGGAGACACATGCAGAAAGATATTGCTAAGACTGATGTCAAAGAACATACTGCTTATGTTTTCTTGCAAAGTTTCTATGGTTTCAGGTCTTACATTCAAGTCTTTAATTTCATTTTGAGTTGATTTTTGTGTTATAGTGTGAGATAGTGATGGTTTCATTTTTTGTTTCCCAACACCATTTATTGAAGAAACTTTCCTTTCTTCATTGTTTATTCTTTACTCCTTTATTGTAAATTAATTGCCCACATATGTGTGGATTTATTTCTGGACTCTTAATTCAGTTCCATTGACCTATGTTGTTATCTCTCTGTTGTTCTGCAAATACCATGCTGTTTTGATTACTATAGCTTTGTAATATAGGTTGAAATCAGGGCATGTGATACCTCCAGCTATGTTTTGTTTTTTTTTTTCCCTCAGAATTGCCTTGGTTGTTTGGGGTCTTTGGTGGTTCCAGACAAATTTTAGAATTTTTTGTTCTATTTCTGTTAAAAATGTCACTGGGAGTTTGATACAGACTGTATTGAATCTATAGATTGCTTTAGGTAACATTTTAATAATGTTAATTCTTCCAAAGTATGGAATATATTTCCATTTATTTGTGTCTTTTTCAATTTCTTTCAACAATGCCTTAAAGTTTCTAGTGTACAGGTCTTTCATCTTACAGTGTTTTAAATTAGCATGTCTTTGATTACAGAAAAGGTTGAACATCCTATGTTTCTTTGTCATTTATATTTTTTCTTTTGTGAATTTTCTACATCTTTTCTATTAGGGTTTCCATCTAAAAAGATGGAAAAAATTCTTAGCGATTTGCAAGAATCTCTTTATATGTGTTACATATGTGCTATAGAATTATTCTTTCCCATCCTTGTGGATTCACAGTAGACAGGGTGTAATTTCCCTCCATTTGACTTAGGACTTCACCATGTGATTTCCTGTGCCTAATGTAATACTAGCAGACGTGATACAACCAGAGGCTTTAGAAGTGCTTGCACAGTTTGGATTTCCCTTTTGTTCTTCTGCTCTCTGCCATAACATCATGCCCTGGGTAGCCAGTGGTCCCAGAATGAAAACATAGAAAGCCTGAAGCAGAGCCACCCCAGCTGACCTGTAGACTTGTGAATGAGGATACTAAAATGTTTGTTGTTTTAAGCCACTGAGAATTTGTTATGCAGCATTATGGCAGCACTAGCTGACTAATACAGTGCTGTAAGCTCTTTCTCTAAATATCAATGTGATCCTGTCTGCTAATTACAAGAAGGGGAGAAATTTCAAAATAAAATAACATATAGAAAATATACTGCTCTTTTTCAAGAAAAGAGGTACTCCAGGAACACTTTGTCCATAAATAGTCATCAAGGTTGGCAAGAGAAGTAATAGCTTCCAGCAAACCAGCCAATGTAGCAGAGTGTATAAGAGGCAAAGCCAGAACAATTAATATTTCTTCAAGAAATATCTAATAGTTTTTATATTAGTTAAGGTTCTCCAGAGAAACAGAATCAATAGGATTTATTTATTTAAAGAGATTTATTAGAAGGAATTGGCTCATGCAATTATGGAGCTGCAAAGTCCAAAATCTTCAGGGTGGGCTGGCAGGCTGGAGACCCAGGAGAGCTGATGCTTCAGTTCCAGTTCAAAGGTCATCTGCTATAGAATCAGAAGAGCCAGTGCTGCAGATGAAGTCCAAAGGCCATCTGCTGGAGAATTCTTTCTTGCTCAAGAAAGCTGGTGTTTTTGTTCTATTCAGACCTTCCACTAATTGAATGAACCCAGCCACATGAGGTAAGGCAATCTGCTTTATTCAAAATTTACCAATTTAAATGTTAATCTCATCCAAAACCTCTCTCACAGAAACACCTAGAATAATGTTTGTCCAAATACTAGGCACCCTGTGGTGCAGTCAAGCTGACACATAAAATTAACCATCACAGTCATTTTGAGATTAATATTGAACATCAGGCTAAATTTGGTATTTTGAGAGCAAACATGAATCCAGCGTACTCAGGATAAATAGCAAGACAAGCCAGTTACAAAGGCACTGAAGTCACCGACAAGAGGGAGACAGGAGTCCAATCAGGAGACCACACACCAGTTATCTTAACAGAGAGAATTTAAGAAATAGAAATATTCACTAGTTATTGAGGGACCAAAAAGGCAAAAAATTACCTTAGAATACCATGGAGTTAGCCTATGCAGGAAGCAGTTACCACTTCTGGCCTGGAGGAACAAAGGGAAAGAGGTTATTTAAACTTATAAGCTTGAAGCAAATGTCCATGTTGCTGAAACTCAGACCCTTAAGGCCATAGAGCTGGGAACACAGACCTCTAAGGAGTGTTGGGGGGGTGGGGGGAAGTCAGCTGGAGTTAGTGTCCCTGAGGGGGCAAGGTGGGGCTGGTCCTGTGAGTGTTCGAAAAACCAGGACCTGGAATCAAGGGCTACTACTGGAATGGACTGCCACTTTCAGAGTGAAGAAGTGTTGCTACATCACACCCAGAGGTACAGCCAATAAGAAGAAACAGGAAACCGTAAGTTCCTCCTTCCTCCTCTAGTGTGAAGTCTCCCTCTAGTGCCCTCTCTTGGCAGAGCCTAATAGGCCACTAGCTGGCCAAGGAAAAAGGTGGTTCAACCAACCCCAGTCCACTTCCAGTGGAGTAAAGAAGGGTGGGTTTGTAGCTGGGAGACATTAGCTTAATAATGGGCACAGAGTCCCTAATGGCTGTGACCTCCAGAGTGGAGTAGATGCACCCGGAAGATGCATAAGACAATCCATTAGGAAATGGGAAGAAATCTATTTGCATTTTTTAGCTAAAAAAATAAGAAAGAAAGAAAGCTTTATTAATTTTAAAGTGCAGATTGATAGCAAAAGCTCTCTTTGGGAACATTAAATGGAGAAAAATGAGAATGTCGCCAGGAGAAAAAAAATCTAAACAAGACAGCAGGAGGGAAACTGGTCTGGCTAAAATGCAATGCACTTACATGTGCAGCGGCAAGGAAGAACTAATGCAGTAACTGAGAACCTTTTTGTACAAGTAACACATATTTGTACTAGTGAACACTAAAGAAAATCAGATAGGCTTTGTGGAGTCCTAGTGTCCAAGTGTAACATTAAGTTGGTGTGAAAGAAGGATTCTCCCTACTACTTTGTGGGATGCAGCATGGCTCCAGTGCTCAGAAAACTGAAATATACACTCTGCCATTCAGCACACTCAAGATTTTTCACGGAAAAATCAGGACAAGCACTCTTGTCAAGGGCAGCACTGTGCTCACATTCTCTCACTGTTCAGCCACAGCAAAGAGAATAAAGAGACACCCGCTCAAGTTGTTTGTGCCACAGGCAGCAGCAACAAGGAAGCCAGGTCAGAAGAGCTGGAGTAGACTTATACACAAGGGAGACACATGTTACGGACACCTACAAAAACTGCAGGAGATTTGGGGAGAGGGAGGCTAATAAATCAGTCAGACAGAGGAAGCACTGAACCTGTTAAATTTGCATAATTAATGTTAATGTGATCTCATTTGTACCCTCATGCCGGTGGTATCAAGAGATGTGTGTGTATGTGCGGGGGTGGGTGAGGGTTTATTCTTTCATTCTAGAAACATTTCTTGAGTTCCTTCTGTGTGACGGGCACTGTTCCAGAAATCAGTGGTACAGAGATGAACAAGGCTGACAATATCCCTTCCTTCAAGAATTCCACACCGGGACTTCCCTGGTGGCGCAGTTGTTGAGAATCTGCCTGCCGATGCAGGGGACAGGGGTTCGAGCCCTGGTCCGGGAAGATCCCACATGCCACGGAGCAACTAAGCCCGTGAGCCACAACTCTAGAACCCACATGCCACAACTACTGAAGCCCGTGCGCCTAGAGCCTGTGCTCTGCAACAAGAGAAGCCACCGCAGTGAAAAGCCCGTGCACCGCATTGAAGAGTAGCCCCCGCTCGCCACAACTAGAGAAAGCCCGTGCACAGCAACGAAGACCCAACGTAGCCAAAAATTAATTAATCAATTAATTAAAAAAAAAAAGAATTACACACCTAAGGAGTCCCTCTGAAGTAGGAATGGCCTGGAACTTCAATTTCTTGACATACTTGAGCTCTGTAGGTGTTACGGTTCATGTCATCTAAGAATCCTCAATCTCTATGAACTGGCCCCTAAATTAGATTCAGAATCAAGGTAATCTCACCAACTCTACAGCCAATTCAGTAATATTATAATGTCTGTTCCAAGCTAAACTCAAAGCACAAAGCTTTCCTCCAACTCGAGAAGTCATATATTAACTCTATTAATTCCATGCTATACATAATATTTAGAGACCTGCTGTCATCTTGAAATGAAAGATAAGATTATCTAGCTTGGTAGGAGAATTGGACACATCAAACCATTGGTGTTCTCTTTTTCTCAATTTCTCCAGATGTAGCTTTTAAAAAATAGGACCACTATGATAGTAGGTCTAAAAAATTATTTGATAAAGTGGAATAGTGATCACTCATGTGCATAATTGATAACACTATTTTTACACTGTGGAATTCTTACACTGCTTTACATTGGATGTAAATATAATCCAAGGTAACTTTCTGCTCATCAACACTGCTTTACGTCTATTCCCAGTAGGGCTGTTTTCCAGTGCTCCCAAGGAGACAATTAAAGACCAGAATGAGCAAGCATGCATTTGAACAAATTGAACTTATATTGCAAACTCAGATACACATTATTTTAAGGAACTGTGAAGTAATCAAAAGTTTCTTTAAAAAGACATTTTTAGGGAATCCATTTGGAAAAAGCCAAACCTGTAAATATTCTAAAACTACTCATTCATTGAGATGACGAAGAATTTCTGGAGGTGGATGGTGGTGATTGTTGCAAAACAATGTGAATGTACCTATGCCACAGAACCGTACACTTTAAAATGGCTAAAATGGTAAATTTATATATATATATATGTTATATATATTTTACCACAAAAAGAAATATTTTAAAAGTTCATCCTGAATAGAAAAAAAGGGAGAAGACTCAAATCAATAGAATTAGAAATGAAAAAGGAGCAGTAACAACTGACACTGCAGAAATACAAAGGATCATGAGAGATTACTACAAGCAACTCTATGACAATAAAATGGACAACCTGGAAGAAATGGACAAATTCTTAGAAATGCA
>NC_041220.1:14817282-14817719 GCF_002837175.3 Physeter macrocephalus
AATGTAAGGCCAGACACTATCAAACTCTTAGAGGAAAACATAGGCAGAACACTCTATGATATAAATCACAGCAAGATCCTTTTTGACCCACCTCCTAGAGTAAGGGAAATAAAAACAAAAATAAACAAATGGGACCTAATGAAACTTAAAACCTTTTGCACAGCAAAGGAAACCATAAATAAGATCTTTAAAAGACAACCCACAGAATGGCAGAAAATATTTGCCAATGAAGTAACTAACAAAGGATTAATCTCTAAAATTTACAAGCAGCTCATGCAGCTCAATAACAAAAAAACAAACCACCCAATCCAAAAATGGGCAGAAGACCTAAATAGACATTTCTCCAAAGAAGATTACAGATTGCCAACCAAACACATGAAAGAATGCTCAACATCATTAATCATTAGAGAAATGCAAATCAAAACTACAATGAGATA
>NC_041220.1:14818367-14830133 GCF_002837175.3 Physeter macrocephalus
GGACAGGGAGGGTGGGAGGGAGGGAGACGCAAGAGGGAGAGATATGGGAACATATGTATATGTATAGCTGATTCACTTTGTTATAAAGCAGAAACTAATACCCCATTGTAAAGCAATTATACTCCAATAAAGATGTTAAAAAAAAAAGAAAAAAGAAAAAAAGTTCATGCTGAATAAAACCAAACTTGAAAATATTCTCCAGACTGAGTCTGAACTTTCATCATATGTTATTTGGTTTGAATCTTGAGAGACTACCATACCAGTGGTTCTTAGGTTCCTGCCAAAATCTTTCTGAGTGTCTTTGGCTTGGTTTTGAAGGATAACATTTATTGGCTACATAAAATATAACTCTTGTCCTTACTGACTCATTAAAATAAATGAATAAATAAACTGCCTAAATTGAGCTCAGTTTTTAATTAAAACTCATATCCTTAGCTCCAAGAAAATGCCTATTGCCTTTCTAGCACGTGTGTTCAATACTTACATTTGTATTTGCCAAACTATTCCTCTAGAGATACCATATGACTGTTTCAATTGAAACACGTTGGACTTTATTTCATGTCCAAATCTTACAAAAAAATATTTGTATGGAAAACTGGTTAATGGTTCAATGTCCATGTTCAGGCCAAGGTATGTGTACACAGCTGAAATGATGTTCAGTTCTCATCCATTGGGATCAATGTTCGATACAGAGTTGATGGTCCTATGATCCAGGAGATTATTGTCAAATACCTCAAGTAGATTCTTAAACCAACCAGGTGTATGTTTTTAATGTAAAACTGACCCCAACTTTTATCTGTCACCGACTCAGAATGTTGTTTTCCAAGATTTTTTCAGGATAGGCCATAAGGTATTTTGCAGTAAGTCTAAGTTAATACATTGTTGAAAAGTTTAGCTTTTGTTTTTATTTGAACATTTTCTGTTATGAACAATTTAATATAATTCCAGCAGGTTACAGGTATTTTTATTAATGTAAATGTATTTTTAATTCTGATCATACATAAAGTGATTACCATCCAACTAAATTCAAAAGGCTTGGTGCAGAAGTAAGGTTTCAATTCTTGGTCAGTGATACTTATCTAAGGGTTCTGCTTTTTTTGTTTTCCAAATATTACACTCTTCCGTAATGCAGCTTATGGCAAACATATAACTACTGGCAGGCTACGCAGAATGCCAACATTAATGATGATTCTGGTCAATATTTCAGTCAGTACTATTTAATAATCTCTGATTAAATAGATTAATTCTTCAGAAAACCATGTCTGGCTTTTTGTTTTGAAATGCAGTGGCTGCATTTTATGGTTTGATTAAGTTATTGTCCTTTATTTCCTCTTAATACCTATAGCTTCATAAATTACTGGCAACAGGCATTTTATAAACACTTCATATGAATTAATTTATTTAATCCTCACAACATCACTATGGGGTATGTGTTATTATTATTATCCCTATTTGATAAGCAAGGAAAATGAGGCTCAGAACTTGTCCATATGTTACAGCCAATAAATAAAAGAGTTAGGATTTGAACCCAGGAAGTCTGTCTTTAAAACCATTGCTCTTGGGTTTCCCTGGTGGCGCAGTGGTTGGGAGTCCGCCTGCCGATGCAGGGGACGCGGGTTCGTGCCCCGGTCCGGGAAGATCCCACGTGCCGTGGAGCGGCTGGGCCCGTGAGCCGTGGCCGCTGAGCCTGCGCGTCCGGAGCCTGTGCTCCGCAACGGGAGGGGCCACAACAGTGAGAGTCCCGCGTACCGAAAAAAAAAAAAATTGGTTAGTAAAACATACCTATTGGGTAATTATTTTGGCTTAGAGAAATATTGTAATGAAAAGTTATCATTCATTAAAGAAAAATCATTCAGCACTTACTCCTGGGTGTCAAGTACTGTCCTAGTCTCTAGAGATAAAAACTCACATAAAATATGGTTTCTGCCTACATGTTAGAAGGAAATAATGATTAAACCATTCACTTCTGGTTCCCAGTAAAGATAACCTACCCACAGAACACACAGAGGGCATAACCCTTAGTGGTTGAAACTGGGGAAAGAAAAATCACACACATTACTTAGCTAATACATACCATAATCACTTAGTTTGGTTTCCAAAATAAGGGCCATTATTTGACTTTGAAAGCTTTTTAAAAATTTTTATCATTGATTTTCTGGGTAGTCCAGAAAGTATTACTTATAGCTTCACCCTTTTGTATAACACACCCTTAGCTTTTAGGACCTGGATCTACATGTTTTGGTGTATTTAATTGATTGACAATCATTGACATTGTGTGTGTATGCATTCCGGAGAGTAAATTATCCTCTTGATTTCCTTGGTCGGGTTTGCTTTTGTTCATTCTTAGCCCTCCAAAGTCCTTAATGACTAACCAAGAATGTGACCACCCTCATTGTTACCACATTAAACATGCTTACTCAAGCCAAGACCTCTTTCACTGGCCCCTTTTTCTTTTATCTTTAAAAAAAAAAATCAGGGGCTTCCCTGGTGGCGCAGTGGTTGGGGACCCGCCTGCCGCTGCGGGGGACGCGGGTTCGTGCCCCGGTCCGGGAGGATCCCACATGCCGTGGAGCCTGCGCGTCCGGAGCCTGTGCTCCGCGGCGGGAGAGGCCACAGCAGTGAGAGGCCCGCGTAACGCAAAAAAAAAAAAAAAAAAAAAAAAAAAAAATCAGGACTTCCCTGGTGGTGCGGTAGTTAAGGATCCCCCTGCCAATGCAGGGGACATGGGTTCAAGCCCTGGTCCGGGAAGATCCCACATGCTGCCCAGCAACTAAGCCCGCGCGCCACAACTACTGAGCCTGCACTCTAGAGCCCGCGAGCCATAACTACTGAGCCTGTGCTCCGCAACAAGAGAAGCCACCACAATGAGAAGCCTGCACACCGCAAAGAAGAGTAGCCCCCGCTCGTCGCAACTAGACAAAGCCTGCGCACAGCCACGAAGACCCAACGCAGCCAAACATAGATAATTAATAAATAAATTTATAAGAAAAAAATAAAAATAAAAATTAATCAATTCTAGAGGCATTTCCTTTCAGTATCTTTATTTTCTCTTATCTCTCCAACTCGAACTCTTCTATCAATTATAGCTTTTCTCCCAGAGAAAAGACAGAGGTCCTTAGCAACACATGTAGTCTCTGAGCACCATGGAAATAAAAGCAATGCAACATTACATCTCTCGTGGCCTTCTCTGAGGAAAAGAGCATCATAATGTGGAAGAAGGTCCAACACTGTGATGTTGAACATGTATTTATTTACCTCACTGCGATGCTGTGAGAACAAATATGGTAAACTTGTCCGTAATCTCCTGACTTTAATCTCCTCAAAAGAAAGGAATAGGAATATGGAATCTTGTGGATGAATATGAAACATACCATATAGAAAGAAACAAACAAGAAATTACTAAATTTTCTGCTAGAAGTTTTATTCTCTTAGTTTGAACCACAGTACATTGGCCACAGCAGTTATAAACTTAAAGTGAAATTATTGATAATATTCAATTAATTACACTGTATTGTGTACCAGACTTACTGACAATAATTTTTTTTTTTTTTTTTTTTTTTGCGGTACGCAGGCTTCTCACTGTTGTGGCCTCTCCCGTTGCGGAGCGCAGGTTCCGGACGCACAGGCTCAGTGGCCATGGCTCACGGGCCCAGCCGCTCCGCGGCATGTGGGATCTTCCCGGACCAGGGCACGAACCCGCGTCCCCTGCATCGGCAGGTGGACTCTCAACCACTGCGCCACCAGGGAAGCCCCTGACAATAATTTTTTAAAAGTTCTGTTTGAACAGTTGCTCAAGTGGTTTTGGTTATGAGTATGAAGCACAGTTAATTTTTTAATATAAATTATTTTGGGTCATGATTTTTAAAACACTGTAAAGGAAGTCACCTCATTAACATAACATAACTGATGATAATTCCAATTTAACTGCCAATCACACTTTTTAGGTTTGTTAGAAATTATCATCAAGCTATAACTGAGGACATAGAAAGAGGAAGCTGTCCTGAACATTAAGTTAGATCATCAGAAACCAGTCTTCCTGCCCCCAGTCTTGCTCCTTAAGATTCACCCTAAATTTTACCATTAATCTAAATAGCAATATAATTATGTTACTGTTTGGCTCAAAACCTTTAGTAGTTCTTTACTGTCTACAAAAATGTAAGACAATTGATTATAGCAGTGGTCTCCAAGATTTTTTTTACAATTAGCTATGCTTAAATAGAAAAGAAAACAAGAAAGCAAGATGAAAGAAGGAAAGAAAGAGAGAGAGAAAGAAAGAAAGAAAGAATGAATGAAAGAAAGAAAGAAAACTACGCATGTAACTATGTATTCCCTCCATATAAAATTACCTAAGTGTGTTACTATAATTATCTAATACCTTAAAATATAATTCTCTCATAGCACAGAGTTTATTGCTAAACATCATGGCTTAAATTCATGTCTCAAGTGGCCTTCCTGATTGTTTGACTAATTTTATTAGACTACCTCCTCCTCTCGTGTGTGATTAGATTATCATTTGCTTTTTACCTCCTAACATAGTTGTCAAAGAAGGGCAGGAGAAGAGTCAGCTTTGTAATTTCCTTTTGTCTGCCTGTGCTTGTATTTTAATATTTTATATTTACGGTTCCTTTGTAGGGAATCTTTTTGTGGCTTTTTCATTTATAATAGTCTGAAATATATAATCCACCAGTTCACATAAACAGGCATATGATGTACAGGATGCAAAGACTATAAGGTCTGGTCTCTGAGAAAACATTCAATGTTGACATTTGTTTCTGGAAATATGGCAGTCTGAGGTTCAGAGGAACCCTTCCTAGTAGGACACACCTCACAATATTGTATAAAATATTTTTCAAAAAGGATTACTGATTAATGCTGGCAGAGGAATTAAGGAATCTTCAGAGGCCAAAAAAAACCCAAGAAGGTGGAAAGTGGGCACTGGGTTTTAATGGACCACCCACGTGGTAAAGAGAAAAAACTGGGGCCCTGACTAGGGTAGATGTTTAAACCTTGGCATAAAATCTGGACACTTAAAAGACAATATTCTCCAGCATAGCACAGGGAGATCAGCTTGGTGCTTTGCAATGACCTAGAGGGGTGGAATAGGGAGGGTGGGAGGGAGGCTCAAGAGGCAGGGAATATGGGGACATGTGTGTGCATATGGCTGATTCACTTTGTTGTACAACAGAAACTAACACAGTATTGTGAAGCAATTATACTCCAATAAAGATCTATTTAAAAATAAAAAAGGACAATATTCTCATTAGGTGACACAGGAAAAAATTAACCATTCTCACAGAGAGATATACCTGTCACACTCTGTGAAGACAGAAAAAAAGAAAAAATTCCTAATCTTAAGCCTGCATTCACATGATTTTTGTACCCCCAACACCCACTCAAAAATTTTTTACTTTAAAACAATTCCAGGTAGTTGTGCTCTCTGGAGGAAAACAAGTTGAACTTGGTTGTCAAAGAAATCTCACAGGGAAAGCTCCAAGGAAAATCAGCTCACAATAAAAAGTTAGTAAACACACATGAAAACAAGGTACTAGGAGTGAGAGTCAACAGAAACAACAAACTACTATATTCACTTCTTTAAAACTACAGATATTAGAACTGATAATAAGGGAGAATTAAGTATGTTTAAAGATATAAAATAATTCAAAGTATGATAAAAGAACAATTGATTAAGCAAATTTGTGAAAAGTAGTAAAATAAATTTCAAAAATGAAAAATATAATATTGACATTAGAAACTCAATGTTTTGGATACATACCAGATTGGAAATGGCTGAAAAGAAAATTAGTAAACTGGGAGATGGTAGAGCTAAAGAAACTCAAAATGCAAACTAGAGACACAAGGATACCTTTGCTGCTATACAGTCTATTTTCAACAAAGTAACCACAATGATCCTTTAAAAATGTTTGTATCTTTATGAGATGATGGATGTTATCTAAACTTAACTGTGATAACCATTTCGTGAGGTATGTAAGTCAAATTATTTTGTGGTACACCTCAAACGTATACAGTGCTGTATGTCAATTATATCTCAGTAAAACTGGAAGAAAAAATGAAGTTCAGGTCATGTTATTTCTGTCTTAAAACCCTCCAGTGCCCTCTTCCTCCATCTTACTCAGAGTTAAAACCAAAGTCCACATAATGGCTGCCAAGTTCCCTCAGGATCTGGCTTCCCATTGCCTCTGTGAATTCCTCTTTTGCCTGTCCCTACTCCTTACCATATTCCAAAAACACCGGCACCCTTGAACATGCCCAGCAAGCTCCCATATTAGGGTCTGTGCACCGGATTTCGCCTTTGTCTGGAGTGATCTTCCAATTTCCCCCTTCCTCTTTTTTTTTTTTGGCCATGCCACGTGGCTCACAGGATCTTAGTTCCACGACCAGGGATCAAACCTGTGCCCCCTGCAGTAGAAGCATGGAGTCCTAACCACTGGACCGCCAGGGAATTCCTGACATCTCCCCTCTTTTAACGCATTGCTCAAATCTTATTAATATTACAAACTTCCCAATGCATTCCCTTGCTTTTGCATTCCTGACCTCTATTTTTCCTCTTCTACTTTTTTTTTCCATAGCACACATCACCTTCAAACACACTATTTAATTTCTTTATTATCTGTTTCTAAACTGTAAGCTCCTTGAAGGCAGGATCTTGGTTTTTGTTTACTGATGTGCCCCAATAACATGGAATAGCACCCGTCCATAGAAGCTGCTCAAAAAAATATTTGTTAAATAAATGAATAGAAATCCTCTAGGGGCTATGCAAGCAAACAACTTTGAAAACCATTGATACGAATGATTTTCAATTTCATAAGGGAGCTGTAAGTTCAACTGAGACATGTCTAAATGAAAGCCTTGTAACCTCAAATTATGGTTTCACGTTTAAAAATTCAACAGTGTTACATTTGGAAACTTCTTTAAGTCATTTTGTGAAATGTAGGTCTGAATGAACCCTAAGAGGCACAGACTATTTTTCAACTCAGAGCAATGAGGTGATTGCTCTAATTCATGATCACTTTAAAATAGAGCATTCTCTGTAAGTCTGCCTTTGGAATAGAGAAGAGAACTTCCCTGGAAAGTTTCATATTCTGTGGTTATATGTTTTTTAAAGACAAAAATCAAGAACTGATTTATTGCCTTGGTTTTAAAATGTTACTCTTTAGTATTTTTGGTTAACTGTAAATCCTGTCAGTAAGAGTCAATGCAGTGCCTGTCTTTCTACAAAAAGGGGCTCTTTAGAAATTATAAAGCGAAGAGTTTAATGCCTCTTCCTTCCAAACACCCCTTAGAAACCGTAGGTTTAAAAGTTCAACAACTCTTCCCTCCAAAGAGCTAAATTTAATCGTTAGAAAATCAACTGGCGAACACCTTAGGAACAAAAGAATAATAAGAAGCATGGCTTTGTGGGAAAATAGCCTGTGGGACCAACCTAGCTTTTCTGGAGACCAGAATGACAGAACTAGTTAGAATAGGTGTCATTTATCTTGACTTGAATAAGATCACTGTGGGAATGGAAATTATGACCCCAGAAAAATACAGTCTGGCATGAACGTCAACTCCTCCTTTCAGTGATTTTTCTGTCAGACTATAGGCAAGCTTTCTGCACATAGTGCCTTTTGTGGTTATGGTAAGAATTTCATTGGCGACAGCTTGTAGCCACGGTTTGGTGGCACACAAGAGGAGAAAGATACTCTGACAAAACCCTGCTGCACAGCAGGCCAGCATACACCAAAGCCAAATGGCAAAAGCTCACAGTGAGCCATTTCTCATCTGTCCACAGAAGGCAAAGAAAATGATGCTTGAGGAACAAACGTGGTGCAGCAGCAAAGCAGATTAACCCCCCAAAGAGAATATGTATGTGTGTTGCCCCCAAAGATTGCCTAGCTAATATTATTGTCCAGTGGAAATATTTTCCTAGGGAAAAAATGAACAGTCCTCAAAGGCAGCACTGACCTAGAAGCCAGATATTTTGTAGAGTTTATGTCTAATCTAGTTGGGTTTTTTTTCATATTTTATTTGATGATCACATTAACGGAATATAGAGCATATAAATTAAAATCATAGGTAATTTCAAATTAGAATATTTGCCATGACAATAAGATATTTTGTCCTAGCCAGAAAAAAATGGAATTCAGTTTAAAGATTCATGTTCATAAAGTGATCCAAATACAGAAGAAAAAAATACACTAAATTTAAGAATGTGTGGTGTAGCTAAAAAGAAGAGAGTAATCACAGAGGACACAGATAATGACATAGTAGAAATGCAGAATATTATTTAAAAGTGTATATGATACAGGATCTTAAGAACTTAGTTGTAACACAGGAATGAAATTACTCTCAACTCTGGTACGTACATTAAAGTGTCTTGTATACAACATATTAGAGATAAGAAAAACTTTGAATTCCCAGGCATGAACTAAGATAATTAAGGGTTTGCAAATAGGTGATATGAGAACAGGTTAAATGAATGGGATCATTACCCAGAAGAAGGGAAGATTGTGGAATGACCTCAGCCTTCCAATTTATAAAGGAATATTATGCAGATGGTGACCAGCTGTTATCCATCTCCACTGAGGACTAAATCAGAGGAAATGGGTCTAATCTTTGGCTTGTGGGATTTCGGTTAAATATGAAGAATAGTTTCCTGACAGCAAAGGTTGTAAAGTACTGAACAAATTCCCGAAAGGCATTATAGAGTCTCCTTCCTTCGATATCTCTTAAGAACGTAAAGTGCTTTACAATTTGCCAGCAACGAGTGCAGGGTAGAGCTTCAGAGAATACTCGAGAACTCAAAATCCGTTGTGAGTCAAAATAATCAGATGTGATGTTTCCCCCCAAGCAGATGTCCATGTGTTTTTGCTGGGTGGGAATTTTTGGTTTTGTTTTGCTTTCTGAGAAGTGATGTCTTAGTAGTTGAGAATTTTACTGACCCCAGTACATTTTTCTACAGAAGGTAAAAACATTTCCCTCTACTTCATTAAAAGATATATGTGGCATACAATGGAATACTACTCAGCCATAAAAAGGAACGAAATTGAGTTATTTGTAATGAAGTGGATGGACCTAGAGTCTGTCATACAAAGTGAAGTAAGTCAGAAAGAAACAAACAAATACCGTATGCTAATGCACATATATGGAATCTAAAAAAAACAGTACTGATGAACATAGTGGCAGGACAGGAATAAAGATGCAGACGTAGAGAACGGACTTGAGGACACAGGCGGGAAGGGGAAGCTGGGACGAAGTGAGAGAGTGGCATGGACATATATACACTACCAAATGTAAAATAGATAGCTGGTGGGAAGCAGCCGCATAGCACAGGGAGATCAGCTCGGTGCTTTGTGACCACCTAGAGGGGTGGGATAGGGAGGGTGGGAGGGAGACTCAAGAGGGAGAAGATATGGGGATATATGTATGCATAGCTGATTAACTTTTGTGTACAGCAGAAACTAACACAGTATTGTGAAGCAATTATACTCCAATAAAGATATTAAATATATATATATATGGCTCATTTTCACTGGTGTCTAAAAGCAATTCAGCCTTGTAGGACTTCTAGACAATTAAATACTGCCTTATTCATCACTCAAGAGGAGATGTTATGAGATCTGACAGTTTTTGCCCCAGTAGTTTTATCACCCAATAGCCAGAGCACTGTTTCTAGGAGACCCTAGATCAGTCTATTTTCACATGGTGAAAATATTTTGATTGCCAACAAAATAGAGGCTTGAGAGTGACACAGTATTATAAGAACAATGGTGTTTTATCTTCATTTTGCATGTATTTAAGCCTTTATTTTTCATTTGAAAATAAAAATTAAAATGTTATGTCCCTCGCATAAGAATTTAGAATTCTTAGAATTTGTGCATCTGTTCTTATATGGGTAAATCAGACAAGGTAAGTATAAGCCTTATTGTTCATATATGTGTAAACAGGAAAAATTAAACATTTAATGGCCAATTCTAAATTTCCTAAGGAGGCAATATACATTGGCTATAGTTGTCACTGTTTTTACAAATGAGTTTTTATATAATCTATGACAGTAATGGTGAATTTTTTTGCTGATGTAAAAATGTCATGTTTAATATTGGCTACTAGAACTTTCCATACCTATTACCATATTAATGCCTTTGAGAACCTAGTAAGTTCCTATTTTATTAAGTATATTCCAAATAAGTTAAATAATTCACCTAAGCTCACATGCTTAGTAATTGGAGAATTCAGAACTACATCTCAGAAATTCTGAATTTACCTGGAACTCCTTATCTCAGAGAATATATTCTCTACCCATAAACTTTACAAAACTAATGCTGCCTCTTCCTCTTCCCTTGTCCTTCCCTCTCCTTCCAATCAGAAGACCATCGTATCAATTCTGACATAATCCTGCCGAAAATACCTGAATTTAATTATGAGGAAAGACATTTTTAATGCAGGATATTTTACAACATAACTGGCCTTAATATTCAAAAGTGTCAATGCCATGAAAGTCAAGGAAAAATTGGGAGTAGCTCCAGATTAAAAGAACCTAAAGAGACTTAATAACCAATACAAGGTATGACTCTGGGCTGTACTTTTTTCTATAAATGACATTATTAAGTTACAGTGTTTTGATGTCTGAGGAGAGAAAGAGGTTCTTAGTGGATATGGATGTACCACTAGCACCCAATTATACATTAGTAATACTTCCTCAGGGGTACCTAAATGCCTCTATGTCACAAGTAGGGGTCAGAATTTAGTACAATGTGTATAATCTCTAACTTCTATTCTTTTCATGAATGTTTATGTAGTGAACAACCTTGGGAGATAGAGATAGGGTCACTTCTGGAAGAAAAAGTAGGCATGCTTTCTGCTCATTATAAAAGATTCAGATTCCTTTCCTGGAACACAACCCATTGCATGTACAGGCATCATCTGGCCGTCTTTGAGTTGCCCTGTAGAAATTGAGGCTCAGGGACCAGTACCAAAAATGCTGATTTTCTGGCTATGGCTATTGATGTGAGTAGTAAACTGTCCTTCATCTCTGACCCAGTGTCTTGTGTCTTCTACCACGAAACTGTCAGGTTAACTTGCAAGTAGGGTAAACTGCAGACCCTTTGCACTTTTTTACATACCCTGTACCCATATAGACCAATTTGTAAAGTTAACCACTGCCAACCATGTCACACAAAACAACAGAGGGAAGGAAGAAAGGAAGAAAAAATGTAATTGGTTATATATACACATACAGCATTTATATAAGACAAGATGAAATATGGACAACTCCCCATTTCTGCAATTGATCAATGGTCAAAATTTGTGACTTCTTTTTCCAATATCCATTTTACATTCTTCTTTCCCTTGGTTTCACGCAGTTAGTCTAAGTTCTTTATGAATCATATGTGATGGCTCAATAATACATTGTGGTATATTTATACAATGGAATACATATCTCAAAATGTGTGAAATTCACAAATATAAATGTTAATGATTAAGTCAAAGAAGAATGCACATAGTATGGTACATTTACACCAAAACTAAACAATATATTTTTAGGGGTAATATATATACAGCAAAACTATAGTGACAAGAAAGGAAATGATGGAGAGGAACCAAGATGGCAGAGTAGAAGGACATGCTCTCACTCCCTCTTGTGAGAACACCAGAATCACAACTAGCTGCTGGACAATCATCGACAGGAAGACACTGGAACTCACCAAAAAAGATACCCCACATCCAAAGACAAAGGAGAAGCCACAATGAGATGGTAGGAGGGGC
>NC_041220.1:14830356-14832129 GCF_002837175.3 Physeter macrocephalus
ATTGCAGGACTTCCACAGGACTGGGGGAAACAGAGACTCCACTCTTGGAGGGAACACACAAAGTAGTGTGCGCATCGGGACCCAGGGGAAGGAGCAGTGACCCCACGGGAGACTGAACCAGACCTACCTGCTGGTGTTGGAGGGTCTCCTGCAGAGGCAGGGGGTGGCTGTGGCTCACCATGGGGACAAGGACACTGGCAGCAGAAGTTCTGGGGGGTGCTCCTTGGCGTGAGCCCTCCATGAGTCTGCCATTAGCCACACCAAAGAGCCCAGGTAGGCTCCAGGGTTGGGTTGCCTCAGGCCAAACAACCAACAGGAGGGAACCCAGACCCACCCATCAGCAGTCAAGAGTATTAAAGTTTTACTGAGCTCTGCCCACCAGAGCAACAGTCAGCTCTACCCACCACCATCAGGCTTACCGACTTAGGGGTCCAGCAATGGGAGGGGGAATTCCCAGAGAATCAGACTTTGAAGGCTAGTGGGATTTGATTGCAGGACTTCCACAGGACTGGGGGAAACAGAGACTCCACTCTTGGAGGGAACACACAAAGTAGTGTGCGCATCGGGACCCAGGGGAAGGAGCAGTGACCCCACGGGAGACTGAACCAGACCTACCTGCTGGTGTTGGAGGGTCTCCTGCAGAGGCAGGGGGTGGCTGTGGCTCACCATGGGGACAAGGACACTGGCAGCAGAAGTTCTGGGGGGTGCTCCTTGGCGTGAGCCCTCCATGAGTCTGCCATTAGCCACACCAAAGAGCCCAGGTAGGCTCCAGGGTTGGGTTGCCTCAGGCCAAACAACCAACAGGAGGGAACCCAGACCCACCCATCAGCAGTCAAGAGTATTAAAGTTTTACTGAGCTCTGCCCACCAGAGCAACAGTCAGCTCTACCCACCACCAGTCCCACCCATCAGGAAACTTACACAAACCTCGTAGACAGCCTGATCCACCAGAAGGCAGACAGCAGAAGCAACAAGAACTACAATCCTGCAGTCTGTGGAACAAAAACCACATTCACAGAAAGATAGACAAGATGAAAAGGCAGAGGGCTATATACCAGATGAAGGAACAAGATAAAACCCCAGAAAAACAACTAAATGAAGTGGGATAGGCAACCTTCCAGAAAAAATAATTCAGAATAATGATAGTGAAGATGATCCAGGACCTAGGAAAAAGAATGGAGGCAAAGATCGAGAAGATGCAAGAAATGTTTAACAAAAACCTAGAAGAATTAAAGAACAAACAAACAGAGATGAACAATACAATAACTGAAATGAAAACTACACTAGAAGGACTCAATAGGAGAATAACTGAGGCAGAAGAACAGAGAAGTGACCTGGAAGACAGAATTGTGAAATTCACTGCTGCAGAACAGAATAAAGAAAAAAGAATGAAAAGAAATGAAGACAGCCTAAAATAAAGAAAAAAGAATGAAAAGAAATGAAGACAGACTAAGAGACCTCTGGGACAACATTAAATGCAACAATATTTACATTATAGGGGTCCCAGAAGGAGAAGAGAGAGAGAAAGGACCAGAGAAAATATTTGAAGAGATTATAGTCAAAAATTTCCCAAACATGGGAAAGGAAATAGCCAACCAAGTCCACGAAGTGCAGCGAGTCCCATACAGGATAAACCCAAGGAGAAACATGCTGAGACACAGAGTAATCAAATTGACAAAAATCAAAGTCAAAGAAAAATTATTAAAAGCAACAAGGGAAAAATGACATATAACATACAAGGGAACTCCCATAAGGTTAACAGCTGATTTCTCAG
>NC_041220.1:14832956-14833211 GCF_002837175.3 Physeter macrocephalus
CAAGAGAAGAAAAGGACCTACAAAAACAAACCCAAAACAATTAAGAAAATGGTCATAGGAACATACATATCCATAATTACCTTAAATGTGAATGAATTAAATGCTCCAGCCAAAAGACACAGGCTTGCGGAATGGATATAAAAACAAGACCCATATATATGCTGTCTACAAGAGACCCACTTTAGACCTAGGGACACATACAGACTGAAAGTGAGGGGATGGAAAACGATATTCCATGCAAATGGAAATCAAAAG
>NC_041220.1:14840721-14841883 GCF_002837175.3 Physeter macrocephalus
TACAGACAAGCAAAAGCTAAGAGAATTCAGCACCACCACACCAGCTCTACAACAAATGCTAACAGAACTTCTCTAAGTGGGAAACACAAGAGAAGAAAAGGACCTACAAAAACAAACCCAAAACAATTAAGAAAATGGTCATAGGAACATACATATCCATAATTACCTTAAATGTGAATGAATTAAATGCTCCAGCCAAAAGACACAGGCTTGCGGAATGGATATAAAAACAAGACCCATATATATGCTGTCTACAAGAGACCCACTTTAGACCTAGGGACACATACAGACTGAAAGTGAGGGGATGGAAAACGATATTCCATGCAAATGGAAATCAAAAGAGATCTGGAGTAGCTATACTCATATCAGAAAAAATAGACTTTAAAATTTAAAATGTTACAAGAGAAAAGGAAGGACACTACATAATGATCAAGGGATCAATCCAAGAAGAAGATATAACAATTATAAATATATATGCACCCAACATAGGAGCACCTCAATGCATAAGGCAACTGCTAACAGCTATAAAAGAGGAAATCGACAGTAACACAATCATAGTGGGGGACTTTAACACCTCTTTGACACCAATGGACAGATCATCCAAAATGAAAATAAATAAAGAAAGAGAAGCTTTAAATGACACAATAGACCAGATAGATTTAATTGATATCTACAGGACATTCCATCCAAAAACAGCAGATTACACTTGCTTCTCAAGTGCGCATGGAACATTCTCCAGGATAGATCACATCTTGGGTCACAAATCAAGTCTCAGTAAATTTAGGAAAACTGAAATCATATCAAGCATCTTTTCTAACCACAACGCCATGAGATTAGAAATGAATTACAGGGAAAAAAACGTGAAAAGCACAAACACATGGAGGCTAAACAATACGTTACTATATAACCAGGAGATCACTGAAGAAATCAAAGAGAAAATTAAAAAATACCTAGAGAAAAATGACAATGAAAACACGACAATCCAAAACCTATGGGATGCAGCAAAAGCAGTTCTAAGAGGGAAGTTTATAGCTATACAAGCCTACATCAAGAAACAAGAAAAATCTCAAACAAACAATGTAACCTTACACCTAAAGGAACTAGAGAAAGAAGAACAAACAAAACCCAAAGTTAGCAGAAGAAAAGAAATCATAAAGATCAG
>NC_041220.1:14842921-14843406 GCF_002837175.3 Physeter macrocephalus
ATTTATCCCAGGGATGCAAGGATTCTTCAATATACACAGATCAATCAATGTGATACACCATATTAACAAACTGAAGAATATAAATCATATGAGCATCTCAGTAGATGCAGAAAAAGCTGTTGACAAAATTCAACACCCATTTATGATAAAAACCCTCCAGAAAGTGGGCATAGAGGGAACCTACCTCAACATAATAAAGTCCATATAGACAAACCCACAGCAAACATCATTCTCAATGGTGGAAAACCTGAAAGCATTTTCTCTAAGATCAGGAACAAGACAAGGATGTCCACTCTCACCACTATTATTCAACCTAAAAATGCCACCAGAAAACTACTGGAGCTAATCAGTGAATTTGGTAAAGTTGCAGGACACAAAATTAATGCACAAGTAAAACTGTCACTGCTTGCAAATGACATGATACTATACATAAAGAATCCTAGGGCTTCCCTGGTGGCGCAGTGGTTGAGAGTCCGCCTGCCGAT
>NC_041220.1:14843442-14857016 GCF_002837175.3 Physeter macrocephalus
TCTCATTTACCATTGCAACAAAAAGAATAAAATAACTAGGAATAAACCTACCTGGGGAGACAAAAGACCTGTTTCTTATAATTTCTATGGAGACACAGAAGACCCCAAATAGCCAAAGCAGTCTTGAGGGAAAAAAAATGGAGCTGGAGGAATCAGACTCCTTGACTTCAGACTATACTACAAAGCTACAGTAATCAAGACAATATGGTTCTGGCACAAAAACAGAAACACAGATCAATGGAACAAGATAGAAAGCCCAGAGATAAACCAACGCACCTATGGTCAACTAATCTATGACAAAGGAGGCAGGGATATACAACAGAGAAAAGACAGTCTCTTCAAATAAGTGGTGCTGGGAAAATTGGACAGCTACATATAAAAGAATGAAATTAGAACACTCCCTAACACCAAAAATAAACTCAAAATGGATTCAAGACCTAAATGTAAGACCGGACACTATAAAACTCTTTGAGGAAAACATAGGAAGAATACTCTTTGACATAAATCACAGCAAGATCTTTTTTCATCCACCTCCTAGAGTAATGGAAATAAAAACAAAAATAAACAAATGGGACCTAATGAAACTTAAAAGCTTTTGCACAGCAAAGGATACCATAAACAAGACCAAAAGACAACCCTCAGAATGGGAGAAAATATTTGCAAATGAATCAATGGACAAAGGATTAATCTCCAAAATATATAAACAGCTCATGCAGCTCAATGTTAAAAAAAAAAAAACAACCCAATCCAACAATGGGCAGAAGACCTAAATAGACATTTCTCCAAAGAAGACATACAGATGGCCAAGAAGCACATGAAAAGCTGCTCAACATCACTAATTATTAGAGAAATGCAAATCAAAACTACAATGAGGTATCACCTCACTACCAGTTAGAATGGGCATCATCAGAAAATCTACAAACAACAAATGCTGGAGAGGGTGTGCAGAAAAGGGAACCCTCTTGCACTGTTGGTGGGAATGTAAATTGATACAGCCACTATGGATGACAGTATGGAGGTTCCTTAAAAAACTAAAAATAGAATTACCATATGATCCAGCAATTCCACTACTGGGCATATACCGAGAGAAAACCATAATTCAAAAAGATGCATGCACCCCAGTGTTCATTACAGCATTATCTACAGTAGCCAGGTCATGGAAGCAACCTAAATGCCCATTGACAGATGAATGGATAAAGAAGATGTGGTACATATATACAGTGGAATATTACTCAGCCATAAAAAGAAATGAAATTGAGTCATTTGTTGAGACGTGGATGGATCTAGAGACTGTCATACACAGTGAAGTAAGTCAGAAAGAGAAAAACAAATATCGTATATTAACGCATGTATGTGGAACCTAGAAAAATGGTACAGATGAACCGGTTTGCAGGGCAGAAGTTGAGACACAGATTTAGAGAAGAAACGTATGGACACCAAGGGGAAAAAGCCGCAGGGGGGTGGGGATGGTGGTGTGCTGAATTGGGCCATTGGGATTGACATGTATACACTGATGTGTATAAAACTGATGACTAATAAGAACCTGCTGTATAAAAAAATAAATAAAATAAAATTCAAAAATTTAAAAAACAAGCAAAAAAAAGAAAGGAAATGACAAAAATTATAAACATGAAAATCAGAACAACATTACCTCTGGGAAAAAGGAAATTTGTTCACATGTTCTTCAAGAACTGGATAATGTTCTATTTGTTGGTATGGTTGGTGTGCACATATTAATTTTATAATATATGTCAAAATTTGCTGGACATGTGAGTAATAGTCAAAGCCTTTCTTTCTGCCGTAGTTCCAGAAAATCAAGGTAAAACAATAGCTTCTTTTAATGTACTTGCCATTTTCTTCCCCTCTTACCTTTTTGACTATATTAATAAATAAATAAAATTAAATTTTAAAAAAATACCAAAAAATTTTTTCAAGCCCAAGCCAACATCTCATTATAGATCTGGGGCTCATCTGAAATCTCCTTGAAAGAATTGTTGATTTATTTTAGTGTTTTAGTTGTTTGTTCCTTCATGGATATCCTCTTCACTGGATAGTAAACAGCTTTCAGGTGGTAACTACTGAGGTATAAACAAAATGAGTAGAAATGACAGAAAGCTTTCAGGTGGTGACTATTAAGCTACAACTAGAGTAAGTAGTAATGACATGAACCTGGGTCCAAATCTTAGCTTATACCCTCACAATTCGTATTTTTGTTTCCTTTTTCCCTTTTTGACACAGAGCCGCCTGCTGGCAGGAGGGTGCTAGGTAACCTTGAAACAATTTTACAATGCAATTCGATTCTAGCACACAGGAAAAGGAAAGGTGATGAGGCTGTACCTCAAAAAGTTTTATAGATTGTACTGATAGTAATACTGTTAATGATACTGCAAATGTGAATATTAAAATGTGCCATGTAGTTGAGGAAAGGGTATTTTCTTTTAAGCTGAGAAAGAGTAGATCAAATTGAAATGTTGATGAGAAATCTTCATTAAGAGTAGCGGTTGAAGACACAGGTGAAGAGGGAGAATCCATTCTGTAAGGTTGTTGGAAGGCAGGAGAAGGATTCTTGGGCACGGAAAACTGGCCAAGATGAGAAAAGAGGACTCTCTTCCGATGCATCAGGTAAGAATGCTGAGAGAGAGGTGAGGGTTGGGAGGTAACAGGGAGTTGATAGTTTTGATATTACCTGAGCTGAAAGGGTAGATGGGATAACAGGCATTTAGGAGACTGAGAAATGTGAAATAGTTAAGCAAACAAGAAAGCAAGTTGCCTAGGAAAACACACTAGGATTTCAGGGCCATGCTGAGAGCCCAGTTGAAGCTGGTGATCATAAATTTCTGGTGGTACTGATATGTCCTGTCTTGTGACTTTTTCCCACAATTGTTCTGTTGTACATATAAATATATGGAAAAAGTAAAGAGTTGGATTACACTGGCAGGGTTTTGGCCAGATAGAAGAGGTAAGACAGAGCAACAAGAGTTTATGGCATTGACAGAATTGTTCTTAACATTATCGACCATGGAAAATAAACTGAATAGGAAGAAAATTAAGCCTACAGGGAAAGATATAGATATGGGGATTGGTCCTTCATTGGAGAGTCCAAAGAGGTCAAGGGATTACCAAGGTGGGAATAGTTGCAAAAGCAAGC
Source organism: Physeter macrocephalus (assembly GCF_002837175.3). Taxonomy (NCBI): domain Eukaryota; kingdom Metazoa; phylum Chordata; class Mammalia; order Artiodactyla; family Physeteridae; genus Physeter; species Physeter macrocephalus. The sequence goes on from NC_041220.1 coordinate 14,846,591, forward strand.
CAGAAAGGTGAGAGATAGGGTTGCAATTGCTCAACGTCTAAGTCATTGGTTTGGAATATCAGTGATTTTGTTGATTAAAAAATCCAGAGTGTGACCATGGGAAGAGGTAGCTGAGGTGGAGTAGAAAAGGCCATCGAGATGAGGAGGGTAAGGACATGAAGAGCCAGAGTACTGAAAGAACACTGTGGATATTGAAGCCATCTACAATGATGGCAGGAATTGGAACAGAGAGAAGACTGTGAGTCTGGTGCCACAGTGTTTGATGAACAACGGAGAGTGGTCAAGTGATAGATGACATCGACAAAGAAAATGAGCTGGTCATAGAGGGCAAATGGCATAAGCCTCAAGGGAGTAGGGTTGCTTTCTGTGAGACAGTGGGTGGATACAGTAATGATCTGGGAGATATATTGAGAAGCAGAGAGACTTCACATCTGGCCTCTGGAGAGTAACGTTTATAAGGTTTGGAAGAATCATACCCACGGCTCTGCTGGGCTGCTAGGGAACATCAGAGCTGCAATAAGTCAGGTGGAGACAACGCTTGGAGAAGAGTAGTTTGTGTCGATGATAGAGCAGCAGTTTCAGAGCTGCATAATTGGAGAGGTGGGAGGTGGGGATGGAATGGAGGGCAAATAATTTATCACCAATAGTCTGCTTAGTGTCCTCATCTTTCCTGAAGGAGTTTCTCACATTGAAGAACTAAGTTGAGGCTATTTTTACTAAACATTTACTGTTGCTGAAATAAGAATGTATTGCTCTCTAGAAACTAGTTAGTTCATATGAAACATACAGCAAGTCCGGACTTCAGTTTCCTTATTATAAAATGAACAAAATTATTATCCCACAGATTTGCAATGGAATTTAATTTTGTATATATGCACACACACACATACAATATCATTAAAAATAACTGACACTGTTTGCAGAAATAATGCATACAATGGAATATAAAATGAATAGAAAAAAATCAGGGCAAGAAAAAGTAGGATAGTAAGATGAAGGCAAGGATGAAGTTAATTACTGGAAATCTTAGGTTCTTATTCAAATGCTGGAGTTTAGCCACAAAATTCCTTGATCTCCTAGAACTAAATATGATGAATTCAAAATTTGGTGTCCATGAATGGTGCAGATGAGCTGCAAAAGTGTTAAATAGTGCCTGGCAGGCTCCATTCCACTTACATTATTACTACCAGAGAAGCGGGGTCCACCACCTGGCCCAGATCATTTAGTGGTATTTGTTTTGTGAGGGTTGTATATTAAAGGTGTGTTGATGGCCTTTAAAAAAAAAATTCAGTGTCCGTGAGATTTAAATATTCTGGTTGATTAGTTCAAGTACATCTTTTCCTAGCACTGGGGATTAAAATATCTCTCACAGGATCTCATTAAGCAGAATTCTCATGTAGTTAGAATTTTAAACAATATCCCAACAATCAATGCCATAACAGTAAAACTTTTGTATATTGTGTTACCATTATATGAGAATTTATGCCTAGAAATCAAGTTGCTGTCACCAGATAAAGAGAAATACCTTGGGCTTCCCTGGTGGCACAGTGGTTGAGAGTCCGCCTGCCGATGCAGGGGACACGGGCTCGTGCCCCGGTCCGGGAGGATCCCACATGCCGCGGAGCGGCTGGGCCCGTGAGCCATGGCCGCTGAGCCTGCGCGTCCGGAGCCTGTGCTCCGCAACGGGAGAGGCCACAGCGGTGAGAGGCCCGCGTACCACAAAAAAAAAAAAAAAAAAAAACAAGAGAGAGAAATACCTTGTTTATGGAACTCAAGCCTTTGGAGTAGCTTTCTTCAATTGTGAGCAAATGATTTTTAGCTTTTTTATAAAAATAACTCTTTACCTTCGAGAAGAAAAGAAATATATGTAAAAGAATTAGGGGGTGTGGATTGAGGGAGAGAGAAGCCCACAACACAGTAAGTTAAACAATTCCTCATATGGGATTTAAATTTTTTTAAAAACTCGTTGTTATGTAAAACTAGGCCATATCCTTCCCAACTCCCATTACATATAGAATCTCGTTTAGTCCTCTAGTGAATGCCTGCAGGGGTCACATGAATATTGCCTACAGCTGACTCTCTATCTCTCTGCTCCCCTGCACATCTGTCACTTCAACCTGAATTGTCTGCTGTTGTTGACTCTTTGCCTGAGCAGAAATTATACCATATGCCAGGAGAGCAGACTGGCGTTTGATATTAGATCTCCTTTTCCAGAACCATTTTCTTAATCAGGTTCCTTTGATGCTCAGTTCAGCACCCACCCATCTGCCTGTTTCTGATGTGGTAACAGACCAGCTTCTGAAGTAAGAGAGCAGGGAAACTGTATGATACATTGGGGTGTCTGTGTGTGTGCGTGCTCGTTGTTGTGTGTGTATGTGTCTACATTGTAGCATGCTGTCTAGCACATAGGAAGGAGGAGCTCAATATAGTAAATAAGTGAATTTTAATTTTTAAAGAAATAGAAGTGGTTAAAGACATTTTATTCCTGGTTTAAGAAAAGGCCTGCATAAATATCTTTGCTGCTTTCTAATTACCCATAAAATTATTGTATATAAAAATCTACTGGGGCTTCCCTGGTGGCGCAGTGGTTGAGGGTCCGCCTGCCGATGCAGGGGACACGGGTTCGTGCCCCGGTCCGGGAAGATCCCACGTGCCGCGGAGCGGCTGGGCCCGTGAGCCAGCGTCCCGAGCCTGCGCTCCGCAACGGGAGAGGCCACAACAGTGAGAGGCCCGCATACCGAAAAAGAAATAAATAAAAATCTACTGCTTTTCATCCAAATTATGCTCTCTTATGGCTACCTAGAAAATCGTAGAGGCATATATATTGGGTTGGCCAAAAAAGTTCATTCAGGTTTTTCCGTAAGATGTTACAAAAATGCGAACAAACTTTTTGGCTGACCCGATAGAAGCATCACCACAATTGAATTTATAGAAATGCTGACCTAGATTGTTATTAGGCAAAAACTTGTCTGAGAATCAGAAGATTTTGGTTCTAATGAAAATTTATCTCACTTAATATTTCTGAATCTGTCTCCTTATCTATCAAGTGGAACTTACAATATATTGCTTACTCTTATCAATAGAGTTGTTAAAAATCAAAGCACAAAAAATAATTTGCAAGCTCTGATATGAAACATAAATAAAAGGCATTAGGAGGAAAAGCAGTGCTAATAATGCATTTTCAAAAGCACTTGTCTTTAGGATGTTAAAAGTTACTTCACTAGCAGAAAAAGATGAAACAAATTCACTGTAACGAACAACATAAAATGGAATGAAGAAATCAAGAAAATATAAACAGACCTAAAATACTAGAAATTGTTTCAATTATATCTATCTATCTACCTACCTACTTAGGACTTAACATTCATGAAACAAATATTTATGCAGCTACTATTTGAAACTCCAGTAATTTGTAGTTTGTAGTTTGCCTGTCATACCTACAAACAAAAGTTTTATATAGACATTGTTAAAGAAACATATTAATACAATGTGGCTGCATGGGGTCCAAGTCTTAATCTTCGTAAACCCATAAAATGCCTTTGTTCAATGCATTACATTAGTTCTTCCGTCCTGTAGTTTGTGGTTGGTAGCAAGATAAATATAAATCATTATTAGACTCCTGCACTTGCAGCTTTGGCTCACGTTGTGATGCTGAAAGTTAGCATCACATAACATTTCTTCAGTGTTACGAGTTCCCAGTTATACTTCATCATGAACGTTTAGACGTTAAAACCTTACATTCTTAAACTTAGGTTTTAAAAAATTCCTTTATGATATCTAAATATCAAAATGCTATCTGTATGTTAACTAAGATTTAGTCTGGAAAATATATTAAACAGTAATATTATTTTGAATAACAATGGATAATAAATTTATTCTCTTTTCCAAAATGTTATTTAGGTTCATGCTTTGAACAAAGATTTTGGGTATTAAAACAGTAAGGATTTTGGCCTTGCAATAGTATTTCACATCATTTAAAACCTACAGTTTCCTTTTTTGATTTAGGCTACAGTTGGAGAGAAGAAACTATAAAACAGAAAACTATTGAAGTTTAGTTTTCTCATATTACTAGAAAAACATGAAGCATATAATTCTAACTTTGGGTATATTATATAGTAAGTCCCCTACATATGAACGAGTTCTGTTCCAAGAGCGCCTTAGTAGTAAGTCCAATTTGTTCGTAAGTCCAGCAACGTTAGCCTAGGTACCAAACACAATTGGCTATATAGTACTGTACTATAATAGGTTTATAATACTTTTCACACAAATAATACATAAAAAACAAACACAAAAAATAAAGAAAACATTTAAAATCTTACCTTGAAAAATACATTAGTACAGTATAACAGCTGGCATACAGGGGCTGGCATCGAGTGAACAGGCAAGAAGAGTTACTGACTAAAGGAGGGAGAGGGGGTGGGAGATGGTAAAGCTGAAGGATCGTCAGCAATAGGAGATGAAGGGCGAGCTATCTTTTCGTCTCACTCCACTCTCTCAATTATTTTCACTTTTGTTTCTATCGTTATCGCTTGGCCCTTCTTAGCAGTACCAGCTACATCACCACTGCTTTTACGCTTGCTTCCAGACATCCTGGGCTTGAAATAATGATACTGTACTACTGTACTCTATACAGTCCTGTACAGTAAAGTACACAAAAGCACAACCACCTATAGAGGATGCATGCATGTGACAATGTACGCCATACACATGAACTAACTTACGTGACAGAACATGTGAACGTACGTTCGCATCTTTGAAAGTTCGCAACTTGAAGGTTCATATGTAGGGGACTTACTGTACTATATTTTCAGAAACTTGTTATTATTTTTATAAGTTAAACAATCTCAATGATCTATCACATATATACATAAACATAGACACAAACATATATCAAAGTAATAGAGTTTCAATCCATAGCATTCACATTTTCCTATTCCACAATAACTCTCAAAATAGCTGAATGATTTTGACTAAATTTAATACACTCTTCATGACTATAACTATAATCAAAAAGGCAGAAAATAACAGTTGTTGGTGAAAATGTGGATAATCTTGCTCTTGCATTGCTGGCGGGAATGTAAAATGGTAAACTACCTTGGAAAACACTCTGTCAATTTATGACTCAGAAATCCTACTCTCATGTATCTACCTAAGATAAATAAAAACGCATTTCCACACAAAGATTTGTGTACAAAAAAAATAGATATAAAGTTTAATTTGTGTTTCTCTGCCACTTGGAACAAAATCAGTCATAAAAATATTCAAGCAGCTATGTTTTCTATGACCATAAAGATGGAGCTGACACCTGCTGAGCCTTACCCGGCCTACCCAATATTACATGTAACATTTTGGATAGAAGGCACAGAAATAATATTTCCTCATATTCCAGGCACTAACTTTTCCCTTTAATGATGATCTTCTTGTTCCTAAAAGCCAAGCTTGATCAGGAGATGTGCTGACTTAGCTATCTCTGGTCTACACCCTGTTATCTGTTCTACAGCTTTGATGAGTCATTCCAGTCATCTAGTTTGAGGTTGGCAATGGACAAAATTATTCTTTTGAATACATCAGGGCATTTGTAAGGAATATTCTACATCTAATCCATCATTCTCCTGGAACCAATGAAGATACAGATGCTTTGAGTATGCCTTTAAGTAGATTTATTTTTTCAAGACACTGACATATTTCTTTTTTGGGAGTTTTCTCACTAAATAAAATCATGAGTAGTCTTTTTATTTGCAAAACAAGTGTTGCATTTCTATGAAGTACAAGTAAATAAAACTTTACATGTAAATTGAAGCAACGTATTTTTCTCATTATCTCTCTCAAAGTTAATGACTTGGTTTCTCCCTCAAAATTTAAAACTTTTGTAGAAAGTCTAATCAAAGAGAAGTGGTAGTAAAAAATTTGAAAAGATTTAGTAAAACAGCAAGAAGATGATACAGACTCTACTTAATGAGTTCTTTGTGGAATTAGATGAGCATGAATAAGATACTAGAAAGGCAGCACAGAGGCTTCCCTGGTGGCACAGTGGTTAAGAATCCGCCTGCCAATTCAGAGGACACGGGTCTGAGCCCTGGTTCGGGAAGATCCCACATGCTGTGGAGCAACTAAGCCCGTGAGTAATAATTACTGAGCCTGCGCTCTAGAGCCCGCGAGCCACAACTACTGAAGCCCATGAGCCTAGAGCCCGTGCTCCGCAACAAGAGAAGCCCGCGCACCGCAACAAAGAGTAGCCCCCGCTCACCGCAACTAGAGAAAGCCCGCGTGCAGCAACGAAGACCCAACACAGCCAAAAATAAATTAAATAATTTTTTTTAAAGGCTGCACATTTGTTTCATTAAATTATGCTAAAGTGATTAGTAATTTTTATTTCTTCCTGCTCTATTTATAGGGAAAGTCACTCATTATTTTTCACATATTTATATTTCAAAACATGGAAAATCTGCATTACTAGAATATTATCTAGTAAAGTTAAGAAATTTATGGGCAAACAAAAATATCTTAAAAGTTAAAATCACATGAAAAAATTTGTTAAATGAAGACTCTTTGAAAATATATACTAAATTTAAACAAATATACAAAATATTATTATTGAAATATTTTAATATAGTTTTGCAAGAAATGATTAATTTTCAAAAACATCTATTCCTTCAGATTATAAAATTAGTGCATGTTTATTGCAGAAAATTTAGAAAGAAAGAAAATTTAAATCTACCATAACATCCCACCTCCCAGATATAATCACAGTTAATATATTGGCATTTCTTTCTAGTCCTTTTTAATGTGTGTGTGTGTATATAAAAAAGGGAACATTTTGCATTTAGTTTTATGTCCTGCTTTCTTCACTTTATGTTATACAGCCACATTTTTTCCCCATTACATTAAAAAGTGTCTAAAACATGGTGAATAAGTGCTCAGTAATAACTCATGTTATTTTTTGTTACTGTTACCTATAAGTCTATCTATAATAGACTTTTTAAACTAGTTTTTGACCCTGGAAACTTGCTGAAATGAAATCTTTTTTTTTTAATTAATTTAATTTATTTTTATTTTTGGCTGTGTTGTGTCTTCGTTGTTGTACATGGGCTTTCTCTAGTTGCAGCCAGCAGGGGCTACTCTTAATTGCCGTGCATGGGCTTCTCATTACAGTGGCTTCTCTTGTTGCAGAGCACGGGCTCTAAGCACGTGGGCTTCCGTAGTTGTGGCTCGTGGGCTCTAGAGCGCAGGCTCAGTAGTTGTGGCGCACGGGCTTAATTGCTCCGCGGCATGTGGGATCTTCCCGGATCAGGGCTCGAACCCGTGTCCCCTGCATTGCCAGGCAATTCTTAACCACTGCGCCACCAGGGAAGCCCCTGAAATGAAAGCTTAAATGGAAGGAAGGAAGGAAGGAAGGAAGGGAGGGAGGCAGGAAATCTACAAAGTAAAGCTGTTATGTTTGGGGGAGATGAAATATCCTCACCTTTATCTTCCCTCTGGGGCAGCTTCTGTAGGGGTTCCCTGAAACACAGTTTGAAAACCATTTAGTATTCTAACCTTTATCTAACAAATACAAATTAACCTTCTGAATCAATATCATCACTGTGTTCAGACTGCTGTGTAAATCACAGAACCTCAATCAACAGCAGTGCAATCAGCAGACATCAACATCAAAATTGATGAGAGGTTAACAAGTACCTAAGAATTAGAACTCAGCTGGTGTTTTTAACAAGCATGTCTATATCCACTTATCATTCGGTTTTAGTAATGTTGAATATACTATTTTAGTGTTAATATTTATTGTTTCACAAGCTGAACTATCCACAGTACCAAAAATGCATAGAGATAAATGTATATAATCTTAAGAATAGCATCTTATTTGTTTGCAGTTTACAAGGCCCCTCAAATAATAATTTTTTTAATTCCCTGATTTCAGTCACACTGTGTCCAAGGATTCTGTAACTAAGAGAATGTGTAATTGGGTAGAGAAGGCAAGTCTCTGATATTAACAACAAATTAAAGTAAATGAGTACTGGATCCCAATATTGGGTATTCATTAAGATTTCTGTCAAAATGTTCCTACATTTGTAATCAAAGTTTTGAAAGAGTATATTTGTAAAAGTGATAAAATTCTATTCAAGGTAACTATTAGAGCAAAATAAATACTAATAACTTTGCAAGAAAAATTTTAAGAATCTGTCCATTTATATACCTGTAAATCCAACTGATTTCTGTGATACACTACAAAGTGTTGTGAACAGCAGACTAATTTTTTTGGCAGTTTCTTTTCTTCATTTATTTATGCATTTTAAAATAAAAACCAAAAGCAGTTCTCTCAGGGTTACTTGAGATGCTGCCTCCTGGGCTTGAAGTCCTAGAAATTCCTGCTGAATAAAACATAACTCTCAACTTTTAGGTTGTGAATAATTTTTTAGTCAACAGTTACAGCAACCAACGAAGGGACCTCTCCTTTGCCTGAACTCTACGAGGATCTGGAGCCTTAGTACCAAGCAGAGGGCTCTTGTGCCCATCCACCTCCTCGGGGAGTCCAGGTGAATTTGGGTGACTCTCTCCTGGTTCTAGGATCTCCCATTATTTGTGGATGATACTAATTTTTATTCTGTGGGGTAATAGGTTATCCTTGAAACTTAGTTTCAAGAAGAGGTACCTGCGTTATCCTTAGTGGAAGGACTGGAAAGATTTTGCTCAGTTTAGACCCTGAGTGGGTTATCCTCAGTGAAAGGCCCTGGGAAGACTTGGGTTGGATAACAGAGGGTTGGATAAAGAAGATGTGGTCCATATCTACAATGGAATATAGTCAGCCAGAAAAAAGAACAAAATAATATCATTTGCAGCAACATGGATGGACCTAGAGACTGTCATACTTGAGTGAAGTAAGTCAGACAGAGAAAGACAATTATCATATGATATCGCTTATATATGGAAGCTAAAAAAAGGGTGCAGATGAACTTATCTACAAAACAGAAATAGAGTTACAGATGTAGAAAACAAACTTATGGTTACCAGAGGGCAAGGGAGGGAGGGATAAATTGGGAGATTGGGATTGACATAGACACACTACTATATATAAAATAGATGACTAATAAAGACTTACTGTATAGCACAGGGAACTCTACTCAATACTCTGTTATGGCCTATATGGGAAAAGAATCTAAAAAACAGTAGATATATGTATATGTATAACTGATTCACTTTGCTGTACACCTGAAACTAATCCAACATTGTAAATCAACTATACTCCAACAAAAATTAAATTAGAAAAAGAAAAAAGTATAAAATAAAGACCATATATAGTTAAGCTGTACAACAGGATGATTTGATGTACAAATACATAGTGAAATGATTACTACAGTCAAGTTAATTAACATATCATCTCCTTACATAGTTACCATTTTTGTGTGAGATGAGTTCACCCAAAATCTACTCTCTTAGCATATTTCCAGTGTTCAATACAGTATTATTAAGTTTAGTCATCATGCCTGTACATTAACGTCTAGACTTATTCATCCAACATAACTGCAACTTTGTACCCTTTGACCAACATCTTCCCACTTCCTCCACCTCTTCCCCTCCCTGCCAGACCCTGGTAACCACCATTTGACTCTGCTTCTATGAGTTCAACATTTTTTTTTTACATTCCATATATAAGTGAGATTATACAGTATTTCCTTTTCTCTGTCTGGCTTATTTCACTTAGCATAATGTCCTCCAGGTTTATACATGTTTTCACAAAAGGCAGGATTTCCTTCTTTCTCATGGCTGAATAATATGCCACTGTATTTATATACCACATCTTCTTTATCCATTCACCCATCAATGGACACTTGTGTTTTTTCTATATCTTGGCTGGTGTGAATAATGCTGCAATGAACATAGGAATACAGATATCTCTTCAAGATCATGATTTCATTTCCTTTGGTTATATACCCAGAAGCGAGATCGCTGGGTCATATGGCAGTTCTTGTTTTAATTTTTTGAGCAGTCTCTATCCTGTTTTCCATAATGACTGTACCAATTTACATTTCCACCGATGGTATACAAGGATTCCCTTTTCTTTACATCCTTGCCAGCATTTGCTATCTCTTGTCTTTTTGATACTAGACATCCTAACAGAAGTGAGGTGATACCTCATTGTAGTTTTGAATTGCATTTCCTGATGATTAGAGATGTTGAGCACCTTTTCATATATCTCTTGGCCATTTGTGTGTCTTCCTTTGAGAAGTGTCTATCTAGGTCTGTTACCCATTTTTTTTTTTTTTTTTTTTTGTGGTACGCGGGCCTCTCACTGCTGTGGCCTCTCCCGTTGCGGAGCACAGGCTCCGGACGCACAGGCTCAGCGGCCATGGCTCACGGGCCCAGCCGCTCCGCGGCATGTGGGATCTTCCCGGACCGGGGCACGAACCCGTGTCCCCTGCATCGGCAGGCG
>NC_041220.1:14857098-14879623 GCF_002837175.3 Physeter macrocephalus
CATGTGGGATCCTCCCGGACCGGGGCACGAACCCGTGTCCCCTGCATCGGCAGGCGGATTCTCAACCACTGCGCCACGAGGGAAGCCCTGTTACCCATTTTTTAATCAAGTTATTTATCTTCTTGCTATTGAGTTGTTTGAGTTCTTTACATATTTTGGATATTAACTCCTTAACAAATGTATGGTTTGCAAATATTTTCTCACAATCCATACGTTGTTTCTTCACTCTGTTGTTTCCTGGGTTGTGAAGAAGCTTTTAAATTTGATGCAATCCTGTTTGTCTATTATTGTTGACTGTAGTTTTGAGGTCATATACAAAAAAAAAAAAAACCACATGGCCCAGACGAATGTCAAGAAGCGTTTTCCCTGTGTTTTCTTCTAATAGTTTTATAGTTTCAGGTCTTACATTTAAGGTTCTAACTACATATGGAGTGAGACAAGGGTCCAATTTCAATCTTCTGCATGTGTGGAAAACTAGTTTTCTCACAGCACTTATTGCAAAGTCTGTCCTTTCCCCATTGTAAGTTCTTGACACCTTTGTTGAAAATCAGTTGACCATAAGTGAGTAGATTTCTTTCTAGGCTCTCTATTCTGTTTCATTGGTCTATATGTCTAATTTTATGCCAGTATCATGCTGTTTTTATTACTATAGCTGTGTAGAATATTTTGAAACCAGGAAGTGTGATGCCTTCAACTTTGTTCTTCTTGCTCAAGATTACTTTGGTTAGTTGTGGTCTTTGTGGTTCTATAAGAATTTTAGAATATTTTTCTATTTCTGTGGAAAACGTCATTGGAATTTTAATAGGATTTGAATTGAATCTAGATTGCTTTGGGTAGTATGGATATTTTCACAATATTAATTCTTTCAATCCATGAACACGAGATATCTTTCCGTTTATTTGTATCTTCAATTTCTTTCATCAGTGTTTTATAGTTTTCAGTGTACAGATATTTCCTGTCCTTGATTAAATTTATTCCTAGGTATTTTTCTTATGCTATTGTAAGTGCAATTATTTTCTTAATTTCTCTTTCTGATATGTCATGCTTAGTGTATAGAAATGCAACTGATTTATATATGCTGATTTTGTATCCTGCAACTTTACTGAATTTTTTACTAGTTCTAACAGTTTTTATGGATGCTTTAGAGTTTTCTATATATAATATCATGTCATCTGCAAATAGTGACATTTTTACTTTTTCCTTTCTAATTTGAATGCTTTTATTTCTTGTTCTTGCCTAATTGCTCTAAGACTCCCACTACTATATTGAATAGAAAAAGTGGCAAGACTGGGCATCCTTGTTTTGTTCCTGATCTTAGAGGAAAAGCTTTCAGCTTTTCACCATTGAGTATGATGTGAGCGTTGGGCTTGTCATACATGGCCTTTATTATGTTGATCTACATTCCTTTTATACCTAATTTGTTAAGAGTTTTTTTTTTAACCATCTTTATTGGAGTATAATTGCTTTACATTTTTGTGTTAGCTTCTGCTGTATAACAAAGTGAATCAACTACACGTATACATATATCCCCATATCCCCTCCATCTTGTGTCTCCTTCCCACCCTCCCTATCCCACCCCTCTAGGTGGTCACAAAGCACCGAGCTGATCTCCCTGAGCTATGCAGCTGCCTCCCACTAGCTATCTATTTTACATTTGGAAGTGTATATATGTCCATGCCACTCTCTCACTTTGTCCCAGCTTACCCTTCCCCCTCCTCATGTCCTCAAGTCCATTCTCTACATCTGCGTCTTTATTCCTTTCCTGCCCCTACATTCTTCAGAACCATTTTTTTCTTTTGTTTTTTTAGATTCCATATATATGTGTTAGTGTACAGTATTTGTTTTTCTCTTTCTGACTTACTTCACTCTGTATGACAGACTCCAGATCCATCCACCTCACAATTAAAAACTCAATTTCGTTTCTTTTTATGGCTGAGTAATATTCCATTGTATATATGTGCCACATCTTCTTTATCCATTCATCTGTTGGTGGACACTTAGGTTGCTTCCATGTCCTGGCTATTGTAAGTAGTGTAGCACTGAACATTGTGGTACATGACTCTTTTTGAATTATGGTTTTCTCAGGGTATATGCCCAGTAGTGGGATTGCTGGATCATATGGTAATTCTATTTTTAGTTTTTTAAGGAACTTCCATACTGTTCTCCATCGTGGCTGTATCAGTTTACATTCCCACCAAGAGTGCAAGAGGGTTCCATTTTCTCCACACCCTCTCCAGCAATTATTGTTTGTAGACTTTTTGCTGATGGCCATTCTGACTGGTGTGAGGTGATACTTCATTGTAGTTTGGTTTTTTGGGGGTTTTTTTCTTTTGCGGTACGTGGGCCTCTCACTGTTCTGGCCTCTCCCGTTGCAGATCACAGCCTCCGGATGCACAGGCTCAGCAGCCATGGCTCACGGGCCCAGCCGCTCCGCAGCATGTGGGATCCTCCCAGACCGGGGCACGAACCCGTGTCCCCTGCATTGGCAGGCGGACTCTCAACCACTGCACCACCAGGGAAGCCCTATTTAAATCTTTTATTTCTTCATTATTCAGTCTTTGTAGGTCTTATGTTTCTAGGAATTTATCCATTTCTTCTAATTTTTTGCATATAATTGTTCGTAATAGTCTCTTATGATCCTCTGTATTTCTGTGGTGTTGGCTGTAATGTCTCCTCTTTCATTTATAATTTTATTTGTTTGAGTCTTCCCTTTTTCTTTCTCTGTTAGTCCAACTGAAGTTTGTCAACTTTGTTTATCTTTTCAAGAAACCAACTCTTAGTTTCATTGATCTTTTCTATTGTTTTTCTAGTCTCATTTCATTTCTTTCTACTCTGATCTTTATTATTTCCTTCCTTCTGTTAGCTTTAGGTTTAGTTTATTCTTCTTCTTCTAGTTCGATGAGGTGTAAAGTTAGTTTGTTTATTTAAGATCATCTTTTTTCTTAATGTAGGCATTTATTGCTATGAACTTCCCTCTTAGACCTGCTTTTGGTGCATCCCATGAATTTTCGTATATTGTGTTTCCATTTTCATTTGTCTCAAGATATTTTTGATTTCCCTTTTGATTTCTTTTTTGACCTATTGGTTGTTTAGAGTGGGTTTTTAATTTCCATATATCTATGAATTTTCCAATTTTCTTCCTATTACTGATGTCTAGTTTCATACCATCATGGTCAGAAAAGATACTTGATATGACTTCGGTCTTCCTAAGTTTGTTAAGACTTGTTTTCCCGCCTGACATGTTCTATCCTGGTGAATGTTCCATGTGCACTTGAGAAGAATGTGTACTCTGTTGCTGTTGGACTGTTCTGAATATGTCTGTTAGGTCCTTTGATTTATTTTGTTGTCTATGGCCATACCACCCTGAACATGCCCGAGCATATCTGATCTATATTTTGTACAAGTCTGCTGTCTCCTCACTGATTTTCATACACATGTTTTTGTAATTTTTTTTAAACACAAGCACCGGAGCAAAAATCACCAGAGTATTTGATATTTAGCTCAATCAGTTATAATCTGTTAATAAGGCCAATGATATTACTAAGAAATAACTATTTACTTAATGTATTAATCATGTTACATAAATTATCACGTTTAGTATTTACAAAAACACTTAAAGATACATACGGTTATTATCTCCAATTTTCAGGTGAGGAAACTGAGGCTGGAAAACTTAAGATGTTTATCCAGTGTCACATAACTACTAAATGTGTAGCAATATATTCAAACCCACCTCTCTTTGAGTCCAAAATCTGAGTTCTAAATAATTAGCATAATAACTTTATTGCTCCACACAAGGATTTTCCCCTCTGTTTCATAACCAAATTAACTCCTAACTAACAATTTAATATATTATGCACCCCTGATTAAAACTTTAGATCTGGAAAGGGAAGGAAAATGTGTTGCTGAAATTAAAATGATTACTACTATTTTTAAAATTAATTTTTATTGGAGTAGAGTTGCTTTACAATGTTGTGTTAGTTTCTGCTATACAGCAAAGTGAATTAGTTATATGTATACATATATCCACTCTTTTTTAGATTTTCTTCCCATTTAGGTCACAACAGATCATTGAGTAGGGCTCCCTATACTAAATAGTAGGTTCTCATTAGTTATCTATTTTATACATAGCAGTGTATTTATGTCAATCCCAATTTCCCAATTCATCCCACTCCCCCTCCCCCCTTGGTAGCCATACGTTTGTTCTCAATGTCTGTGTCTGTATTTCTGCTTTGCAAATAAGTTCATCTTTATCATTTTTATAGATTCCACATATAAGCAATATTATATGATATTTGTTTTTCTCTTTTTGACTTACTTCACTATGTATGACAGTCTCTAGGTCCGTCCACATTTCTGCAAATGGCACAATTTCGTTCCTTTTTATGGCTGAGTAATATTCCATTGTATATATGTACCACATCTTCTTTATCCATTCCTCTGTTGATGGACATTTAGGTTGCTTCCATGTCCTGACTATTGTAAATAGTGCTGCAATGAACATCAGGGTGCATGCATCCTTTCGAATTATGCTTTTCTCTGGATATATGCCTAGGAGTGGTATTGCTGGGTCATATGGTAGTTCTATTTTTAGTACTACAATTTTTTTAAACTAACAATACACATATTACAGTGACATCATTAATATACCCACTAACAGAATATGTAGTTTTTAGCTTCCAATATTTCCTTTAATGTGGCTAAGTAGGTAGTCAAAGGGAAAGGCTGGGAAAGCAATATCTTCAAGGTATGGACCATTAATAAGCATAAAGATAATCTTTGGCGTTCATATGACTTAATCCCATATGATATTGGCATTGGTGACACTGGCTTCTTTTGATTTCCTTGACACCATAGACCTAGATTTTCCTCATGTCTCTTTGGGTTGTCCATCTCAGTTTGTTTTGCAGGTTTATCTCGCTCAACTGATTCCTTTAATGTTGGTCTCCTTCATGGTTATGTTTCAGGCCTCCTCTTCTTTTCACCTACACATACCCCACTTGGTTATATGCATAGCTCACGGTTTTAATTATAGTCTATATGCTGATGACTTCCAAATCTTAATCTGGAAGGTGAATTTCTCTCCTGTGCGCCATATCACATTTATAACTATTAATATCTCTACCATCCGTCAGTTGCCCTGGCAAGAACTGTGCATGTTATTTTTTAATTCTCTCTGTCTTTCTCTCTCCCTGTCTCTCACCAGTTAATTACCAAGTCTTTTAAAGTCCACTTTCTAAATGTCCCCCAAATCTATCAACTTCTCTCCATCCCTTGATTTAAATCTCCATCATTCTTGCTGAGATCATTGCAACATCTTCCTAATCATGTTCTTAACAGTATTTCCCAGCTCTGATCCATCTCCAATTGCAGACAGTGTGATTTTTATATTGTCTGTTTCCTACTTTAAAAGTCGACAATGGCTGCTCATTGCTTTCATGGCAAAGCTTGAAACCCTAACAAGGATGGAAATTATCTTCAATATTTGACATCGCCAACCTCATCTCTTCTCATTCCATCCCAGTGTCTAGGCTCACATCATGCTATCTCTAACCTTTGGGGCCTTGCTCATGCTGGTACCTCTCAATGAAATGCTTTTCCATCTTTCTATTGCCCCTCCCCTCCTTTACATTTGGTCTTCAGATCCTTACTCCTACTTGTCTTTCAGTTTTTATCTCAGGTATTACTTTCTCTGGGAAATTTCCTGGTGTCAAATGTTGTGTTGTATTGCTTTTCTATATGCTTTCATAGCACCTTGTAACTTAACCTCATCCTAGAACTTATACTTCTTTATAGTGCTGTATCATAATTGTCTACACACTTGGTTTTATCCTACATAAGATATCAAACCCATAGGAGTGAGGAATGTGTATTCTTTACTATGTATTCTTTGCTGTGCCAGTAAATGCCTGGCATGTGGCACATACTCAAGAAATATCTGTCGTATAAATGAATGAATAGCATAATCCAGAGACCATCTTGACCTTTTTAAGATTTATAATCAATTGAGATGAATAGAACCCATATTCTTTCATTTAAAGGATGGTATTCTAAGCCCAGTAGTATATGAACAAATTTAAACAGGATAATAGGTCACCATTTCTTCTTAAGTAAATATAAAATATTAAAATTGAACAATTGGGACTTCCCTGGTGGCACAGTGGTTAAGAATCTGCCTGCCAATGCAGGGGACGCGGGTTCAAGCCCTGGTCCAGGAAGATCCCACATGCCGCGGAGCACCTAAGCCCGTGCGCCACAACTACTGAGCCTGCGCTCTAGGGCCCACGAGCCACAACTACTGAGCTCACGTGCCACAACTCCTGAAGCCCGCGCACCTAGAGACCGTGCTCCACAACAAGAGAAGCCACCACAATGAGAAGCCCGTGCACCACAACGAAGAGTAGCCCCCGCTCGCCACAACTAGAAAAAGCCCGCGTGCAGCAACAAAGACCCAATGCAGCCATAAATAAATAAATATATATATAATTTTAAAAAAACAAAAAACTGAACAATTAATGATTCAGGCTGCATGGAGGAAAAAATCTCCCTGAATAACAGATACAAGGATGTGCTAAGCTTCATTTATTTAGAGGTTTACAATTATTTAGAAGTTCTTATTTAGTAAGTAAGAGAAGATAATTTACCTTTGCCAGTTCCTAAGTATATATATGGTTGATTAATCAAAATTGATAAGCAAAGGAGAAGAGAAGTTCGTGAAAAGCCCACTCCTCATTCTTTAGGTTCACACACAAGCCTAGAGCGTAAGACTTCCACTTAAACCCTAACTAACATAAGCCACATCTGTCATTTCGGGTCATTGCCTCTGCTCTATAAATAGGAAGAAACCAGGGCATACCTCATCACTTCCAACCAGTGACAAGATGGAGTGCTAAGGAATGGAGCTGAACCAGGGATAGTTAAGTATGTGGAATCTGGGCTCAGTTAGAAAAGGTAAAATGTATTTTAAAATAAGCATTATGGCCCAGTTATCTCATTTCTGCAAGGGGAAAAATAGCACAAAACCATATAAGAAATTGGATTTTTGAGCATTTCAAGAGAAATATTTTTTTTGCCTCTACCCCAGTTCAAGTTATAGGGTAAATATTTTTACAATCTAAGTGGGAAACTTTATTTTTTTCTTAAGAGAGCTTTACTCAATGTACACTAATTCTGTTATTCTTACTAGAGCTACGTATTTTGGACTTGTCTATATTAAAGGGGTTCCCATGCCAGTATGTCTTGATCATGATTTTGTTAATGGATGCTAAGTAATGATTCTAGCACTTTTAGGGCCATTTGCCTTTGAACTTAGCACACTGTGTAGATGATAACGAACAGGGAGATTTTATCTTGGCTGTGAACTTATTTTCCATCAGTAATGAAAAGCATAGCATGTTTTTAAAGAAAGTTCTATTTTAACCACAATCTTCTCTCTTTGATCCTTACTTAACTCATACTTTGGCTACTGGCCTATGTATTTATCTCTTATTCCCAAACAGTGTCAATTGCAGCAAAGCTTAACATTCCTTTGTTTTTTAATATTTATTTATTTATTTGGCTGCATCAGGTCTTCGTTGCAGCACGCAGGATCTTTTGTTGCGGTGCTTGTTGCAGTGCACGGGCTCTTCATTGCAGCTTCTTTCTAGTTATGGCGTGCGGGTTTTCTCTCTCTAGTTGTGGCGCGGGCTCCAGAGGGCGTGGGCTCTGTAGTTTGTGGCAGCGGGCCCTCTAGCTGAGGTGCGTGAGCTCAGTAGTCGTGGTGTGTGGGCTGAGTGGCACCACGGCATGTGGGATATTAATTCCCCGACCAGGGATCGAACCCTCATCCCCTGCATTGGGAGGCAGGTTCTTTACCACTGGACCACCAGGGAAGTCCCAACAACCCTTTGTTTTAATTCAATGCTTTAATCTAAGAATTTCTAGGAAAAAGGCCACTATTTTTAATTGAGTCCAATCTAACATAAACATAAAATTAGTTCAGCTTTTTTTTTTTTTCGGTACGCGGGTCTCTCACTGCCGTGGCCTCTCCCGTTGTGGAGCACAGGCCCCGGACGCGCAGGCTCAGCGGCCATGGCTCACGGGCCCAGCCGCTCCGCGGCACGTGGGATCCTCCCGGACCGGGGCACGAACCCACGTCCCCTGCACCGGCAGGCGGACTCTCAACCACTGCGCCACCAGGGAAGCCCTAGTTCAGTTTTTTAAACTATACTTCTTACTAAAATCAATACTTTGCAAAAGATGTTTAAATCAATGCCTTAAATGCCTAAAGGAAGTATTCACCCTCTTACAGCATTTGGAATTAAACATTTGGAGTTTAATTTCAGACTGTTTTGCTTGTTTTCATTGTGTATTTCAATAAAACAGTATCTATAACATCTTGTAATTAAAGTTCCTATTGTAAAAAATTTTCCTGAAATAGTAAACATATCAAATTAGTCAGTAGCATTCCAGAGTTTTTCCAGCAAATGAAGGTTTTTATTATTTATACATATATACAATAGTAAAGAAGTCAAGGAATTTCAGATAAATTTTAACAGGGATCGTTGTGTTAAATTCCTGATGATCCCATAGCTCAGTCTACAGAGAAAAGGACTCTGAACATTTAGGAAATCATTAAATGGTTTAAGTTTCAATTCTGTATCTCCTGCCCAAAGGAAAAAATATTGTAGTGTAATCTCTCTCCTCTTTTATCATTTATTAACTGGAAAGTAAGCAGCTCTTCACTGCAGTGGGGCATGCTCTTAGAGTAGAATAGTAGGTCAGTGCTACACTATTTCTAGGAATAATGTTGGAAAGCATTTGTTTTTAGAATCTACTGGTACCTTTGCATATATTACAAGATCTGGTAAGCCTGAAGATCCCCAAGCTTATTTCTAGCCACTCAAACTACAGCATTCATTGCACACGGTCTGCTGTTCCTTCTCCAATCCTTCATCACGGACTAAAGAACAAATTCCTTAGGCTAATGAGTGATGACAGTGGAGTTGATGGAGTAACTGTCAGCTTATTCTTAGTGTCCAACAGACTTTCCATTTTAAACAGCAGTGACCTATATCTTTTATAAGTTAAAATGTTTAAATTACTTGGTGAGCAGTGGCTCTTACCTCTTTTTTTTGAATAAAAATTCCAAATATATCAAAAAGATACAAGAATAGTATAATGAATCCCATTTTACCCTTCACCTAAGACTCACCAGATTCTTGGCATTTTGCCAAACTGTTTTCTCCAACTCTCTGTCTCACCCCCTTCTTGTCCCTCTCTCCGTATATACTTATTTAGTAATAGTAAATTTCGTACTACTATTTTTACTGAATCATTCTCTTATATAACCATAATGTAATTATAAAATCGAGGAAATTTTATACTGATAAATTACTATTATCTAATATACAGTCCGTATTCAGATTTTGCTAATCGTCTCAGTATCATTCTTTATAGAAATTTTTTAAAAATCTAAGGTCTAATCCAGGGCTATACTTATCATGAATTTTATATTTTAAAACAATTTTATCCTACCTAAAATTAGAAAATGCAGGTGATGTCATTGTGTGTAAAGATTGGTAATTTCATCCTTATGATGCAAAAAAAAAATTATAATTATTAGAGGAAAATTTTAATCAAATTGTCTATACATTGTCAATTAGGTAAAATCCTGAAGATTTCAGAAAAGATTTCATGGTTCTTGCTCTCAGATAACTCACAGTATAGGTGCTGAGGCAGATCTAGAGCCCAAGTAAAAATTGACTGATAAAGAACTATTATTATATATCCAGAAGCTTTTGCTGCAAAGCAAGCCACCCTTAAAAGTAGTGACTTAGGACAACAATCTTTTTTTTTCTACCTAGCAATTCTATGAGTTGGCAATGCCTATTGGCCAGTTCTTCTGTTGGTCTTGCTTGGACTCAGTCACGCAGCTGCAATATGTTGGTTGGGTTGGTTGGGGGCTAGTGGCTCTAGGGCAGCCACACTCATGTGTCCGGCAGTTGATACTGGTGTTTAGTTGGTACTGACCCTGGATTAGGGAGCAAGGATGACCGGGCCACATGTCTCCATCAAGGTAGCCTAAGTTCTTTCACATGGTTGTTCTCAGAGTGCCAAAGAGCAGCAAGAGAAGGCAAGCTCCAGCGCACAACATTTTTCAAGTCTCTTTTTACATTGCACTTGCTTATTGCCTCTTTGGCCAAATGATGTCAAATGGCCAAATCTATCTGGAGTCTCTCCAAGGCCACAGGTACAAGGAGGCATGGATGAATCAGGGTCATCACTGAAAAAAATCTATCTCGACAGTATAAAATTTGACTAGAGTGAAATGATGAGCAATATCATGGAATAAGTATTATTTTGTAACTATGCCTTATTTTAAAAGTATTAAATGTCAGTCAAAATACACTATGGGAATTATGATGCAAAATTATTATGGTTAGAATAGTTTAAAAAGACCTCAAGAAAAGAATGACATGTAATGGCTCTCAAAGAATAGATAAGAATCGGATGCATAGGGGAGAAATTTATGGACAGAGGGTTTGGAGTGGGTAAATGAAAGATATAACTTTGTCAGTTATGGAACTGACAAAGAACAGGACATATATGTGGGATAGTGGAGGAACAAACTTAAGTTGAGTAGATGGCCCAACAGAAATAGTAGAAAATAAGATCAGGGTGAAATCAGCATAAACTATGAATGGGGCCGTTTAAAGGTCAGCCATAGTTTAGACTTGTAGTTCCATGACACCAACAATATTTTAAGAAAAATCATATAGTAACAGCATTAAGATGGATGAGGTCAGGGGTGAGCTGTTAAAACCAGATACACATTTATTACAATAATCCAAATTAAAGTAATGACATTGAGAATAAAGAGACTGGGCCAAATCTGGGAGACATATTAAGTGAGAAGAAAGAAAGTTGTGAATTTGATACATATTTTATATAGAAAAAAGTGGAATTTTTAAACTATAGGTTTAGACTCAATATCTGTTTCCTCTTCCATTTCCTTTCCTTCTACATCATAGTCTTACATATATTTAAAATGAGCTAAAATATCATCTTTAGTGTTTTGCCCCAGTTTGTTTAGCTGTTCTCCGTACAACTTCCAGAATTCCTGCTTCTGAAAACTCTGTGATTAGCTCACATCATTAAACTCTGATACCCAGAATAGAGCACAGTATCTCACATGCACCTTCCCAGGACAGAGAATATCATACTTACATTAATGTAACTGATGTTACATTCCATATTTTTCCTGTGATATCATATGATCTGTTCATATTTATACTATAAAATCAACTAAGTTCCTCAGAAATCTTACATGAGGGCATTCAAAGTCAGGTTATCTTCTAAATCAATTTTTTTTCAAATATTTTTAAATGTATGCCCCCCAAATAGTCTTAATTTTAAAAAGAAAATTTTTAAGCCTATTAAAATTTAAGAGACTCATTCTACACATGGGCAAACTTTTAAAAATCTTTAGGAATAATTTTAAATCTCTAAGAATACCTTTTATCAGTATTATCTGACTGCCATTACATAGTCCTATAATGTGTGGGTCCACAATCAAATGCAATGTTTAGTGCAAATTATATTGTTTTACTTGCATGATAAGAATTTACTGAACATACTTATAGAAACATTTATAAGACCTCCATTTCTGTTCTTAACATACAACTTTATCCCTAGAGAGCAAGGAATCTGAAATCATGAGGTATAAATGCACTGGAAGGCTAGACATTTTCTGGATACTCATGCACAAGACAATGTGCTCACATCTAAGTACGGCATTAGGGTGACAATTAGTCCTATAATGTCCTTTATTGACCTGGAAAAGGAATGAAAATTATCGGCGATGTCTTACGAGTCTTTCGTCTTCTTACAAGCAAGGCAACGAGTAAATATGACAGTTTAAGAAGAGGTGTAAATAAGGGACACAGCTAGGACTGTGTCCTCATCCTCCCCCATCACACACAACTATGCCAATTTCTGTAACATGGGCATCCTCTAGCACTATAATTTTCTTTTTTAAAACTTTGCTAAACCCTGAAAATCATCTTATCTCAATGACCTGTGAGTCAAGCATATAAAACCAAAGAACTGTTTTTCTAGTAAATAAAACTCTTTGGCCTTCATGGTAAAAAAAAATTTCATGTTTGTTCATATCCTCTCCTATATTAAAAGTTTCTTCAGGGTAAGAATTGTCTCATACTTTTTCTGTGAATAGTTGCATACAGGTAGTTTCATAGTAGATATTCAACAAATATTTTTGGTTAAATGTAAAAATCTATGATAGCAATGTGCCTTTAAGCCACGGGGATAAAATCTCTTGGGATTTGAAGATGGGAGTGGCAATAGATTGCAAATTCTTTCTTTTTTTTTTTTTTTTTATGGTGCTTTGATTGAATAAGAGGAAACAGGAAACTTCTCAGGGAAATGTCTAGGGCGCTTGAGGTGAGAGAAAGACATCGAGAGCGAGAGACAGGGAGAGAGAGAACCACTAACCACTAGAGGGCGGCAGCCATCTCACTTGCCATAACTAGCTTCACTCAAGCATAACGCCTAATCCTATAGCAGTTTAATATTTCTTCTAACTAATACTTTATCATTTTCTTCCTCTTACAGCAAATATCTGTTATGTAGTTGAACTAACTTCAAAATACCAGTGATTTAGAGGTATAATACCTGGGAGCATGAGATCGAATAAAACATTTAGAATCTGTTGTTTTTATTGTTATTTTGGTCCCATAACTTAGAAATAAGGTGACGCCTTGGATTTGGGAGAGAAATCACTTCTCACACTAAGCGTTATTCTTACAAGTAAAATTTAGTCTGTGGCCTGTAGAGTACTCGTTAAGGTTGCTTCTTCTCAAGACACGTTTTGCCCTTTATCCTAGCATACAGGCAGCTACACAGAGAGCCCCTTTGCCAAAAATACCTCTCCATCAGCCTGTCACTCTACCTGAAATCCATTAAGACAGTGGATCCCAACCTTTTCAAAGTGAGGGCCCTCTACAAGCAAAATATCATAGACCCCCATGTGATAACTCTTGAACTCTTAAGATGGGTAGATTAAATAAATATATATATGTACACACACATATAAACATAAAAACAATACTGTAAAAAGATATAATGTCAATAACACCTTTTAATGAATTAATATTGTATTAGCCACAGTAGTGTACATAGCAGTACAAATACACAAAATATATTATTTAATCAGCCAACAGTTAAGGCTCTTTGCCTAAGCAAGTTCATGAATCCCTTGCAGTAACACACAGTGTACTCCTTACCTATAGGATAAGGTCTGGGGTCTGAAAGAAGAGAATCATTGAATTTATGTGTTATCCCACTAAACCTCCGCTTTTAAGATGGAAACATCATATTTTTTGGTTAGATTTTTTTTTAACCTCACCAACTCTTGGAAATGGAAAATGTGTGTCTTTCTACATACAATTAAGAAATGCCACAATTCCTGGCATTCATCAATTAAGACACCCGACATAAGTGTGTCTGTAGCTCCCGACATGTGTTCTGCCTGTGAAGATTTGTTAAGCTTAAAGTTTTTAAAATATCAGTGGAAGTTTGATCTCTCAAAGACGTCAATTCCGAATACAGTTTGTCTGTATGACCCAAGCAACTTTCTTTGGTGTCCTACTGAGTACATAGCCTACATTCTGAGCTCAACTATCCTGTGAGTTTTGACATCATAGATATCTCCTGGCACTGTGAAAAGAGTATCTGGCACCATGTGGCCAGCTCTGCAGAGAGCCAAGTTTCCATAGCTCATGTTAGCTGACAGTGAAACTCCACCAGTCAATTCCGGCAAAAGTCAAACTGCATCTTTTATGAAAGTAACTCACTGCATACTCTGCGCCTGCTTCTCCTTGGAATCTATCACCAGAGGACATTTTAATTAAATCAAGTACGTAATCACAAATCCATGCTTGTTTAATTATTATCAGAGAAAGGAACCAAATATAATAAAGATCATATGTGGTATTTAGCTGAGGAAAACAAACATACTCAAAATACAGCATTCAATTCCTACATCAATGAAAAAGCCATCATATAATATGGGAGAACTTAATTGATTATACTTTTCTATGCCTCAAGATTATTTTACTATAAAATAGAAGTGATTATTCTTATCCTTGTCAAATATAGAGGAGGGGTCCATGAGTTAAACGCTAAGAGAGAGAGAGAGAGAAGCTTGTTCATAACCTATGGCGGTGTTTTCCACCCTTTTCCAAAGTCTTCTTTGGAGACTAACTCCACAACCTTTCACATGTGGTAGCGGTAGTCAGTCAGACAATTCTGGGCTGCATATGCATTTGCAGGCCCTTGTCAATAGATAGGACATTCTGGAATTTGAGGCCCATCAGTTGGGAAATGCTGATCTGGGCTAACCTTCATTTCTGAGGTCCAAAGAAATTAAGCAATTTGTACAAAATTACACAATTAACTAGAGCTAGAGCTCTAGAGCTAAAATACAAGTCTTTTCAAACTTTATCACATACAATTTCCACCATCCCAGAATTACAGAGGACAGTGAAACCGTGAAAGAAGATTCTTATGCTAAATCAGAGAACTGTATTTTCAGGCAAATCTGTCAGCTAAGTGCCAAGAACACTACTCTAGTTTATATCTGGAAACTCAGAAGGGTGCTCAGGAAACTTATAAATAGAATGGTTACAAATGGTTTGATGTGGTCTTAAGACATAAATAATGTTTAGCAGGTGTCAAACCAAGCCCAGGCTCTATTTGACATTTTCATCAGTGACCTAGATAAGACATTGGCAACCCAGAGAGCCAAAATCTCTCCAAAATATTTTACATTTTAGGAAGACTTCTGATGTCTCCTGCCCACAAATTATCACTCCTTCTCTTCTCCCATAATCAAGTTCCATTTCATTCCCACAGCTCAACTGACCTCACCTAGGGGTTAGATTATTTAATTAATCACCGCTAAGCTATGAGCAACTAATATAACAGCTCTTCCAAATGCCTTGGAGATCTTTAATTTTTTAAAAATTAGTTTATTCATCCAGAAGAATACTAGTAGTATTCTAGTAGTAGTAGTGGGTGGAGGTAAGCATCTCTGTGCTGCTTACTGACAAGGACATTTCTTCTTGCCAAAAATAACCATAATTCCTCTAAACTCATTGACATTTTTGAAAAAATTCTTGAAGATTTCAAAATCACATCACCTTCTCTTGCTGAGCCTGAACTAAACTTCTAAACCCTTCTCCATGTGATTCTCCAAGCAGCAACTAGCAAGTGATCAATGACAACTGATTGGCACATGCAAGGAAACTTAGTTGCCATTTCTGATCTATATGATGTGAGTATATTCCTGGCTGGAGGTAAAGAATGGTATTTTGCAACCTCTCAAAAACACCCCCTCCCTATAGCTCATTTTATAAAAAAAGTATTTCTTTTTTTGCTCCCTACTTCTTGTTACTTATAAACCATGTGGAAGCTTAAAGAAAAATAACATAGCAGCAGCTTTGGTTTGTCTTAAAGAGAAAGCAGATCCTTCTTCAGGGTTATCTAGATCTAAAAATTATTTCTGGAAGTAACCAAAATACCTGCAGTGGTGTGAAATTATATAAAATGAAGTTGTAGCTGTGTGTAGTGTATGCTTAATGAATACACTACTACATTTTTTTTTTTTTTTAGTAAAAATGACACCAATTTGGGACCAAAAAAAATCCACAAACAAGGGTTTCCAAATGAGGCTACTTAGAAGCAGCCACAAGAATCTGACAGGTCATGAAAGTAAATTGTCTCATACAGGCTTTGCTGTTAAAAATACTCCAGTGATGTATCTTTATAGGCAGGAGAGGGAAAATTGTCTATAAATAGCTCTAGGAAGTTTAGCCAAGAACTTAAGTTGCCAGTAAAAATATTAAATTGACCATCATTAGAAATACTTCAAATTTAGATAATACTTAAAAGGCATAGTAAGAAACTGAATTATTGCAGTTTTTAAGTTTGTAGCATTACCTTGTCTCTTATATTGTATTTTTCTAATTTTTTCCTCCATTTTCACATCCTATGATTTTCTTCATCCCCTATTTTATTTATTTATTTATTTATAAATTTTTATTTATTTATTTTTGGCTGCGTTGGGTCTTTGTTGCTGTGTGCAGGCTTTCTCTAGTTGCGGTGAGTGGGGGCTACTCTTCGTTGCAGTGCATGGGCTTCTCATTGCGGTGGCTTCTCTTGTTGTGGAGCACAGGCTCTAAGCATGCAGGCTTCAGTAGTTGCAGCACATGGGCTCAGTACCTGTGGCTCGCAGGCTCTAGAGCACAGGCTCAGTAGTTGTGGCTCACAGGCTTAGTTGCTCCACTGCATGTGGTATCTTCCCGGCCCAGGGATCGAACCTGTGTCCCCTGCATTGGCAGGCGGATTCTTAACCACTGCACCACCAGGGAAGCCCCCCAATTTTATTTTTATTCATCACTGATTTAACTGTTTTATTTCTTTTCTGTTCCAAAGTGTGGATTTTTTTTTTAAAACCTTATCCCAGCAACTTTCTCTTCTGCATTTCAAATCTTCGGTGCCAATCAATTTCTTTTTAAATGGGTGTGGTGAGTTGCGAGGGAGAACTTCTCCTTTCTTATACTGGCAATCCATATCAATAAGATGCCCTCCATCCTGACATCCTTGAGTGTCAGCTGTCGGCACTCGACCATGAGCTATGACTTGGCTGCTATGATCTCTAATCCAAACTCAGGTTTGTGAAGTTTCACAACTTTTTCCCTTGAGAACAGCCAATGCTGAGCTGGCACAATACAAGCAAGCACAGATCTTTGAAGAGCACGCTGCTCAAGTCCATATAAGGAATACGGTCCTTAGTCAAGGCAGCTCCTCCTCATTCAGTAGCAGCCCTGAGAGTGAGGGGAAGACTTTGGAACCTCCCTCTGATAGCCTTCTCCCACGTCAGTTTGAGAAAAAGCTAAAAGGAAACATGTTAAACATTTCCGACAACATTTCAGAAAGACACTCTGATTCGTGGTGACTTCTAACTTACTAAAAATGATAAATATTTATATATATGAAAAACCAATTAATTGGACAGTTACCTAACTGGTTATAAGTTTAAAAATTAGAAAGTTTCTTAAATCAAAGTCTTAGGTGTTTCAACTCCCTCCTGTGAAGAACTTAGAAGAATCACTTTAACCCTTCATTTATGCCTGGGCTTGGGAACGAAACAAGGAACAGAAAGAAGAACAGGGCTGGAGCTCAGAATCAGGATCAGGGCTTAATGTGAACAAGCTCCCTAGTCTTTTGATTTTTAAAAGTTACCGCATGTAGATCTTCTTTAGACACAGACAGTATTTTCCCATGTCTAAAAGTATACCTTCTTGTCCTCACTAACATAATTTTTAATTATTAAACTTGCCGATTCTCTCTTACATTCCAAGGTCTACGCCCCCCAACTCTCACAACTCTTTACTAGTTACTACAATAGAGGTCCTCTTAGCTAGCAATTTTAGAGAATATGTTAAATTTTAATATAAAAACATCCTTTCCCAAACTCTTCCAACAGATGACCCGTGTCATTTCTTCTGATACTCTGCCACTGAAAGCTACAACTGAGGTTAAGTGTTGACCAAAGGCCCCTTTTCCTGTTTTCCTCAGAGTTACTGAAGTTTCAAATTCTTCCTGGGAATTTCAACATAAACAAGAAAGAGTTTGCAGTGATTTTCGTAACATGTTCCTTGAAACCCCGGAGCCTCTTAAACACCACTAGGGTTATGTAGAGGGATGCAGAATGATCACAGCTGGATTTAATTTATTTCCCACATTGTTTTTCTTCTGTAGCCTAACTTAAAAAGATTGAGGTTTAGGGACATGGAAAACTAGCCTTATGATTTGGCAACACTGCTCAAAATGACCCATACCCCGTTGAGGAAGACCATTTCACAGCTCACTGCCAGTTATTTTGGGATACATTCACTGTCTTAGAGTGAGCTGTGTTAGTCTTCAAAACAGATTAAGGACAAGTTTGCTTTTGGCAAAGCTTATTCATTTTATACAATGACAGGAGCCAAACTAGCGAGGCTCCTCCGTGTTGCTTCTGTTCTTTATGTTTTGCCCTTGGCAAGTGTATCAAAGGTTAACTTTAATTAGTCCTTTGGAATTTTAATTTCCAAAACCCTGTGACTTACAAACTTAAATTCACCACCAGTTGATTAGAAAGTGGTACTATCGGGTGTGAATGCTGCTTGTTTCACAGGCAAAACGTGTCTGGCAAACAATACTGGGAACTGAGCCAAGAAATGTCATTTCTCTCACTTTATACTTCCATGATAAGCCTCCATCCCCAAATACTTTCCCCAGTTCCATCCTCTGACTAATCTACCCACTCCAAATCTTTCCTGTTTACACTGTAAAAGAATGGTATTTAAAAAAACACCCCTTAGCAAAAGTACCCAACAAAGCTTTGCCCATAGGGACATGTAATAAAGGTCGTTTTGAAAATCTTTTAAAATGGATATTCTTTTATGAATGTCATAGATCATGAAAAGAAATAACTCAAAGCTAAACCCAGCAACAGACTCTCCATTATAAAATTGCTCGTAATTGAAAGGAACCAAGGAGCCACCCCCGCTGCTGCCTCAGGCAGGTGGGGTGGGGGAGTGAGTGGAAGTTACTGCCATGCCACCGAGTCCTGACCAGAGACTTTGGGGCCCAACTAGCTGTGTGGCTGACAGGGTCTGGGTGCTCTGGCTGGGTGTCAGGCCTGTGCCTCTCAGGTGGGAGAGCCAAGTTCAGGACATTGGTCCACCAGAGACCTCCCGGCTCCATGTAATATCAAATGGCGAAAGGTCTCCCAGAGATCTCCATCTCAATGCTAAAACCCAGCTCTACTAAACGACCAGCAAGCTCCAGTTCTGGACACCCTATGCCAAACAACTAGTAAGACAGGAACACAACCCCACCCATTAGCAGAGAGGCTGCCTAAAATCATAATAAGTTCACAGACACACAGAACACACCACTGGATGGAGTCCCGCCCACCAGAAAGACAAGACCCAGCCTCATCCTCCAGAACACAGACACCAGTCCCCTCCAACGGGAAGCCTACACAAGCCACTAAACCAACCTTAGCCACTGGGGCAGACACCAAAATCAATGGGAACTATGAACCTGCAGCCTGCGAAATGGAGACTGCAAACACAGTAACTTAAGGAAAATGAGAAGATGGGGAAACACACAACAGATGAAGGAGCAAGGTAAAACCCACCAGACCAAACAAATGAAGAGGAAATAGGCAGTCTACCTGAAAAAGAATTCAGAGTAATGATAGTAAAGATGATCCAAAATCTTGGAAATAGAATGGAGAAAATACAAGAAACATTTAACAAGGACCTAGGAGAACTAAAGAGCAAACAATGATGAACAACTCAATACACGAAATTAAAAATTCTCTAGAAGGAATCAATAGCAGAATAACTGAGATAGAAGAACACATAAGTGACCTGGAAGATAAAATAGTGGAAATAACTACCGCAGAGCAGAATAAAGAAAAAATAATGAAAAGAATTGAGGACAGTCTCAGAGACCTCTGGGACAACATTAAATACACCAACATTCGAATTATGGGGGTCCCAGATGAAGAAGAGAAAAAGAAAGGGACTGAGAAAATATTTGAAGAGATTATAGTTGAAAACTTCCCTAATATGGGAAAGGAATTAGTCAATCAAGCTCAGGAAGCACAGAGCGTCCCATACAGGATAAATCCAAGGAAAAACATGCCAAGACACATATTAATCAAACTATCAAAAATTAAATACAAAGAAAAAAATATTAAAAGCAGCAAGGGAAAAACAACAAATAACATAAAGGGAATTTCCATAAGGTTAACAGCTGATCTTTTAGCAGAAACTCTGCAAGCCAGAAGGGAGTGGCAGAACATATTTAAAGTGATGAAAGGAAAAAACCTACAACCAAGATCACTCTAGCCAGCAAGGATCTCATTCACATTTGGCGGAGAAATTAAAACCTTCACAGACAAGCAAAAGTTAACAGAATTCAGCACCACAAAACCAGCTTTACAACAAATTCTAAAGGAACTTCTCTAGGCAGGAAACACAAGAGAAAGAAAAGACTTACAAAAACAAACCCAAAACAATTAAGAAAATGGTAATCGAACATACATATCGATAATTACCTTAAATGTAAGTGGACTAAATGCTCCAACCAAAAGACATAGACTGGCTGAATGGAGACAAAAACAAGGCCCGTATATATGCAGTCTACAGGAGACCCACTTCAGACCTAGGGACACGAACAGACTGAAAGTGAGGGGATGGAAAAGGATATTCCATCCAAATGGAAATCAAAAGAAAGCTGGAGTAGCAATTCTCATTTCAGACAAAAACTTTAAATGATACATTAAAAAAGATGAACTTAATTGATATCTGTAGGACATTCCATTGAAAAACAACAGAATACACTTTCTTCTCAAGTGCTCATGGAACCTTCTCCAAGATAGATAATACCTTGGGTCACAAATCAAGCCTCAGTAAATTTAAGAAAATTGAAATTGTATCAGGTATCTTTTCTGACCACAATGCTATGAGACTAGATATCAGTTACAGGAAGAAAATCTGTAAAAAATACAAACACGTGGAGGCTAAATAATACAGTACTAAATAACCAAGAGATCACTGAAGAAATCAAAGACGACATCAAAAAATACCTGGAAACAAAAGACAATGAAAGCACGACGACCCAAAACCTATGGAATGCAGCAAAAGCAGTTCTAAGAGGGAAGTTTATACCAATACAATTCTACCTCAAAAAACAAGAAACATCTCAAATAAACAACTTAACCTTACAACTAAAGCAATTAGAGAAAGAAGAACAAAAAAAACCAAAATTAGAAGAAGGAAAAAATCATAAAGATCAGATCAGAAATAAATGAAAAAAAATGAAGAAAACAATAGAAAAGTTCAAGAAAACTAAAAGCTGATTCTTTGAGAAGATAAACAAAATTCATAAGCCATTTGCCAGACTCATCAAGAAAAAAAGGGGAGAAGACTCAAATCAATAGAATGAGAAATGAAAAAGGAGAAGTAACAACTGACACTGCAGAAATACAAGGGATGATGAGAGATTACTACAAGCAACAGTATGCCAATAAAATGGAAAACCTGGAAGAAATGGACAAATTCTTAGAAAAGCACAATCTTCTGAGACTGAACCTGGAAGATAATACCAAAACCAGACAAACATGTCAAAAAGAAAGAAAACTACAGGCCAATATCACTGATGAACATAGATGCAAAAATCCTCAACAAAATACTAGCAAACAGAATCCAACAGCACATTAAAAGGATCGTACACCATGATCACGTGGGGTTTACCCCAGGAATGCAAGGATTCTTCAATATACGCAAATCAATTGATGTGATAAACCATATTAGCAAATTGAAGGAGAAAAACCATATGATCATCTCAATAGATTCAGAAAAAGCTTTCAACACCCATTTATGATAAAAACCCTTCAGAACGTAGGCATAGAGGGGACTTTCCTCAGCATAATAAAGGCCATATATGACAAACCACAGCCAACATCATTCTCAATGGTGAAAAACTGAAACCATTTCCTCTAAATTCAGGAACAAGACAAGGTTGTCCACTCTCACCACTATTATTGAACATAGTTTTGGAAGTTCTAGCCACAGCAATCAGAGACGAAAAAGAAATAAAAGGAATCCAAGTCAGAAAAGAAGAAGTAAAAGTGTCACTGTTTGCAGATGACATGATAATATACATACAGAATCCTAAAGGTGCTATCAGAAAACTACTAAAGCTAATCAATGAATTTGGTAAAGTAGCAGGATACAAAATTAATGCACAGAAATCTCTTGCATTCCCATACATTAATGATGAAAAATCTGAAAGAGAAATTAAGGAAACACTCCCATTTACCATTGCAACAACAACAAAAAAAATACCTAGGTATAAACCTACCTAAGGAGACAAAAGACCTGTATGCAGAAAATGATGACACTGATGAAAGAAATTAAAGATGATACAAACAGATGAAAGATATACCATGTTCTTGGATTGGGAGAATCAACATTTGAAAATGACTATACTACCCCAAGCAATCTACAGATTCAATGCAATCCCTATCAAACTACCACTGGCATTTTTCCCAGAACTAGAACAAAAAATTTCACAATTTGTATGGAAACACAAAAGACCCCGAATAGCCAAAGCAATCTTGAGAACGAAAAATGGAGCTGGAGGAATCAGGCTCCCTGACTTCAGACTATACTACAAGGCTACAGTAATCAAGACAGTATGGTACTGGCACAAAAACAGAAATATAGATCAATGAAACAGGATAGAAAGCCCAGAGATAAACCCACACACATATGGTCACCTTATCTTTGATAAAGGAGGGAAGGATATACAGTGGAGAAAAGACAGCCTCTTCAATAAGTGGTGCTGGGAAAACTGGACAGCTACATGTAAAAGTATGAAATTAGAACAATCCCTAACACCA
>NC_041220.1:14879697-14895897 GCF_002837175.3 Physeter macrocephalus
ATCACTAATCATTAGAGAAATGCAAATCAAAACTACAATGAGGTATCACCTCACACCAGTCAGAATGGCCATCAGCAAAAAATCTACAAACAGTAAATGCTGGAAAGGCTGTGGAGAAAAGGGAACCCTCTTGCACTGTTGGTGGGAATGTAAATTGTTACAGCCACTATGGAGAACAGTATGGAGGTTCCTTAAAAAACGAAAAATAGAACTACCATATGACCCAGCACTCCCACTATAGGGCATATACCCTGAGAAAACCATAATTCAAAAAGAGTCACATACCATAACGTTCATTGCAGCTCTGTTTATGATAGCCAAGACATGGAAGCAACTTAAGTGTCCATCGACAAATGAATCGATAAAGAAGATGTGGCACATATATACAATGGAATATTACTCAGCCATAAAAAGAAACAAAATTGAGTTATTAGTAATGAGGTGGATGGACCTAGAGTCTGTCATACAGAGTGAAGTAAGTCAGAAAGAGAATAACAAATCCCATATGCTAACACATATATATGGAATCTAAAAAAAAGAAAAAAATAGGTTCTGAAGAAACTAGGGGCAGGACAGGAATAAAGACGCAGGCGTAGAGAATGGACTTGAGGACACGGGAAAGGGGAAGGCTAAGCTGGGATGAAGTGAGAGGGTGACATGGACATATATACACTACCAAATGTAAAATAGATAGCTAGTGGGAAGCAGCTGCATAGTGCAGGGAGATCAGCTCGGTGCTTTGTGACCACCTAGAGGGGTGGGATAGGGAGGGTGGGACAGAGGTGCAAGAGAGAGGAGATATGGGGATATATGTATACATATAGCTGATTCACTTTGTTATACAGCAGAAACTAACACACCATTGTAAAGCAATTATACTCCAATAAAGATGTTTAAAAAATAGAAAAAAATATAAAATTGCTACTGTCATATTGCTCTGGAACCTGAGTACAAGATTTAAACTCTTGAAATTTTTGCCTTAATTAGCACACAGTTTACTCAGTCCTGTGATGCCCTGAATCATTTTCAGCACTTCAGAAAAGTTGGTCCTGATTTGGCAGAAACTTTGACTTAGTTTGTGAAATTGATCCTTCCCCAACGTAGATTATTGAACTTTGTAGGAGACATTATTAGGCATGAGCAGAAGTTTATTCTTGAAATATGATAAAAAGTAAATATTAACTCACACAGTAAGTGCCAATTATTTCCTTTATAAAAAAAAAAAAAAAAAAAAAAAAACAAGAAAACTGCCTTCAACTAAGAAGTCCAGAAATACCTTTATGTGACAGTACCTGCAAAAATGTCAACTTAGAGTTAATTTTACTTTCTTCCCTTTGTGGGAATTTTAGAAACCATCATATCTTTTAAAAAAAAGTCTTCATGTAGCTCTTCATAAATCAGGAATTGCTTGGATGTCTCTTTAGAGGCATTGCATTGATTTGATTGAATTGTTTTCACGTTCTCTCTACCAAGGGAGCAATTTTCATACTATAGCTTCAGCAAACATTTACGAAGATACTCAGAAAAATTGTCTTGTTTCCCATCTCCAACATAACTCCAATTCAGCAAGATTTTACCATCTCTGAGTCAAGTTGACCTTGGCAAACACAAATGTTGTTGTATCAGTGTCTACCTCTCAAATCTACCACTCTCTACCATCACATTTGACAGTTTCATGACTGTCCTGCCATTATCCCATAATAAGATCTCAAAGTCACTGTGACTGCCCCAATTATATTTTGCCTCCCTTACCTTTGTGGTTACCAGAGCTTACTGGTTCTCTTTTTAGGCATCTCTTTGACTCAGAGCAGTTATTTTTACAAGCCTTTGTAATTCACCACTTGACTCTTATAATCTCTTGCCCCTCGGTTTCTCTCCCCTTTGATCACCCTAAATGCTACTTGCCTCGTAGTAATATGTAAGAAAATTTCATACAATTGTATTAAGTAATTAGCACCAACTAACCTTTGTTCTTATTTTCTGACACTCAACACACCTGAGGCCACGGCTTGGCAGGTGAGGTCTGAGCACTCCTCTCCCAGCGCAGGCTGTTGGCCCTAGAGAAGGAGCCATAAGAAGAAGATTGTTTCTGGGGGTCACAGCAGAGATGGTTCACTCAATAACACAGATCGGTGACAGTTCTGGGCCAGGAGCCTGATCAAAGAAATGAGGGGACAAATGCAAGTAGAGCAAGGTCTCAAAACTTGAGCTCAGGCTTTGGCAAAATCAAAGAGTAGGATGAAACAAGGGGTGAACCAAAAGCAGGAAAAGATGGGAAGAAATTTAAAAGAATAGTCAGCCTATCCATATAAATACCCTGCACTTTATAGCAACTCTAAACCTTGTCTCACTACTACCCACTCACCCAGAACACTCAGCCCAAAGAATTTTGTTTCTCCTCACTTTCTTTCTTTGTCCCTTTCCCTCCTCTTTATTATGTTGATCTACCAACTTGTCTGCCTTTTTTTTTTTTAAGTTTTCTGTTTGCTTTACTCATTCTCCTCACTGTACATAAACAAAACCCAAAATTCAGTTTTGCAAACAGTTTTGCTCTTCTGAGATGGAGAGGAAGAGAGAAGGCTGGGAATCCTTGTTTCCCTCTAACACAAGGGGAATTCTTGTAACATCTAGAATTGTTTTTTATCTTTTTTCAAGTCCCATTTGTTAATTTATTTCAATTGGGCTAAAGATTCTTTGAGAAAAAGGAACATATTTTACTCTTCTTACTTTTCTTTGTATTCTCTTGATGGCAGTTAATAACCATTCAGTGCTGGTTAATCAGTATACATATAAGATATACTTGTGTTATGATTGTGTCAAAATGTTTTAGCAAAGTTTTATGATATGTGCTACTGAACACTTAACAGAAAAAACAGTTGGAGCAAGTGAAAATCATGGGTTTATGTATGAAACTGAAAAAGTCAAGTAGAAAAGGAAAAATACATGAAGGAATGATTTTTAAGAAGAATTTTATTTCAAGGAATTTTGTGTAATATATTATTGGCAAATTCCTACTGTGTTCTAGTTATTCTTCTAGGTGCTTTACATGTGATATCTCATTTCATTTAATCTTCACAACAATAATAACAGTATGAAGTAAGGACTATTATTATCCCTAATTTGCTAATCAAAAATCAGAAGCACATAGCATTAGCTTTTTCAAGGTCACACAGGGAATAAGTTATGGAAACAGGATTCTAACACAGGCACTTTGACACTTAGCCCATGTTATAACTCCCCCATGCACTACCACTTCAATGCAGAGGACCCTTGAGTGGAGAAAATGTGACCAATGACTCCAATCTTCATACTTGTGATGATTTAATTTTATGTTTCTACTTGACTGGGCCACAGGATGCCCAAATATTTGGTCACATATTTTTCTGGGTGTTTCTGTGAGGGTATTTTTGGATGAGATTAGCATTTAAATAGACTGAGTAAAGCAGTCTGCCCCACCTGATATGGATGGGCCTAATAGAACAAAAAGGCTGCCCCTGCCCCTGAGAAAGAGAGAGTTCCTCCTGTCTCAACTGGGACGTTGGCTCTTCCTGAGCCTCCAGCCTGCTGGCTTCTGGATTGGAGCTACACCATCGGTTCTCCTGGGTCTCCAGCTTGCTGACTCACCCTGCAGATCTTGGGACTTACTAGCCTCCATAATCATGTGAACCACTTCCTTATAATAAATACACACACACACACACACACACACACACACACACACATACACACACACACACACACACACACACACACACACACACACCCTATTAGTTTTGTTTCTCTGAAGAACCCTGATTAACACAAGCTGTATCTATGTGCTTCCATGAAGAAATGAGGTTCTTTTTTGAGATCCTTAGGTTTTCTCATGAGGAAACTGTTTCATTATCATTCCCTTAAAATGTAAAGACATTATTTACATTACCTTATGATATGACTTACTGCTTGAGATGAAAGGTCTTAGATGTTCACAGGAACAATGACTTTGAACTTTAATTTTCAAGCGGCCAACTTAAATATAATACTTAGCAGCTGAGCAATGGCTATTCATATTTCAATTTAGTCACATAATGAACACTCTGGAAACCCAATTTTAGTACTGATCTGTTGTGACCTAAGTCTACTAAAATGTAGAAATAATTTAGGATTTTTAGCTGTCAATGTATAGCAGTCCATTTTAAAAGGAAAAGTTCTTTTTTCACTCGCTATGTTCTTCCTCTAAAATAGTTAATCTATTTGTCTGTATTTTGACTTTGCTCTTTGTCCCAAATGGAAATATTGCACTCCGTTTTTTTCTTCTTGAGCAAGTCTCAACTATTCCCGCTCACTTTGCAGTTTTGTTTCCAGGTTTGATTGCCACATGAGCCTTTGTAGTTAATTTTTCAAATTAGATATCTTTTACTTGGGAGTTGTGCATTCATGCAGATAATTGATCAAATTACAATCTCAGGTTGAAACAGCATCTCCAATTTCAACAACCTATGATTTAGTTCCTTTTGTAGTTATTTCAAGGTACTCAGTTTCTCCTACTGATAAGCAAGTTTTGACATGGAACTTGTTCTTTCATGGTGAACATTCTGAAGTCCAAATTAGATAAAAGACCAGTTATTTCCTTTACTTTGTGGCCTATTAAAAATTTGTTGGTTAGAACATGAAGACTAGACAAATCCCAATCAAAAAATTAAAAATGAAACTCTTCAAGAATATAAGATAAGATATTTATGGTTTCCTAATGTTTTTATTCCTCTAACACAATGATACTCATAAATTGGGAACCTCATTCGATCGGTTTACTCTCCTCTTTGTGTTTTTTTTAAATGAAATCAAATTAAAGTTTTTTCTTAGATTTTGAAACATTTGGATTCTCTCCTCCCCTCCTAACAGGAGTTCAAAGCAAAGGGACTGCTTGACCTTATAAAGTAGAGGTTAAAACAACTAGAATCAGTCAATAGAATCGTTTTAATTACTTTAACGGCTGAGAAGGTAGAAATAAAATCCTGTTTCTATGCCGCTGAACAGCAACATTCTACGCAGTTGGTTGGGCCCACCCTGGATTGGTGAGCTTTCTTAATCTTATACTCACGTGTCTGCACTACTTTATAAAATTTTAAACATATATAACCGTTTAATTGATAGTTGAAAATAGATGAGATCAGTCTGATAAAAATGTAATATTAAAATTTTAAAATTTACTTAACTGCTGATTTATCTGAATGATTCCCCAATTATTTCAGGCTAGGGATATCTTATTCAGCCTTGCTAATTATTGTGTTCTACAAAGGAATCCAAATTACATAATTTTCCATTGTTACTAGTTGATTAATTTAGTATTTCATTCACTCCATATGGGAGTTAGAGGAAATTTGTGTTCAGCATTAAGGATGCAGTCTTCAGTGTGCTCTTATTTTCTTTCAGTAACATATTTTCATGATGTGATTCCTTTATAATTCATTCACAGTCTCTCTTATTTTCTCCCTCCAACCTCTTTCCTCCCACGCCCCAAAACGAAAAAGTCACATCCTGAATTTAACCTTATCTTCAGAGCATATCCTTTCAAAACTGCATTTTCCTTCTGGTGCTATTTGTTTACTTTATAACCTATGTAACTAAGTTGTTTTTCACTTGCAAGTCCCAAGGAATAGTTAAATTAAAACTTTATAGCAGCATTTAAAAGCACTTATGCGCATGTATGTGCGTGCCAAGGACAAGGCTGTAATTTTCCTTCTAAGCTGTTTTGTGTGGTGTTCAGCATAAGTAAGAAAGTGGCTTAAATAATTACTCTAGCTCATTAGCTTAGAATTTGATGCCTCCTCCACTCACCAAGGAATGGGTCCAGGATTGAAATGAAATGAGCCTTTTACTATGTGATTAATAGGAACAGAGTGATATGCTTGATACTAAAAAACATTTTTTTAAATGTGGGACTAGAGGCCTAGACACAAAGCTCAATTGGAGAGAGAGTTTAGAAAAATATTAGGACCATTTAACTCTAATCTGGAGTTTTCACACATCCCACAGGACCTTAATTTTAAATACTAGGCACTTTAGCAGACCATCTGTAAGATAAGACACATTAGTAGCAGTATAACTTAAAGGTGAAGGCACAGAATAAAAACACTTCTTCACTCTGGTTATATCTTCTCTGGCAAGATTAGGTGGGCTTTTGGGGGCTTAAGGTATCCTCTGCCTTGAACCACAAGTCAGATTGCAAACCACAGGATTATGAATACTTCTGAACTTTCCTCTTTATCTTAAAATTGATAATACCTAGGGGTTTCTATGGAAAGGAGATTTTATTTCTGTATGTTACTAATGATTCATCTAAAATTTAACCCTGTTACAATCTGTGTAGAAAATATTCTGGTATATCTTCAGGAAGAAATGATTAATAAAAAATTTTAAACTACAGGTACTCTTTAGTGATGGCGTATATGAGGTATAATAGAACACTTTTTAAGCCAGAAAAATTCCCCCAAATCAGTGTCTTTAATATGATGTGTTTTGTTTTAATTTTCTTGCTCACATGAAGTCAAAATAGGGATTTCTGATCAGTGGATAACTTTACAGCTTTACTGCAAGTGGTAATTTGGTTCCGTGCTTCTTGTGCCTTTGCCATCTTCCATATGTGACTTTCAGGGACACCCCAACAAATGGAGAGACACAGTGGGTTGTGTATGGGAGGTCTGCATGGCCTGGGCCTGGTAGTGGCACTTATCTCTTCTCCTCATTTTTCACTGGCAGAT
The DNA here is from genome assembly GCF_002837175.3 of Physeter macrocephalus. NCBI lineage: Eukaryota > Metazoa > Chordata > Mammalia > Artiodactyla > Physeteridae > Physeter > Physeter macrocephalus. The sequence continues at coordinate 14,886,438 of NC_041220.1, forward strand.
GTTCAGTCACATCGTTACATGTAACTCCAAGGGAGGCTGAGAAATAGTCTAGACATGTGATCAGAAAAAAAGAAAAGAGACCAAGTTTGGTGCTATGGCTTGGTGTTCTGGAAGTACATCAGCTATTTGGTAAAGAAAAACTATTAACCACTTGCACAGTTAAGCCACCATTATCTCTTTTGTTTGTTTGTTTGTTTGTTTTTAATATCTTTATTGGAGTATAATTGCATTACAATGGTGTGTTAGTTTCTGCTGTGTAACAAAGTGAAGCCACCATTATCTTTAATTCTCTTTACTTATTTTTGTTAATGTTCCCCTCTTTTGCAGCATTTAATTTTTGCTTTTTAGATACTGTGAGGGAGCCACAAACTAATTTCAAAATAATGAAATGCACAAGGGCCGTGTATATATGCACAGGCTTGTATATTTGAGTTTGTCAGGGTTTCAGAAAGAGTATAAAGACCTGTTTTGTATTTGATTATTACAGGTTTCTTATTTTACACATGACTTGTAAATATATTAATTGTAAATGTATTGAATTATTTGATAGCAATAAAAGGTTGAATGGGATTTAGGCTTCTGGATATGATGGAGTAACAAGGACCAAGTTTACTTTCCATCTTAACTAACAAATGGACAGTCTATATGAAACAATGCCTTTCAACACTGGACAACTGGCAGTGTAACGCTGTAATCCCCATAGAAGAAAACAAACAAGGAGAGCCCTATAATTGCCCCAGCCTAAGGTCTGGAGGCATTTTCCACACCATAGCACAGGGAGTGAAACCAAAGGAGAGCCCAGAGTTCTCAATGCACTGAAGAAACAGAGATCAGAGTTCTGGGAGGTCAAGGCAGTTAAATTTACAAGACAGGAGTCAGCTGCACAGAGAAAGAGAGAGCTCCAGAGATATGCAGAAGGTTCTCCTGAACTTTTGGCTGGCTACTGATCTGCACATGTGTGAGAAGAAACTACTTACTCATAGCTTGGGGAAGGACCATCAGAAAGCAGCAAACCAAATAACTCCTGGGATTCAGACAGAGCTGAGAATAGTTTGTGTTTCCACCAGCCAGAGCAGAAAAATCTTTTAATATACAGATAGGATAGAGTGATTGGAAAGATATTACCTTAGGAGTGAGAAAACTTAGAACTCAGACTAAAGGCTGCTCTGGACACATCCTAGCAAAGCTTTAAAAGCAAGCTTGAAGGGATTAAACTAATTCCCAGTAATTTAACTGTGTCTCAGAACAATTTCCTATACTATTTCAAAGAATACAACAAAATATAGCACCCATCAGTGTAAAATTCTCAAAGTTCAGCATCCAATCAAAAATTTCTAGGCATGCAAAGAAGCAGGAAAATATGACCCATAACCAGGAGAAAATTCAATCAACAGAAACAGACCCAGAAATGACAGAGATGATGGAATTAGGAGATAAGAACATCAAAACATATTTTCTGTATGTTCAAGGAGGTAAAAGAAAACATGAACATGATGCAGAGAGAAATGGAAAATATCTTTGAAGATCCACATGAAATTTCTAGAGATTAAATATATAATATCTGAATAGAAATTATACTAGGTGTGATTAAAAGCTGATTAGACACCACAGAAAATATTAGTGAACTTGAAGACACAGCAATAGAAACTATCCAAAATGACAAACATGGAGGAAAATAAGATCAAAAAATAATGAACGGAGAGAGCATCATGACAGAAAGGACAGTATCAAGTGTTCTGACATACATGTATTTGTGTCTCAGAATGGGAAGAGAGGCACAAAAAACTGTAAAAGCGATGGCTGAGAAATTTCCAAAGTTAATTAAAAATATAAACCCATGGATCAAAGAACATCAACAAAACCCAAGCAAAATAAACATGAAGAAAACCACTCCAAAGCACATCATAAATGCATTGCTGACAAGTCCTGATGAAGACAAAAATCTTAAAGGCAGCCTGAGAGACAGAAAAAAGGAAAATACAGGGGAACAAAAACAAAGGCAACAGGAACTTGTTGTCAGAAACTATGCAAACCAGAAGACATGGAACAATCTCTTTACAGTACTGAAAGGGGAAAAAAACCCAAAAAACCCTGCCAACCTGGAATTGAAATTCAGTGAAAATCTCTTTAAAAATGAAGGTGAAATACAGGCAAATAAAAACTGAAAATTCATCATCAGCAGACCTACACTGCAAAAAAAAAGTAACAGGAAAAACAAAAATAAAATGAGACCAGATGGAAATTTGGATTCACACAAAAAGTAAAGATGCCCAGACATGGGTAAAAGATGGAATATAAAAGGTATTTTTCTTTTATTTTAAATCCCTTTAAAAGACTCTTGACTGTTTAAAGCAAAAATAACAGTAGAGCATTGCAGAGCGTATAATATATGTAGAAGTCAGGTATATGACCAAAAAAGCACAAAGAAAGATGGGAAATGGCAGAATACTGTATTTAACTTTCTTACGTGTGAACTGGTAAAATAGTCTTTGAATGAACACCATGATAAGTTTAAAAACATATTGTAGATCCTTTGAGAAACCATGAGAAAATAAAACAAAAAGCTTAGGCTAATAAACTGATAGTGGAGACAAAATGGAATACTAAAAATAATTAATCCAAAAGAATGCAGGAAAGGGGCAGGGGACAGGGTGGGGTGAAAGAGCTGGAAACAAATGGGACAAATAGAAAACAAATAGTAGAGTAATAGATTTAAATTCAACTCAGCAATCCTACTTCTTGGCATCCACCCAAATGAACAGAAACATATGTCCACACAAAAATTTGTAAGCACCTTTATATAAGTTTATAAAAGCTAAACAGCTCAAATACCCATTAACTGGCGAATGAATGAATAGAATATGGTATATCCATACGATGAAATACAGCACTAGAAAGGAAAAAACTACTTAAACATGCAAAGACAGGGATGAATCTCAACATATTATGAGAAGGGAAAGAAGCCATCCACGAAAAAACTACACACTATATGATGCCATTTATATGAAGTTCTAGAAGAGGCAAAAATACAGCAACAGAAGGCAGATCAGTGGTTGCCGGAAGCTGGAGTGTCAGGAAGAGGATTCACTACAAAGGGGCAGTGGAGGAACCTTTAGGGGGTGATGGAATTGTTCTATATCTTGATCGTGATGGTGGTTTCACAACTGTGTATATTTGTCAAGACTTGTTGACTCGTACTTTTAAAGCTACCCCTCAATAAAGCTGACAGTAAAGTGAATTAATGATTTGAGAATCACATTTTAAAAATAGTAAGTTGACATTATAAGTGAGCTAGTGAACGCCCTTGAAATAAGACCCCACTGTGGAGAGAAGGGAACTCATTGGAAGAATGTGAGTGGAAAAGATTAGGAGAAGAACCCATGTTCCAGGAATCCCGGGACTGAGTATATTAATAGAGGCCCTAATCCCTTCTCTATAGAAATCTGTTAAAATGTCCCCGAGAGCTTTGGCAACCCTCTTATCTAAACAGAAAGAGTGACTTCATGACAGCTAGTATGCGAACTGATTTCATGTCAGAAGCATCAGGTAATATGGCAAGTTGGAATACCCTTGTATTTTCTACCTAGCTCCAAAGAGCAAACAAACAGGCCTCATTTGACTAATCGAGGCCAGCTGGTTTTGGTCTTAAGCAGGCACTGGATTAGGACAGATGACAAATGCTTTTGAGATAGATGTGTATAAACCAGTTTAGAGCCTGAGGCAGGGCATATCATACTACAAGTGGAACAGCAGCAGGCATAGCCGGGGAAAGAAAGCAAACTTTAATCTAAGGAGCAATGTGACGTTAATGCCAAATGTCAAGTTAGAAGGGAGAGCCAAAGATGCGCCTGTCTGCTTCTAAGGCTCATTCAAGGGTTTAGAGGTTGGATAGTTTTAAAACCTCTCTAAGCAGGTAAATGCAATTGAATTTTCATTCTGTTTACCATATAATCTCTCATTAACTACTTAATTCTTATTAACTTTTTGACATATTAAAATTTTTTAAATAAAAATAATACACGAACAAGATTTTTTAAAAGCCTTGAACATGCACAGAAATGTATTTTAAAAAATGAAAGCGTCTCTTCCCATTACCCATGTCTATTCCCTTCTAGAAACATAAGTAATGTTAAAGTCTCCCGATTTTTGTATAAATGTGATCTTTATGCTGTGGCACTTAAGATTTAGAGATTTCTTATTTCTAATGCTATACATATTTATATCATCAAGTGTCACTCTGATTTTCCTTAAGAAACTTTGCTCTCCTCTTTACCTTGACCCCCTCCGCATCTCAGTTAACAGCATCCTCACTCATATGCTTAAGGCAAAAATATGAGGATCATTCTTGATTCCTCTTTATCTTAAAAATTATATTCCATATTTAAGCCACAAGCAAATACCTTCAGACCCACTCCTAAATTATGGCAGTATTCTACAACTACCTACTGTATCTACCATTACCACACCTAGATTCAAGCCACCATCTTCTCTTAACTGGTTTCCCTGATTCTACTTTTACCTTTTAAAGTTTGGGTAACTTATGGAATTATGTCCTACCCATATTAGAAACCTTCCAATGACTTTCTGGACACTGGAATGAAATCCAGACTTCTTTGTGGGCTACAAAGCCTGTCATCTTGCCTTTGGCTACTTCCCTGATCTCACATCAGACTTCTTTCCTTCTAGTTCATTTCACTCCAGTAAAACCTGCCACCTTGCTGCTCTGAAAACAAATTCAATGCATTTCCATCTCAAGGTCTTTTTTGTTTGTTTTTTGCTTTTTATTCTACCTGAAATTCTCTTCCTCAGATATTTGTGTGGCTCACTCTTTTGTATCACTCAGCAGTCTACTTAAATGTCACCTCCTCCAAAAGCTCTTACCCCATCCCATCATGTCATTACTCACTTATCCTTACCTGCGTTATCCATCTCTATGGCATTTATCACCAGCTGAAATACTGTACGTACCTGTTTTATTGCCTAACAGATACACTAAAACGTTAACTCCATGAGGAAACAGACAGTTTAATATTAACAATAGTTACATCTCTACCTGGAACAGTGTCTGTCATAGAACAGACCCTCAATAAATGTTTTTTGAATGAATTAACGAACCTTCAGCATTTTAGCTATCTAGGTTGTTTAATGAAATGCTTCCTACTTCCTTAAAATATAATCATTACTGTGATCACCAAGCACAGATCAATTAGAAATATCTGTTGTTTTTCTCTATCTGAGATGCAAAAAAAGAGCTAACCTGAAATAACTGAACTAAGTCCATTGCTGGTTTTTAATATATTATCAATAATCAAACACACTAGACTGGTGATTAATTATGTCTTAGGATCTTTGCCTCAAGGTGAAGAAAAAAATGAAAAAATAGTGTTAATGTTTATGTATTTCAGAGGCTAGTTATTTGATCTATTCTTTTTAGACCCACAATCTCATTCCTCAAGAAATCTTGACACAAATGTCTCCCAGGGAAGGTTGGATTCATCAGCATTAATCACACATTCATTTGCTCCAGACACGATACTGGCTTTCACGAGTCCTCAGGGCTGCGGTGTTCTATATTAAGCTGGGTCACTCTGATCCGGCTGGTTCTGGAATACTGCCAAAGCTAGGGACATCTTCAAAGGCCTTTTCAAAATTGCGGGGTAGAACTGTATTCTCTGAGAGCTTGTGTTCTTCATGACAGAGATGACGATCTTTCTTAACTTTGGACAACATTATTAATAGATGGTTTCTATCTATTTACATCTACAAGAATACACAACACAGCTAAAGGGAAAATTTGAATCACTCTTTACATCCCCCAGTTTAAACAAATGAGATCCAAAGCACCCTCAGTTTGCTCCCCCAGCATATGTAACAATTTAATCCATTTCTCTGGTCCCATCATACATCTGGCAAGAGAGCATCTAGTAATTAAGTAAAACAGCCAATTAAAGGGGAAAATTTTACTCTGTTCATGGTTTCCAGTGAAATACAGATGATGTTAAAATAAATTTAGGATGTTAGTCTAAAATATTGCTAAGGCTGCCTTAATGAAAAGATGTCTTGATTTGAATGTTGCTTGTAGGTTTCACACACTCAAGTGGTCCTCATTTAATCAGGAAAATAATAAAGTCTCAAATAGGCTAGTAATTTAATCTAGTAATCAGGTATTGACATAAATCCATAATATTTGGGTTTTTGTTTGTTTGCTTTTCGGTACGCGGGCCTCTCACTGCTGTGGCCTCTCCCGTTGCGGAGCACAGGCTCCGGACGCGCAGGCTCGGCGGCCGTGGCTCACGGGCCCTGGCGCCATGTGGGATCCTCCCGGACCGGGGCACGAACCCGTGTCCCCTGCATCGGCAGGTGGACTCTCAACCACTGCGCCACCAGGGAAGCCCAACCCATAACATTTGAAACTCTTAGATAGGAAGGGACTAGAACAGAAAGAATGGACTTACCAAAAACTGGATTATAAACTTATCTTGAGTTTAAAATATAATGAAATCTGTCTAAAGTGGTGATTGTGATGGTACTGATGGGAAACAAGGTGACATGGTCGAAAATCCATGGGATTACCCATAATCGCCTTAAAAGTCAATAAAAAAATACCAGACTGCTTTCCAGATATAGTTGTTATATTTGTGGAATTGTCAATTGATCCATGTAATAATAGGCCTTATTAAAGCTAAGTTCTATTGTACTTCTTTGGTCCTCTCATTTGTAGTGAGGTCAGCTTGGGTGTCTTCTTTAATCATCTTTCTTCTGGTATGTAGACTGTTGTAGACCTATGTAGACTGTTCTTTAAATGGGAAAATGTTCTAGGGTTTTGATGAAACTGTAACAAAATTAAGGGCTTCTCCCTGAGCTAAGCATGCAATAGGCACTCAATAAATTCGATTTTCTTTCATTTTTATGCCATATTGTCTAATTTCTGAAATGATACTTGTATTCAGGTTTGGATTCTATATTGTATTGTCTTATATTTGCTAGACAGGGCCATGAAATAAATAGAACATGTAGAAAAGCTTTTATCCTTGAGTATCTGTTACTGCATATATGTAGCTTTCATTAAGAACTTGTTTATAACTTTCAAAGGAAATAAAAGGAAAAATTACTCAGTTAGTAGTGGAGTGGTAGCGTTTAAGAGATTCTCAGCAATGTTATTTTGAAGAATAAAAATAATTCCAAACCAAAAATAAAAAGTAATTCCATACAGAAAAGCACTCAAGTTTGGCCAATTAAATAGCTACTTTCCACTATATAGCACATTACCTCTCTTTCAACAAGGTTATACTGTTCTTTGTATCTCAAGGGATCTCACAGTTTATAGAGATGATGTAGTGGAGATGACTTGGAATTCTTGGGCAGGCCTCAAAAAAAGGAATCAGTCTGAAGGATAAAGAAAAGTTTGGTTTAGTCTGTTCATGACTGTATTTATTGTTGTTTATTTAGGCACCTATGGGCAAATATGAAAATGCTTCTTCTTCCGTGTGAGTAAAAGTAATTACACTATAAACTAATTTTATACACCAATCACCATTGTTATAATTTGGTATATTACTGTTAAAAGATACACAACACTTTCCTTGGTTCCTAACCGCCTTCTTGGCTCTCCCTATAACCTCATTCACTATTGTTACTTCCTTCCCTATTTTTCTTTGTACTCTTAGGAAAAAACAAACAGCAACAAAAATATTTATCTCTTTGCAGAAATTCAGATACCATTTTATTTGTTTGTTTGTTTTGAGTAGTTTTAACTTTATCTTTGTATCAAAGAAATGGATGGAGGGTAGACTGGAATGGCAGTGCTCTAAATCTGAGGGAGTTAAGAGCATCATTTATGGAATCACACGTACCCAAACTGGAATTCCACCTCTACTATTTACAAGCATTGTTACAACAGAAAAGTGACTTAACCTCTCTGAACCTCGGATTTATTATCTATAAGATGGAGGAAATAATAGCACTAGAAAGTAGTAATATGGGGCTGAGAAAATTAAGTGAGATAATGAATATAAAAGTGCGTGGCACAGGTCCTCACACACTGTAATACATGATAAATGCTAGCTAGTGGTTTTTCTATTATTCACAGTGGTTCCTATTCTTTTCTCCCTTACCAATATTCTATTGTAAAAATTTTCAAATATACAGAAAAATTGAAAAAATTGTACAGTGAACACCCATGCATGTTCCACCTGGATGCTACAATTAATATTTTACTATACTTGCTTTATCACATATCTGGTCATTTCTCCAGGCCTCTATCCATCTAGCAATCCATCTGTTTTAGTTATTGTTGTGTAACAAGCTCTCCAAAACTTAATATCTTACCATAGAGCTATTTTGTTATGCTCATAGATTCTGTGAGTTAGGAATTCAGACAGGGCACAGTGGGGTTGGCTTGCCATTTCTCTACCATGTCTGTGGACTCAGCTGGGAAAGCTTGTTGGCTGGGCGCCGGAATCGTCTGGAAGCCCCTTCACTCCCATGTCTGGGGGATGCCAACATCGCACACCATTTGTTTTTAATTTATTTTTTACTGAAGTATGGTTGGTTTACAATGTTGTTTAGTTTCTGGTGTACAGCAAAGTGATTCAGCTATATGTAGATAAAGGTATAGATTTAGATGTAGATATAAATATAGATGCATAGATATATTATTTTTCATATTCGTTTCCATTATGGTTTATTACAGGATATTGAATGTAGATCCCTATTCTCTGCAGTAGGACCTTGTTCTTTATCCATCCTATATATAATAGTTTGCATCTGGTCATCCCAAACTTCCAATCCCTCCCTCCCCCACCCCCTGGGGCAACCACAAGTCTGTCCTCTATGTCTGTGAGTCTCCTTCTGTTGCATAAACAAGTTTATTTGTGTCATATTTTAGATTCCACATATAAGTGATATCATACGGTATTTGTCTTTCTCTTTCTGACTTACTTCACTTAGTATTATACTCTCTAGGTCCGTCCATGTTGCTGCAAATGGCATTATTTCATTCTTCTTTATGGCTGAGTAGTATTCCATTGTATATATGTACCACATCTTCTTTCAGATACCATTTCTTTTTTTTTTTTTTTGGCCAACCTGAGTGGCCTGCGGGATCCTAGTTCCCCGACCAGGGATTGAACCCGGGCCATGGCAGTGAAAGCGCTGAGTCCTAACCACTGGACTTCCAGGGAATTCCCTCAGATACCATTTTGAATAGTTATATAGGTAATACATGGAGGTAGGAATGACAAGTTTGGAATCTGTTAAACAGGAAGCAAAATGGAAAAATCTGACATTGAATGATTATTAATGGAAGTGGGCATTTCCCTTTCCCACCACCTCCCCAGTGTTGGTATAACGTTAATGAAAAAACAGAAGAGGGCTTCCCTGGTGGCGCAGTGGTTGAGAGTCCGCCTGCCGATGCAGGGGACACGGGTTCGTGCCCCGGTCCGGGAAGATCCCACATGCC
>NC_041220.1:14896018-14904735 GCF_002837175.3 Physeter macrocephalus
TCCGGGAAGATCCCACATGCCGCGGAGCGGCTGGGCCCGTGAGCCATGGCCGCCGAGCCTGCGCGTCCGGAGCCTGTGCTCCACAACGGGAGAGGCCACAACAGTGAGAGGCTCGCGTACCGAAAAAAAAAAAAAAAAAAAAAACCAGGAGAGAAATCAACTATACTTCAATAAAAAACAAAACAAAAACAGAAGATTACTCTTTTTTAAAAAAAGGCATAATGTTTTCTTTGCATTTTTATTTCCTAAGTTCGTATATCAGCCAAACTTCAACCCCTAGCTAGGTAACCTTGGACAAGTTACTTAATCTTTTTAAACATCTGTGTCCTCATCAGAAGTATGATTTAAAATTGTTGCTGCCTCTTAGGGTTGTTGTGAGAATATGCACACAAAACATCTAACCTTTTAGATGTAAGGTTAGATGTGTATTGTAAACAGTAGGCACAGAAGAAAAGAGGACTGTTATTTGTTATTCTTCTTAAACTAGGTAAGCAAAAACTTCATGCAGTTATACCAAGAAACACACTTATCCCTTTTCTATTGCTCCATCCCACAAGAGAAATTCACTTATTATGTAAATATTTATTGAACACCTACTATGTGTCAATCACTGTGATAGGTGCTAGGGATATATTGGTGAACTAGACAAATTCTGCCCTCATGGTACTTATGGTCTGGAAGGCAAGGGTGACATTAAACAATAATTACTCATATTATTGTGTAACTACTATCATAACAAGGGCTGTGAATGGAAAGTGCAGGTGCTTTAGAAGTAATAAATGCAGTGTGTGGAGGTGGATCACTTACTCTGAAGAGTCAGAGAATGCTGCTCCAGGAAAGTGACATTTGAAAATGAGATCCAGAGTCAACAAGACAGATTTGGAGGGGTGGCACTGATGGAATATAGTGAAGTCATTCAAATGTATAAATAAAGCCCCAAAAAAGATCTCATTTCAGATGAAGACATTTTTATTTAAAAGTGATAGAAGAAAATTTCCTCAGGGTCCTTACAGTTGGAAACTAGTATTATAGGGTATTACTAGATTATTAGACTAAACATGAATATTAAGAACATTTTATTCAGGAAAATACATTTAAATGGATTGATTTGTTACAAAGTCAGGTGTCTTATATTTAAAAAGCTAGAATTTTAAAAATCAATCTTACTAACCTTCAGGCTTCTAAGGTGCAACTTGCAAGTGGATAAGGTTTTATTTGCCAGGCTTCTAAGGTGCAACTTGGAAGTGGATAAGGTTTTATTTGCTTTGGGGAGTTTTTTATTTGTTTGTATTTTTAGGCATCGTGAAGTGGAAAGAACATTGAATCTGACGTCAGGAGGTCTGGGTTCTATTTCTGACTGATTTGCTCACTGGCGAGCCATAGGCAAGGCATTTAAACTACTGCTTCCTTGGAGATATTATTTACAAAAGCCTTGCCTGACAGAAGCCTAGCAGAGCAGCACTGTAGCTTAGGAGATGACCTGATGGTACGGATTAGGGTCAGAAGGTTCCTGAAACCTCGTTCTTCTTTCACCTAAACATCTGTTTGCTCCTCTTTTCTGGCTTTATGACAGTAAAGGATCAGGTGTCTCATTATCTTAAGATTGAAAGGAAAGTGAGAGAAAAGAAAAGACCAACAGCTTTTGGTAGCAGCAATGGAAAAAATTAATACGAGCAAAAGTTAAAAAGTGTAAAGAGGACATGATGGCAATTGAAAATATATCACTGCAGCTACATGGCAGTCTTTTATCTTCGGAGCGTGCTTGGGGTCCTGTTGCCAGAAATAATCTTACTACCATGAGAACCAACCAAACTATTCCTATTCTCTCAGAGTGTTTTTTTCTCCATCTTGCTCTTTTTCCTAAGCAAATTTCTGCCTTCCCCCATTCCACACTTTCTTTTTCAGTTTCCATATCTCTTCCCTTTTGTTTTCTTTGCTTTCTCTCTCGTACTCTTTTCCCTATTCCTTCTACTTTCCGCTTTCTATTGCTTCATCCCACAAAAACACAATCGTTAATTAAAATTCCCTGAAGCAAAAATGCATTTCAATAAAAACCTTAACCGTTATAATCAGTTGTTATAACTACATAGAACAATAGCAAACTTGTCAAACAAATAACATAGAAAGGTCATTCCTCATGTTGCCCGGTACTACTTGCAAGGTTTCATTTGCAAGATAGTATCCTCCCACCCACGTGGTGGCGCTTACGTGTTTTAAGGGGAAAAAATGTGAAGAGTAAGCACTACATTTATGCTCAACGTGTAGGCCAGTCTGAGCTAAACACATTATGCTCTGGTATTGTCAGATAATGTTTATTGTTATTTTGCAGGTGGGCTCTTCAAAGAAATTATTTGTCAATCCAATCCAAATAGTGATTATAGTTATACAGATAAGAAAATAAACACAGGTAAATAAACCTGAAGGAAAAAAAAGAATAGATTGCCTTAGATTTTGTGGAACTCACCAGGGTATTTTTTTATCTTCAAAACTAAGAAGTGAATTATTTTTGGTGAAATTATTTACATCCAACATTATATTTGCACAAAGATAACCAAATGTCATTATTTTGGAGCTCTTACTGATAACGCTATAGCCCAAGAAATTCCTCAGCATCTCCACCATTTGTTACTACATGGTCTACTAGCCAACCGTCTTGGAACATACTAGCAGAGAAGGAAACTGCTCTTTATAAATGCCAGAGTCAGAATGTGTTGGCAGCCCTTAAGGGTACAATGGAGTGCTCTCCAATATTATTCTTTGGGTTGGAATTGATTTTTAAGTATTCATGTCGGGAACTTCCCTGGCAGTTCAGTGCTTCCAATGCAGGGGGCACGGGTTCACTCTCTGGTCCCGGAACTACAATCCCACATGCCGGGGGGCACAGCCAAAAAAAAAAAAAAAAAAGTCAGTGGACATGCTGTTTGATCTAGTCAAATTCTTATGGATTGGCTAGGGTTGGGTTAGAAAGAAAGCCACTTATAACAAATGAAAGAAGTCCGAAACCTCTGGTTCTGTTAACTAAAGTGTCTCATTTGTTACTTACTGTGAGAGACAAAGAGCTAATGAAACAGAAATTCTAAACCTATTATCTGAGAGCTCTTTGAAATTGTTTAAATTCTCAACCCTTTGATAAGGAAAAGCTAAGATAGTAATAACAAATTGGTAGCAAGTGCATGCACAAAGGAGAAACAAAGTATGCTTTATCAATGTTATAGAGAAACAAATATTAATTAGAATCAATAAGCTTGTAAAAAGATGAGAAAAAAATTTTTTTGGGTGTTCAAGTTGAAAATCTAAGCGAGAACTTTGATTCTTTGGGAAGCCATCCCATAGAGATTGAGTTATAGGCTAGTCTTTCTTTAACAATCCCAGAAAAAAGCCAGAGTCCTTTCTCTGAAAGCTGGAAAAACAGGAAAAATCTGTATTTGTGTTTTGCCTGTAGTCAAGTCTAAATGACCTGAGGGATGGTAGACGGCACACCCAGGAGTCAATAGTTTCTAAGTAGATTGCTTCCTAAACGTCAGCAATGGGGCTAGGAGTTTCCTTCCACTGGAAGACATTAATTTAAAATGCTACTCAGGGGGCTTCCCTGGTGGCGCAGTGGTTGGGAGTCCGCCTGCCGATGCAGGGGACGCGGGTTCGTGCCCCGGTCCGGGAGGATCCCGCGTGCCGCGGCTGGGCCCGTGAGCCATGGCCGCTGAGCCTGCGCGTCCGGAGCCTGTGCTCCGCAACGCCAGAGGCCACAACGGTGAGAGGCCCGCGTACCGCAAAAAAAAAAAAAAAAAAAATGCTACTCAGGTAGGTAAGCTACAAGCTTAGAGATTGGATATCTTCATAGTGAAGTGTTTTAGTAATGGGAAAAAAGCAGAAATTAGTAACTTCCCGCTTTAGGAAAAGTTTGAAAGAAAGCCCTTGTTAGTGCTCTCCCACCCTGGACTGGGGAAGGTGTGTTATGAGCATCGTAAGTGACCTACTGAAGTCGTCCCCAGCAAGGGAAAAGCCCATCTGGTTACCCCAATAGGGTGAGGCTCTCCTTCACTTCATTCACCTCATTTTACTCTGATTCTATTCTTGTTGAGCAAACTTCTAACCTAAATTTTCTTTTTCAATTAGACTTTCCTAGAAGTGAAATGACCAGAACCTTCCAGATTGCTTCACAAGTATCCTTTATTATAAATTAATAAACTGAACTTCTGGGTTTTTCATCAGCTTCTAGTGAGATTACTTTTGGCACTAATGTGTCCCTGAAAGTCTGTCCGTTCCATGGTTGGACTAATAAAAGTGAATTCTGAACATGCCCAGTTTCATCGTTGGCCACCTCACGAAGATTTATTTACCCTGAGAGTTTCAATCTGAAAAAACCCGCCAATTGTTTTCTTTTTTTTTTTACTAACTCTTTAAGAGTAACATGGATAAACTAAAATTCACATTCTTTCACTGAACCTGAAAAATAGTTTGGGAAATCTTGTCATGTATGAAACTTATTTTTGTTTAAAGCTATACGTAAAACTTTAAAATTATATTATTGTTGGTAATCACTGAGGCCGGGTAATGGATACACTGGGAGTTTTTTATATTATTCTTTCTATTTTGTGCATGTTTGAATATTCTACAATAAAAAGTAAAACAAACAAAAAAACATATCAGGCGATTTAAAAGTCATCTTCAAAGAACTCTCTAAAATTGAGGTAACATGATTTGTTCACTGCCTGGATTTTCTGTGTATTTGTCTCCATAACAAGCAAAACTTGAGCTCAAGTTACTGGGGCAGTGCTCTCAGGTGTCCACCAGCTTTGCCTCTACTCTTTCTTTGTCAGGAGGTACTATATTTGGATTTGTGTGTAACAGGTGATACTTTGGCTCAAGTTGGAATGAACCAACTCATTTCTCTTCCAGGAGGGGTTGATACTTGTTTGCTCCTGCGGATCACATTGAACTATCTGTGAAATAGATAGGATTTTGATTTTCCTAGGGGTGTTTCTGCTTTCTCTTAAAATAACTAGACGTTCTCCTTGTACTCTAAGGTCTCTGTCCCCTTGTACACCAACAGGATCTCTTACTCAAAACTGAAATATGCTCTTGTCTTTAGGTCAGAAACGCTTAAGTGTTTCAGAGGCTAAGTTCGGAAATGACGACACTAATTTAATTATTATGTGTACAATTCACATATTATACTATATAATATTGTATAAGTTCAGTATAAACTTCAAAAAAGTATAAATTGAATAAATAGTATAAATAATATGCTTTATAAGTAATATAAAATTATATTAAATATAACAACGAGGCTCCAAGCAGTTTTCAAGAAATATGACCAGATAGAAAACTAGAGATGCCCTGTTTTCTCCCCCTAAAGATTAAATCCTACGTAGAAAGACTTATCAGCCTAATAAATTTCATTAAAGGAGATGTTCAACTGATGCTAATTTGGAAAATGTGCCTCGTTTATCTCACTGTGGTATTCATTTTGCCTATGTTTTTCACAGTATTTTTTGTCATATTATTTTAATACTATGGTATGTTGAATGTGTTTGTTTAAAAAATTATCAACATTTTCTTTTAATGTATGTAGCTTTGATTAAGATGGCTCTATTAAAATTGATTAAGGTGTACCTATATCAAGTGCCTTGGTTAAATTTAAATATAAAATTAGATATTAAAAATATCTAAAAGTTTGGTTTTATCTAAACCAAATTTGTGAATATTTTATTTTTCAGATTTAATTTGGATGTTTGACTTTGTATTGATGGAACAGCCATATACATGTTCTCAAATTTTTCTTCCTATGTTACCGACCAGGGTTCTTGGCCTCCTTAATCAATAGAAATTAATCAGAAGCTAGACACGGGACTTCCCTGGTGGTCCAGTGGGTAAGACTCCACACTCCCAATGCAGGGAGCCTGGGTTTGATCCCTGGTCAGGGAACTAGATCCCGCAGGCATGCTGCAAGTAAGAAGCCCGCATGCCGCAACAAAAGAAGCCTGCATGCCACAACATAGATCCCACGTGCCGCAGCTAAGACCCAGTACAGCCAAAATAAATAGATAAATATAAAAGAACAAAATTTGAAAGATTTAAAAAAAAAAAAAGAAGAAGAAGCCAGATAAGAAATTCAGGCAAGGCTTTACTGGGGTCCCTGCTGTAGCAGGGGGGAGTGAGAACAACAGGTTCGCTTGCTTGCTCTCCCCGGGGCGGAGGGGCGAGCTTGTTCCTTATGTGGGGTGAGGGTAGGGGTGTGTCCAGGGGTCGGCTGGAGGAGTGGCTTAGGTGTTTTGCCCACCCCTTCGGTCGTGTTGTGTGCAGGGGGCATGCGCAGTACCCTGCTTTGCTCCAGGCTTTTCCAAAGTGGCCATTGGGTTTTTTGACCTCTTTGTGTCTTTTGACAAGAATTTGCCCTAACCGCACATGCATGCAGTGATTTTTAGTCCCATACAGTTTCCTTGTATTTTGTAGCTCGAGAAGAGGTGTGTCCAGGTGCAAACACTGCAGCAAAGGGTCCTGGGTCCCAGCCTGTCTCACCTAGAAGAAATTCATTTAGGTTCTGTGGAGATTTTAATTTGACTTTTTTAAAACTCTTTTTCACATACTGAAAGATATGTTATTATTAGGAGGCCTTTTTCTGTAGGGAAAGCTATAAATCTTCATAGAAGTAATGGTTTCAGATTAAAATATTTGAAGAAAATTTTCCTTATGATCAAGTTTAGAGTTTTCTCTCTTAATCCCGAAATGACTTTTATTATGATCAATCTTTTTATCTTATTGTAACTTATTCACCTAATAGTTATGTGAAGACGTAAAAATCATCAAGTTTACAAACTGAATTAGACCCACACTGGGCTGAATCAGACTTGCTTGAAAAGAAATTTTCAGAGATACAAACTTTCATAATATACTCTGTAAAAGCACCCACTTATTTTACATGTGCTCTATAGTCAAATATTTTGGTCTCAAAATCTAGCTCTGCCTGTACTAGCCAGCTATATGACTGTAAGTTATATTAACTCTGTACTTTCATTTCCTTATCTGAAAATAATAGTACCTAACTCCTATGGTTGCTATGAGGATGAAATACGTATAAAGGATTCAGAAGAGTATCTAGCTACTAGTAATTAATAAGTAAGAGTTATTGTTCATAAGTTTAATTTGTTCCAAATATATTTGTTATGTGTATATGCCAATGTATATAACAATGTTATGTGTATTAATATATACAAAAAATGCTACTCTTAATTTTCAGTTTATTAGAAAAGTAAAATGTTTTCAGAGAAAATTTGAAAAGCACAAAAAGCAAATAGAAGTAAAATATAATTACACCAAGTTTCACTACCCAGAGGCAACCACCGATAGCATTTATATTTAGACTTTTTCCATAATTTTTAAAATATAAGATTTAATGTCTAAAGTAATAATATTCAAGTCAAAAATGGATGAATTTTGTTATTTATATATCAAAAACTTCAGTTATTTTGTTAAAGCTTTTAATTCTGAGACGAAGCAGGCATCAAACTTTGGCTAAAGAATAGTTTAAAGATATATTGTCATATGAAATAATCAGATTATGAAAATAGTTAAAGATTCCAGTTTCATATCTCATAGATTTTAAAAAATGTCTTGTTTATTTTCTTCATTAGTTAACCTTTTCACAACTGGCAGAAAATGGCTTTGAGTAATTTCCTAGAATTAGTTTTATGAAATTAAATGCCAATAAATATGAGCATATTACATACTGGCAGAATTTGATGTGATGTGTATTCCATTTTCAGTGGAATTAAGTATAGTTTTGGTTTATGTTATTGATCCATATTTATTCCTTCATATCATTCCTTATATTAAAAATAATTCTATGCTTTAATCAGATTTTTGATGAATTGATTCATCATTCTTAGTACAGCAGCCCTTACAGTTTGGCTAGGAATGACACGCTTTAATGCATTCCGCTATGACTACACATGTGGACACCTTCCAATGAAAATATTAGTTTCTTTGCTTTTCCCAGAGTATGTAAATGGATTTAAAAAATACTTAGCAGAGGTACTATTTTTTGGGTGGAGAGATTTTACTGTAAATAAAGCTTGCTATGATTAGATTTCCTCAAGGATCTTTCCAATCCAAAATACCACTTGCTTAAATGACCTTATTTGTACGCTAGTCTTGTTAATAATTATGTCCTCATAGCTCCACCATTGATGGGAGAGACACATGGAAAAGCATGAGAAATTCTAAACCCAGACAATGTGAAAAACTACCTAATGGATCAGTAAAGATTACATCAGTGGTTTGGGACAAAACCATACTTAAAGAAATTTAGATTTAAACACCAATTAAATTAAAATTAATTTGGGGCTAATATAAGTTTATATTATGATGAATTTGATCAATTCATGTAGTTTTAAAAAACAAGTGCGTGGGGCTTCCCTGGTGGCGCAGTGGTTGAGAGTCCGCCCGCCGATGCAGGGGACACATGTTCGTGCCCCTGGTCCGGGAAGATCCCACATGCCGCGGAGCGGCTGGGCCCGTGAGCCGAGGCCGCTGAGCCTGCGCGTCCGGAGCCTGTGCTCCGCAACGGGAGAGGCCACAGCAGTGAGAGGCCCGCGTACCGCAAAAAAAAAAAAAAAAAAAAAATCACTTATATGAACAGAATATGGGACATGGTAAATGCTCAATAAGTAAGCACGCATAGCATTTTTTTTTTTTTTTTTTTTTTTTTTTTTGTGGTT
>NC_041220.1:14904760-14911565 GCF_002837175.3 Physeter macrocephalus
GGCATGTGGGATCCTCCCAGACCGGGGCGCGAACCCGGTTCCCCTGCATCGGCAGGCGGACGCGCAACCGCTGCGCCACCAGGGAAGCCCCACGCATAGCATTTTAATGATTTATCCAGGGTGGTGATGATAAAAAGAATCACCAACAGCGTTATCAGTCAGGATCCTGCGAGGAAACAGATGGTACCCTCAAAGGTATTTAATTGAAAATAGCTTAACAGAGGGACACTGTAGAGAGCTGTAGGCACAGTGTATTCTCCAAAAATGACCTAATACCTTTTATAAGTAAAATCTTTCTAAGTGAACAGTGTCACAGTGAGCATTCTAAACCTTCTTCCTTCGCATTTTCCTTATTAACTCATTTAGTGCAAATGTGCAAGATGTTATACATGGAAAGCTGATAATTTTCAAATTTATCTCTTTTTGGTTTCCTAACACACTTCTTCTTAACTCTTTTTACATGAGGGTAAATTGGAAATAGGAAAATGAATAAGGTTTCTTCCCAGCCTGTCTGGCCTCCCAGGCCAGGGAGATTGATTTCTTGGTAGTACCAACAAATAGGGAAATTATGCTCCAGGGCCATTTCTTACTTTCTTGACTTTCTTCAAATAATGTTTTTCTTCAGCTTTTTCAATGATTGACCTGCATGTTTTGTTTCTGTCTCATCTCCAAAATCATATATTGGTCTATCCTTTCAAACTCCCCCAGACTCCTCAAAGAAATGATTTTATCTGAGCAAAACATCAGACTGGCTAAACCTGGATCTTATCATGAGGAATATGCCTCCCCTTCTGCAATCTCAAACTTGCAGCTCCTGAGGACTTTCTTCAGTGTCTTTACCATCTACCTTCTTATTGATACCCCTCGCTTACTAATGGGATTTTTTTGCTTACTGGAAATTGCCAGTGAAATGCATATTCATTTTAATACTTGCCACCCTTTCTTCAGAATCAGTCAGTTATTAATACCACCCCCAAAACCCAGACTTGGAACTTGAAAGCTAGTTTCAACTAGTTTAAACTTCTTTTTAACTTCTTCCTCAAGCACACATTTACTTCAGTTACCGAAGCTTCGTGGATCTGTTCTTAGAGTCTTTCTCATCCATTTATTTCTTTCCACTCTCTGTGCCTGTTTTAGTTCTGGCCCTTCTCCCAGGAGTCAGTAGTAAGCTTTAGAATGACAGGATGCCTTTCTCCCTAGATTACCAAATGTTTCTTTAGGTATTAAAATAGTTAATACTTCCTCTCCATTCCAGATATTAAACGTTAAATACTCATACCTATGAGTGGTTTATTTATCTTTCAGGATTAGGACTTAAAAGATAAATCGACTTAGAGTAAAATGTAGGAACTTTTAATGACTGGCACTTTACAGTTTATTGGGTGCGACTGTAAAAGCTCATCACAGCCATGCCATCTTATAATTTAAAGTTTCTGTTATTTTTGAAGTACTGCAAGAGGATTCTGAGTCATACATTGGATAATAAAATGTTGGAGCAAACAGCTATACATGGAGGTAAATACTGTTTAGGTGGAATATTCTTAAAAACTCTTCCTGCTAAATTAGTTAATCTTTTGATCTACTTTTCTTTCCTAATTTAGCTTTTTGTGCACTGGTTTTGATAAAGTGACGCTAATATGGTTTTCTTTGTGGTGAGTGCCTCATTGCTTAGGCCATAGTGTTAATGAGGTTAAGGACATTGGTCTGATTTCCCAATGGTTCAGTTATCTTCCTGCAAGTCTGTAGTCACAGACTGACCTTCAAACCGTGGCCAACCATTTCATAAATGTTAGTCATGAGGGAGACGGAGTAGGGGAGTCAGAATGGCCCAGTGTCAATTCATTCTAGAGCAAGTTAAGGCAGATGCCCTACCAAAAGTGGTTTAGGAGTTTTGTCTTCTCTTGTTTAGAAGTAACTCAGCATTTATTTAATTTCCATAATTTGCTACAGATTGCACCTCTATGGCCCTCAACAATGTTAGCTGCTATAGCTTTCCACCTTCTTTCTCTCGTCTTCAAGCTGGATGGCTTACTGAATTTACTGAGATGCAGTGTGTTGAGATGAAAAGGACATGGTTTTTGGAGTCAGACCCTCTGCTCTACTTCTATCATTATTTAGTTGTGTGCCCTTCGTTAAATTTCTTAATCTCCAACCTTCTGATTCTTCCTTGGAAAAAAATACCTACTTTATATGGTTGTAAGAATAAAATAATATACATAAGTCAAGAAATAGTACCTGCATAATACATGCTAAAGTTCTCTATTTGTCTTTTGTGATACATAAATAAATCTAATCAATTGGTTAGGAAAGTTTCATATGGCTACCTTTTTTTTTAACATCTTTATTGAAGTATAATTGCTTTACAATGGTGCGTTAGTTTCTGCTAAATAACAAAGTGAATCAGTTATACATATACATATATCCCCATACCTCCTGCCTCTTGCGACTCTCTCCCACCCTCCCTATCCCACCCCTCTAGGTGGACACAAAGCACCGAGCTGATCTCCCTGTGCTATGTGGCTGCTTCCCACTAGCTATCAATTTTACATTTGAGGCTACCATTTATTTAATGCCTACTTAGTGCCAAGCATGCTTTATATATATATTATCTCTACTCCTCATGATAACCTCAAAAGGTAATTTACAGTTATTTCTTTTAAGATGAGGAAACTGAGATAAGTTGCTGCTATCTGGGATGCATGGTTTTCACTGAAGCACAGGACACAGAAAATTGGGGATATAGGGATATTTCTAGGGAAGTGGTTTTTAATCATTATAGTTGAATGATTACCTGGAGTGGGGTTGTTTGTTAAAAAGGCAGACTCTTGGGGCCCATCTGCAAGGATCATGGGTCTGGACCCCAGGAAATTGCAGTTTTTTGTTTTTGTTTTTGTGGTACGCGGGCCTCTCACTGTTGTGGCCTCTACCGTTGCGAAGCACAGGCTCAGTGGCCATGGCTCACGGGCCCAGCCGCTCCATGGCATGTGGGATCTTCCCGGACCAGGGCACGAACCCGTGTCCCCTGCATCGGCAGGCGGACTCTCAACCACTGCGCCACCAGGGAAGCCCGAAATTGCAGTTTTAACACGCTGTCTGTGCCATTTTGATACAGTTGGTTCTTTGGAGGGCACTTAAATAAATATCAACCTATGCATCATTCTTGAATTTGGTTCATTTCCCTTACACCCCCGGCTTTAAACTGTGGTAGGAGAAGGAGGAGAATTCAGAGGCAGGCTATCGCCTGTAGGCTAACACTAATTTGCATAGGTAAATAACACTCTCAACTCTTCATTACCTAAAGATGCTTACCCTCTAGTGACACCTCTATCCACTGCCTGCAGTTCTTGATGTCTTGTCAACCTGGATTCATTCAGGCTCTAACTGTGTTAGCATCAAACAGACGAGGAGAAGCAGAGACGGGACTGTTACAGGGTAATTCCAGTCATTGCCCTGTGGGACTGTTACAAGCTGCAAGCTTTTGCAACTTCAATTGTCTTGACTATAAATGGGATGACACTTGTCTTATAAAGTTATTGTAAGGATTACTACACTGTCTAGCACATGGCAGGTATTATAAATGGCAGGTATTATTATTTATTTATTTTTGTGCGATATCAAACATGATGACATATATTAAAGCACTCTATAAACCAGCGCACACTAGGAAACCCTTCCCTGCAACATAATCTTTTGGAGACTGTGAAGAAAACTGTGGACTACAGCCATCCAGTGAAAATATAATAATGCCAGTCAACATAGATAATTCAAAATGTCTCAGATTTGGTGAAAGATGGCAGAGTAGAAGGACGTGCTCTCACTCCCTCTTGCAAGAGCACGGGAATCACAACTAACTGCTGAACAATCATCAACAGGAAGACACTGGAACTCACCAAAAAAGATACCCCGCATGCAAAGACAAAGGAGAAGCCACAGTGAGACGGTAGGAGGGGCGCAAGCACAATAAAATCAAATCCCATAACTGCTGGGTGGGTGACTCACAGACTGGAGAACAATTATACCACAGAAGTCCACCGAGAGGAGTGAAGGTTCTGAGCCCCGCATCAGGCTTACCAACCTAGGGGTCCGGCAATGGGAGGGGAATTCCCAGAGAATCAGACTTTGAAGGCTAGTGGGATTTGATTGCAGGACTTCCACAGGACTGGGGGAAACAGAGACTCCACTCTTGGAGGGCACACACAGAGTAGTGTGTACATCAGGACTCAGAGGAAGGAGCAGTGACCCCAGGGGAGACTGAACCAGACCTACCTGCTAGTGTTGGAGGGTGTCCTGCAGAGGTGAGTGGTGGCTGTGTCTCACCATGAGGACAAGGACACTGGCAGCAGAAGTTCTGGGAAGTACTCCTTGGTGTGAGCCCTCCTAGAGTCCGCCATTAGCTGCACCAGAGAGCCTGGGTAGACTCCAGTGTTGGGTCACCTCAGGCCAAACAACCAACAGGGAGGGAACCCAGCCCCACCCGCTTGTCAGCAGACAAGCGGATTAAAGTTTTACTGAGCTCTGCCCACCAGAGCAGCACCCAGCTCTACCCACGACCAGTCCCTCACATCAGGAAACTTGCACAAGCCTCTTAGATAGCCTCATCCACCAGAGGGCAGACAGCAGAAGCAAGAAGAACTACAGTCTTGCCGCCTGTGGAACAAAAACTACATTCACAAGAAGATAGACAAGATGAAGAGGCAGAGGACTATGTACTAGATGAAGGAACATGATAAAACCCCAGAAAAACAACTAAATGAAGTGGAGATAGGCAACCTTCCAGAAAAAGAATTCAGAAAAATGATAGTGAAGATGATCCACGGCCTCAGAAAAAGAATGGAGGCAAATATCGAGAAGATGCAAAAATGTTTAACAAAGACCTAGAAGAATTAAACAACAAACAAACAGAGATGAACAATATATTAACTGAAATGAAAACTACACTAGAAGGAATCAATAGCAGAATAACTGAGGCAGAAGAATGGATAAGTGACCTGGAAGACAGAATGGTGAAATTCACTGCTGCTGAACAGAATAAAGAAAAAAGAATGAAAAGAAATGAAGACAGCCTAAGAGACCTCTGGGGCAACATTAAATGCAACAATATTCGCATTATAGGGGTCCCAGAAGGAGAAGAGAGAGAGAGAAAGGACCAGAGAAAATATTTGAAGAGATTATAGTCGAAAACTTCCCAAACATGGGAAAGGAAATAGCCACCCAAGTCCAGGAAGCACAGAGAGTCCCATACAGGATAAACCCAAGGAGAAACACGCTGAGACTCAGAGTAATCAAATTGGCAAAAATTAAAGACAAAGAAAAATTCCTGAAAGCAGCAAGGGAAGAACGACAAATAATATACAAGGGAACTCCCATAAGGTTAACAGCTGATTTCTGAGCAGAAACTCTACAAGCCAGAAGGGAGTGGCATGACATATTTAAAGTGACGAAAGGGAAGAACCTACAACCAAGATTACGCTAGCCAGCAAGGATCTCATTCAGATTCAATGGAGAAATCAAAAGCTTTACAGACAAGCAAAACCTAAGAGAATTCAGCACCACCAAACCAGCTCTACAGAAATGCTAAAGGAACTTCTTTAAGTAGGAAACACAAGAGAAGAAAAGGAACTACAAAAACAAACCCAAAACAATTAAGAAAATGGTAATAGGAACATACATATCAATAATTACCTTAAACGTGAATGGATTAAATGTTCCAACGAAAAGACACGGGCTCACTGAATGTATACAAAAACAAGACCCATATATATGCTGTTTACAAGAGACCCACTTCAGACCTAGGGACACATACAGACTGAGAGTGAGGGGATGGAAAAAGGTATTTCATGCAAACGGAAATCAAAAGAAAGCTGGAGTAACAATACTCATATCAGATAAAATAGAATTTAAAATAAGGAATGTTACAAGAGACAAGGAAGGACACTACATAATGATCAAGGGATCAATCCAAGAAGAAGATATAACAATTATAAATATATATGCACCTAACATAGGAGCACCTCAACACATAAGGCAACTGCTAACAGCTATAAAAGAGAAAATCAACAGTAGCACAATAACACTGAGGGACTTTAACACCTTGCTGACACAAATGGGTAGATCATCCAAACAGAAAATTAATAAGGAAACACAAGCTTTAAATGACACAATAGACCAGATAGATGTAATTGATATTTATAGGACATTCCATCCAGAAATAGAAGATTACACTTTCTTCTCAAGTGTGTACGGAACATTCTCCAGGATAGATCACATGTTGGGTCACAAACCAAGCCTCAGTAAATCTAAGAAAATTGAAATCATATCAAGCATCTTTTGTGACCACAATGCTATGAGATTAGAAATGAATTACAGGGAAAAAAACGTAAAAAACACAAACACGTGGGGGTTAAACAATATGTTACTATATAACCAGGAGATCACTGAAGAAATCAAAGAGGAAATCAAAAAATACCTAGAGAAAAATGACAGTGAAAACACGATGATCCAAAACCTATGGGATGCAGCAAAAGCAGTTCTAAGAGGGAAGATTATAGCAATACAATCCTACCTCAAGAAACAACACACATCTCAAATAAACAATCTAACCGTACACCTAAAGGAACTATAGAAAGAAGAACAAACAAAACCCAAAGTTAGTAGATGAAAATAAATCATAAAGATCAGAGCAGAAATAAATGAAATAGAAACAAAGAAAACAATAGCAAAGATCAATAAAACTAAAAGCAGCTTCTTTGAGAAGATAAACAAAATTGATAAATCATTAGCCAGACTCATCAAGAAAAAGAGGGAG
>NC_041220.1:14911812-14937869 GCF_002837175.3 Physeter macrocephalus
CACAAAAAAAGAAAATTATAGACCAGTATCACTGATGAACATAGACACAAAAATCCTCAACAAAATACTAGCAAACAGAATCCAGCAACACATTAAAAGGATCATACACCATGATCAAGTGGGATTTATCCCAGGGATGCAAGTCTTCTTCAATATACACAAATCAATCAATGTGATACACCATATTAACAAATTGAAGAACAACCATATGATCATCTCAGTAGATGCAGAAAAAGCTGTTGAGAAAATTCAACACACATTTATGATAAAAACCCTCCAGAAAGTGGGCATAGAGGGAACGTACCTCAACATAATAAAGGTCATATTTGGCAAACCCACAGCAAACATCATTCTCAATGGTGAAAAACAGAAAGCATTTCCTCTAAGATCAGGAAAAAGACAATGATGTCCACTCTCACCACTATTATTCAACATAGTCTAGGAAGTCCTAGCCATGGCAATCAGAGAAGAAAAAGAAATAAAAGGAATACAAATTGGGAAAGAAGTAAAACTGTCACTGTTTGCAGGTGACACGATACTATACATAGAGAATCCTAAATTGCCACCAGAAAACTACTAGAGCAAATCAATGAACTTGGTAATGTTGCAGGAAAAAAAATTAATGCCACAGAAATCTCTTGCATTCCTATATATTAATGATGAAAAATCTGAAAGAGAAATTAAGGAAACATTCCCATGTAGCAATGCAACAAAAAAGAATAAAATACCTAGGAATAAACCTACCTAGGGAGAAAAAAGACCTGTATGCAGAAAACTATAAGACACTGATGAAAGAAATTAAAGATGATACCAACAGATGGTGAGATGTACCATGTTCTTGGATTGGAAGAATCAATATTGTGAAAATGATTATACTACCCAAAGCAATCTACAGATTCAATGCAATCCCTATCAAATTACCAATGGCATTTTTTACAGAACTAGAACAAAAAAAATCTTAAAATTTGTGTGGAGACACAAAGGACCCTGAATAGCCAAAGTGGTCTTGAGGAAAAAAAAACGGAGTTGGAGGAATCAGACTCCCTGGCTTCAGACTACACTACAAAGCTACAGTAATCAAGACAATATGGTACTGGCACAAAAACAGAAACACAGATCAATGGAACAAGATAGAAATCCCAGAGATAAACCCACGCACCTACGGTCAACTAATCTATGACAAAGGAGGCAGGGATATACAATGGAGAAAAGACAGTCTCTTCAATAAGTGGTGCTGGGAAAACTGGACAGCTACATGTAAAAGAATGAAATTAGAACACTCCCTAACACCATACACAAAAATAGACTCAAAATGGATTCGAGACCTAAATGTAAGACCGGACACTATAAAACTTTTTGAGGAAAACATAGGAAGAACCCTCTTTGACATAAATCACAGCAAGACGTTTTTTGATCCAACTCCTAGAGTAATGGAAATAAAAACAAAAATAAGCAAATGGGACCTAATGAAACTTAAAAGCTTTTGCACAGCAAAGGAAACCATAAACAAGACGAAAAAACAACCCTCAGAATGGGAGAAAATATTCACAAACAATCAAAGTATGGAGGTTCCTTAAAAATTAAAAATAGAATTACCATATGATCCAGCAATCCCACTACTGGGCATATACCAAGAGAAAACTATAATTCAAAAAGACACATGCACCCACCCCAATGTTCATTGCAGCACTATTTACAATAGCCAGGTCATGGAAGCAACCTAAATGCCCATCGACAGACGACTGGATAAAGAAGATATGGTACATATATACAATGGAATATTACTCAGCCATAAAAAGGAACAAAATTGAGTCATTTGTTGAGACGTGGATGGATCTAGAGACTGTCATACAGAGTGAAGTAAGTCAGAGAAAAGCAAATATCGTATATTAACGCATATATGTGGAACCTAGAAAAATGGTACAGATGAACCGGTTTGCAAGGGAGAAATTGAGACACAGATGTAGAGAACAAACATACGGACACCAAGGGGGGAAAGTGGTGGGTGTCGGGGGGTGGTCGTGTGATGAATTGGGAGATTGGGATTGAGATATATACACTAATATGTATAAAATGGATAACTAATAAGAGCCTGCTGTATAAAAAAATCAATAAAATGAAATTCAAAATTTCAAAAAAGAAAGACAGCAATGGTTACTGCAAATAAAATAAAATATAATGTCTCCTTACCCACATTAAAGAACAGGTAAATTAATTTTAATTATATGTTTAACCAAACATAAAAAATTTTATCATTTCAACATGTAATCAATATAAAATTATTAATGACATTTTACATTATATTTTTCATAATAAGTCTTCAAAATCTACTTCAATTATAGCTCAATTTGGGCACTACATTTTCAGTGGTAAAGTGAAATGTAGTGCCTCCCAAACAATAAAGTTTGTGTTTAATGGAAGCATGTTATCCTACTTCAGTTTTTAACTTTAAATTAAACTTACATAAAACAAAAAATTCAGTGCCTCAGCCGCAGTAGACACATTTCAAATGCTCAGTAGCCACACGTGACTAGTGGCTACCCGTTTGGACAGAGCATCGTTTTGGGTCTTCTCTAGAATTTTGTTTGCATTTCTAGGGGACTCACGGACCCCATGAGCCTTGCTTTACACGTCCCTTGGTTAAGAATTGTCCTTTTCACATTTTATGAGCCAAATCACTGTTTGAAAGAAGACTACAAGTTACTTTCTGTATGTTCACTGAACATTATTCTAATTTGCTCATGAATAAATTCCTTGGGCTAAATCAAGCAACTTTACAGAAACTGCGAAGTGAACTATTGATCTGGATTTAGGAAAATAAGCTGAGGCTATATATGGTTGAACCACTTTTGGCCGCTCCTGTTTATCACGGTCTTCTGGTTTGATAAGAGGATTTAACTTCTAGATATTAAAGTTACTGATTTTCACTTTCCTGACAAGTAAACTTTAAGAGTCTTCACTTCTCAGGGCACATAAAGCTCACCCAAAAAACCAGGCAGTGGCTGCTGAACTTGCATAGATAGGGATTTATCCAAAGCCCTCTCCTATTTTAGCCAAAGCAACTGCTCGCCAATTCAAAGTTTCTTTGGAGAGAAATGCATCCACTATAAAACAGGCAGGGGGAGCGGACTTTTGCCAGGTACTGCTCAAAACCCCCTAAGACTACTGCCACCGAAAGTCTGTAGTGCAATTGTTTACCGCAGCGGCTTCAGGTTGCCGCAGCAAGCCCGCTCGGTAGGCTTCGCAGCACCCTTCTCCCGGCACCTCCCAGCCCTGCTCGGCCCGGGGGCGTGGCCGGGGCGGAGGGGGCGTGCCTTGGCTCGGGGGCGGGGCCTGTGGGGGTGGGGAGCCAGGAGGCGGAAGTTCCCGGGGGCCGTGGGGACGGCGTACACACCACGAGTCACTTGTCAGCGCTCGTCTGAGGCGGAGGCATCGCTGCGCCGGACCCGAGGTGAGTGGCCGCCCGCCGGCGATGAGCGTCTCTGATCCCCGATAGGGAGGAGGGAAAGAAGGGGTTGCCTGCCGTACGCAGAGCGCGTGGAGGGAAGCCCAGCTAGTGGAGAGGAGGGGGCGCGCCTCGCGCCGGGTGGCTGCTCAGGTGTTTGCCGGACGCCGATCAGCGGAGGTGGGAGAGCGGCGTGGGAAGAGGAGCGCCCGGGAGAGGGCGGCGCGGGAGCGGGCCCCAGGCCAGAGGACGGGCACTGGAGCCCGGGCGGGCTGGGACGAGAGCGGCGGCGTCGCCGGGCACGCACCTAGGCGTCCCGGGGACACTCGTGTCCTGCGCGAGTCTCCTGGGGGTGTGGGGAGGAAGCGGGTCTAAACGGGAACGGCGTGCTGATTTTTTATTTGCTCTCACGCTACTGAGAAGCATTTATTTTCCCCCGAATATTTAGGATTGTGTAACCTGTTAGGGGACAACTTCCATGCATCCAGAAATAAAGCTTGTTTAAAAAACAAATCTGTCTTGAACGCCAGATTTATTAGTGCTCGCGTACTTGGTGGGGCTTTTTTAAAGACTGTGGTCCCGTTCATTTGACAGTAAGTGGAAAAAGGAAGGGCGTATGGACAGGGCAGTCCTTGGAAAGAAAATTCGTGGCTGCGCTGGGCAGGGTAGGTCTCCGCTGTGATCGCCAGATCCTCTCCCAAGTCTGCCTTCCTGACCACGGGGACGTTGGAAGCCGCCTGCCTCGGGAGCAGCCGGCTCGGGAACCTTATTTGGCAAACAGGGCTAGGCGTGAACCTCTCTGCTGGAAAACTGTCTCGTCGGCTACTTTCACCCGGTGCCAGTGGCTTTAGTTCTTCCACTCTACCTCAACAGTCGCTCAATCTGGGGAAGAAGAGAATCTCAAGGTACAGCTTTAATTTCAGACCCTTCTCGGAGAAATTCATCACGAGTTCTTTCCCTTCTCCCACCCACCGAAGAAGCTGGGATAGAGTGTGGGAAATGTCAGGCTTCCTGCCTAAGTACTAGAGCGAAGACATTGTTTGGACTTTCCCCTAAAAGACAATCCAGCACGGTACAGAAGTGCCAACATTTTCTACGTGCTTGAAAGCAGAAACGCTGGTCAATATTTCCTGCCTGCTTGGTATTTTAGGAAGAGTTTGGGTACTAATATTACCAGACCTGGAAAAGGCCAATAGTATTAACAGTTGCTTCGGTTTCAGAATATTTTAAGGCACGTGAAGCTAGCAAAGGGAGAGTACTGGAAGGGAAACAACACCAGAAATGAACTGACGCTGGTTCTGTAGTGTGGCTGTGACCTTGCCAATGCTAGAGATTTTAATAACAAATGGGAGAAATCAGGAAGGGAACTCGCAAGTAAAGGGAAGCTGCAGGTACATAGGTTGATATATGAATTAAACACATTTTCTTGTAGGGAACATTGGGATCAGAGGAAGTGGAACCTAAGGTTCACATTCTTCTCTTGACAAAAAGTTAAAGATTAAAAAAGAAGCGGGGGGGGCGGTAGGCTGCCTGTGAAATATCTGTTGGCTTTACACACTTTTGATTTATATTGTGTGCCATTATCCAGTCTTTCTATACAAGTTCTCTGAAACTCTTTTATTACAGTGAGAAAGCAATTAGACTGTGTGGCTCCTTATTACCTCCTTACTATTTGTTTTTCACATATATCAAATAGCTTGACCTCTGGTTTGGCCTTTTCATCTTTTTAGTGTTTGTTGCATCAGTATTGACGTAATGTATTATTGGCTAGTAGTTCAGTGAACTGCTATGCCAGTGGAAAAGCCCATTTTGTTTCTGGGCAGATGCAGGGCAGATTTTCAGTGATTTTTCTTTAAGAACTGGACTTATTTGAAAATTTTGCCTCATTTTCCCCATATGAGAAGATGGAATCTGCAATATACCCAGTGATTCACATATCTACATCTGCCACTATTAATTTGGTGTGATGGAATAGAAATTTTCAATGGGTTAAAAAAATGGAATAATATTTAAAGACAGATAATAGGTGATGATTTGGCTGAATAGCACAGATTTTCCAAGGAAGTGTGTCTGAAACAGCTTTTTAAAAAAAAATGTGGTTTTAAAATTATTACACATGTTATATTATTATTTTTAAAGAAGGAAATAATAGGTGTCTTAGTATTACATTTTAGAAGACCTCCATTCCTCCCAGTTTCTCCCACTCACACATAACCACCATAACAACCAACACCAAACTCCGAGTCACGCTTTTTTTTCTTTAGTTTTTTTTTGTTATATAAAAGTACTACCATGCGAGTCATTATGAGCTCACTTCCAGCAAAACACAGAAGAAAGAAAGCGCTGAAGCGCTGGTTCTTTTCTAAAGCTCTAATTCTTTCATACATTAAGATTCACCTTTTATTCCTACCATGTTTAGTCAGACTTATACACTGTGTGGTAAATGCTCACTCCACTTTGCCTGATGAGGTGTGTATATAAAACAAAAAGCAGGTTCTGATTGAAATATCATTGTGCTAGAGTATTGCCCATCATTGCCTGTCCGAAGGAAATGTAAATAATTTCTTTGCGTGGAAAATAACATGTCCCCAGAAGAGGAAATACAAGTTGTAGTTTATAATTGGAGAGAATAGTTTTATGCATTAAAAAACAACTTCTCGTTTTAAAGAATTTAGAGTTTGGAAAGCTTGAATGAGAGTCTACCAATTTGTAGTTCTTTTCATGTGTTAGGATAACTTAGAATTTAAGTAAGTGAAATTGAAGGACTCTTCTTGCTAACTGCAGGCAGAAGGACAGGGAAAATCATTTTGAATTAAACCTGAAATAAAGTTTCGTTCTTTTTTTGTATACACTGAAGTGTTGTAAAGTGCTTTGAATTAAAGTTTGTATGCAAGAAGCCACAAATTGTAGTGTAGCAAGTTGTAAAACTGATCAAATGTCTAGAAATATACTCTGATATGGAATTTTTAGACTATGGAAATTGGCATGAGTTTAGAGATTATGTATTAGCTCACAGATTCCTTTTCTTAGACTGAAATGAGAACTTAATATGACTTATTTTGCGCATCCCCTCTTCCCCCCAAAACAAAATACTGAAGATCATTTAGTTGAAATATGTAATAGGTTTAAAAATAAACATTTTTGTTAACCATCTAATTTTCTTTCACAGTTTCTTTCATTTTGGGGCATTGGACTTTGAGCCATTATAACCATGAGCAACTACAGTGTGTCCTTGGTTGGCCCAGCTCCTTGGGGTTTCCGGCTACAAGGTGGCAAGGATTTCAACATGCCTCTGACAATCTCTAGCGTAAGCAAACTTTACAGATTTTATCACAGATGTTCATTCAATGCATAGTCCTAGAAACATCACAGCCGAGTTGTTGAATTCTCTGGATGACCTGCGCTCTACTTAATAGAATTGCTTATGGAATATGATCTCAGCAAACTTAGTTATCTATAGTAAAGGATGGGCTGGGGAGGGAATTTAGCAAGGATAATTGAGTTCAATTAAGCTTATTTTCCCCCATCTTAATAATAAAATTGAAAGCATTTAACTGCGGGGACAGACTCCAAATCTTTGAACTGTCGCTAATTTGGGGAGTTCTCTGGACCTTAATTTCTTCATATGTAATAGAAGTTTGCACTGTGGGATTTTCATGGTCCCTTTCAGCTCCAAAAGCTGTTTATTAGAAACTGTTGATCAATATTGAATAAAATGACTGTTTTTGGTGTTATTTCCTCAGCTCGCTCTCTCGTGAGGGGTTAGTCTACAGTAAAATGGCCAAAAGCTACTTACCTATGAAGAGAAAATGAAGGGTTTGGATGGCCAACTAGATAGTCAGCCTTTGAATGCTTAAGATTTGGCTGTTTACCTCATTATGGATTTAGCTTGAATGTATTCTGTGTATATATTTTAATGATATGTTTTCATGATGATAATGACACTGATGAAGGGAGTAATTATAGCTTTCATTTATTGAGGTTTGACTGGGTATCAGGCATTGTTTCACTTTCATCTCCAGTAGGTAATTATTGCTATTAATTACTTATATAACATTTCAGAGGGTTTTTTGTATATTCAAATAAATATGAATATCTATTCCCCTTTTACTTACATGGTAGCATCTTAATACACACTGTTCCACACATTGCTTTTTTTCTCAACAATTTACCTTCGAGAGCTTTCCCTGTTACTAGAGTTTTTTCTTTTTCTTTTTTTTTTTAGTAACAGATGTATAGAATTCTTTTGTAGGGAAGTAAAATTTATTTACGCAATCCCCTATTGAAGGGCATTTATACTGTTGCCAGTATTGCTATTACAAGTAATGCTTCAGTGGATATCATATATACATAATTATATATGTATAATTTTGATAGGTTATGCCAGTTTGCACTTTTGTGTAATACATTAAAAAGTCTATTCCCCCAAGAGCATTACCAGCAAACTTTTGGGTTTTTGCCAAGTTCTTTACCTCATCTCAGTTAATTCTCACACCAACCTGTGAAGTAGTGGTTTTATTCTCATTGTAAAGAACTGAGCTGTGAGCTCCCATGGCTGGTGTGGAAGAACTGGCTTTCAAGCAGTTAACGCTCTGCTTCCAACCCAATAAGCTTTATCATAAATTTAGGTAGATTGCTTCTCTAGTTAGATATTTAGAGAGTTATCTTTTGGTTTAATTATATATGTACTTATTATTTAATTATATATGTACAGATATTTTTATATATATATATATATATACACACTGCTTCTTACAGTATGTATATCCAACTCGATTTTGCAAGATTAAAAATAAGTTTGTAACAATTACGCATCTCTATTAAAATACTTCAAATCCCAGTTTACTAATGAAGTTTTCCTTGTTTCTTGGCTATGGATTTTTTAAAATAGTTATCTTTATCAAATTCCATCTTGATTCCAGTTACTCAGATTTTACAAGGAAACACATGTATGTAATCCAGCCTGAAAGTTTTAAGACTTTGCCTGGTTGGATGAAATTTTAAATGTAAAGCATCTGTGTGAAAATGTGTCTTGTGATTTATTCCTGTTTGAGGGGGGCAGTATCTTTTTGCCTCTTACTGAAGAGCTATCATGAAGAAAGGAAGAATATTTGACTATTGTCTGTTTTCACATTCTGTTTATATTATTTTACATTAATTTTGAATATCCTAGTTTATGATAATGGACTAAAGAAAATTATGGTTTAAATGCGTCCATTTTTTGCTGAAAAAAAAGTGCAGAAACAAATTAACACCTCATGAAACACACTTTGTTGTTTGATCGTAGAAGTGCAAATGGAGCATGTAAATGTTGTGGTACCATACCTTTAAAAAAGTTTTCTGTGCTTCAGTTTCCTGGCAGACAATCTGAGCTGCATGTTGTGATGCTGACACAACAGAACACTGTGTACATACATATGTGCCCTCTCCTGGCACAGAAGAAATGCTTTCCTTGTGTAGACAGAGTGTTAATTAAAGGATTTTGAACACACTGATTAAAAGAGACTACGGTAACAAAGCTGCTGAGTTATTTCTGTTCTCTTACAAAAGTCTCTGCCATCTCCTGTGACCTTTTTGGGCCTTGTGCAGTGGGGCATGCAGTTCATTCTGGATTGGCGAGGAGGGGAGGCCGGGGAGAGGCAATGTTGGTGCAACTGTGCAGCCAGGCTGTTGGCCTTTCATTGTAGTTATTTTTAACCCCTTGTGTGGTTCAGTTTAAACAGGCCCAGAAACATTGCCTAATAAAGATGGGTGCCTAATAACTAATCTATATTGTGATAGTAAGATATTAATGTTATACCTCATCTTAATTCTCTGGTTATATTTATTCTGCCTTAATTATGTAAAATTATTGGGATATATTTCAGTGGTCACCAGATTATTTAATTAATAGTATCAAGAAGCAATTAAAACCTGAAAGCATGCCTTAAAACATGTAATTTAGTGATTCTCTTATTTTAATAATGTATGTGGAATTCTTAACAAGGTCTGGCATGGTATTCTCTCAGTTGTTACCTTTAACAATAATACTAAATTAAAAAGAAAAAAATTAGAGACTTGAAACATCAAATCCCCTATAATTTTAGGGAACATAGCAGTTATATATTTTTTTACTTACAGTGTGTTGGAATTGATAAAGAAAAAAAAACTTACAGGTTTGTGCTTAGCTAGGAACCTGCATCTATATATAGTTCAAAAGTATACAGTATTTCCTCTGGTCATGTATTATTATGCTGAACTCCAAAGGGCTCTTTACGTTCCCTTATAATATTGGAACTCTGTGATATCAAATGTATTTGAGATAAATAAGCCGTTGTCTGGGACTTGAACATTCTGTTTTCTTGAGATTTGGTTACCAGCATAGGAATATATGGATTGTGACTTGCTTCGTAGAGCATACAAACTGTAAAATTTTAACATTACTCTCAGATTTTGTTCCCCGTCTCTTTTGTACGAGTTTTGCATACTTTTTTAGTAGGTGGGTTTCTAAGATAAGATTGGTGATTGTTGCAAACCTTTTGAAAAGATCCTCAAATTGCTGTAATCGCCTGATCCCATGTCATTGCTTCAATTTCCTATCCTCAAAGTGGCGTGTTGGCTACTGGAGTTTGCAGGCTGTCTTTTTATGACCCTGTGTTTATGGAATTGCCTTGAAGCCATGGTATGTGGGAATGGGTTTTATTGTAGCAGTGTGGGTTTGTTGGTCTTTGCCAATATATTTTATAAGAAGAAGTAGGAGACTTGTTGCACAATTCAAGGCCATATTTTGGCAAGTTGCTGACCCTCATGATGGAATTACAAGAAAGGTAGTGTATTTGTGAATAGCATTTTAAGTACAGCATCCTCAAATTGAAATGCTCTGCTCTGCTTGTGTTATTTTCTGATGTATGAGATTAGAATTTTTCCCTTAGCTGTCAATATTTGGATTTCCTGAAGGTGATCTCCCAATTCTCTATAAACACATCTATGGTGTTTCTTAAGCAGATAAAAAGAGGTCAGACATTTTAATACCCAAATAATAGAAATTTTGATTCTCAACAGTTAGGGGAGGATCATTTGTTACCAGGTCAGACAAGATTTTAGTTGGATTTGAAAAGCAGAAGAAATGTACCATTTCCTGGAGTATGGAGTCCTGTTTAGGAGTATTACATAGAACAGAGAAAGAGCCGTGAAAACACTTTGCTGTGAATTCATTTATTCAGTAATTAAAAGGATACTTCCTAGAAGCCATTGAAGAAGAGACAAAGCACTGGGGAGTACAAAGCTTGGGGAGAAAAATAAATACAGTACTAGACAATGTCATAAGACCTGTCACAAGACAATATTTGGTGGAATGACAGAGATTCAGATAAGTGTTTCTCAGTTTCAGTGGGCACAGACCTCTCATACCTGTTTAGGGGTAGAGGGTTGGCTTCCTACGGGAGAAATTAATTGAACTGGTCCTTGAAGAATGAAATCTGAACACCTCAAGTCAGTATTTCTCTGTGTTGGTTTTCAGTTCAAAGTGAAGACGAAGGCTTTTCTTGCCATTGCTTGAGTCTGAGTGAAGCTGTGAATATAGAGCTGAGTGATTCTCCAGACACGCCAGCTGCAGAGTTTCCCTCCTGGAGGCGGGCAGAAAGAGACTTTCAGTCCTCTAGCTGAAATGGGAGAACCATCGTCCCCTGAATAAATGGGCCCATTGTTAATTTTAAGCTGTTGAGTATTTTCTTTTACATTCCCTTCCAACTACCCTGTTATTATGCCAAGTGAGAAAGTTGATAATTTAGCTTGTTTAACTGCATAATGTACATTTCACATGTATGTTCACCCTCTGCTTTTAAAATATTAATCACCTTTTGTGGGGGGCTCAGAGACCTGTCTTCCCACGTGGCAGTTTTCTGTCATTTGTGGTCCCGAGGGTCAAGTATCTCAAGATAATTCTGAAGGTGTTTTTCTGGTTTGTTATTTGTAAAGAAATGAAAATCTTTATCAGTATGTTTTATTGTAAGTTAATAGTTTGAGGAAAAAAAGGATTTTTTTTTTTTTTTTTTTTTAGTTTTTAATGAATATTGGGCATTTTCGAAAGTTATTGGTTAAAAGGAATTTTACTGGTATGCAGGATTTTTGTATCTGATGGAAGAAACAATATTGTAGAGATTGGGTGAAGTAAGAATAGCACTTTAGACCTAAGTAAGGGAGATTTGGATTTTTTTTTTTTTTTTTTTAGTTTTTAATGAATATTGGGCATTTTCGAAAGTTATTGGTTAAAAGGAATTTTACTGGTATGCAGGATTTTTGTATCTGATGGAAGAAACAATATTGTAGAGATTGGGTGAAGTAAGAATAGCACTTTAGACCTAAGTAAGGGAGATTTTCGTACAAGCTATTCACCTACTCATGAGTTAGGTCTAATATTTGCTTACTTAAACTCAGAATAACCAAAGCCTATAGACTTGTTTTCAGTCATTTTTGAGAACTTTCAATGCAAAGAGCTTGTCTTTATGATGGTTGTTGGTTAGGCTGCAGTGTGAATATATAGTTAATCTGAATATACAGTTAGTCTTTGTCTGAAATATCCTGTTTGCAGTAGTTCTTACCCAGGTTCCCATGCACTGCAAGACTGGTCATGGCCTTTTCCCCCAGTTACAACTGCATGGAGGAGAAATCCGATATGAGTTAGTTAATCTAGGAGCAAACATTGCTCCAGATAAATAGGGGTTGTTTCTTTGGCATCTTATTATTATTTTTTTAAATTAATTTATTTTATTTTTGGCTGCATTGGGTTTTCGTTGCTGCGCGCGGCTTTTCTCCAGTTGCGGCCAGCGGGAGCTACTCTTCCTTGCGGTGCACAGGCTTCTCATTGCGGTGGCTTCTCTTGTTGCGGAGCACGGGCTCTAGGTGTGCAGACTCAGTAGTTGTGGCACTCGGGCTCAGTAGTTGTGGCTCGCAGGCTCTAGAACGCAGGCTCAGTAGTTGTGGCACACGGGCTTAGTTGCTCCGCGGGATGTGGGATCTTCCTGGACCAGCGCTCGAACCCGTGTCCCCTGCATTGGCAGGCGGTTTCTTAACCACTGCGCCACCAGGGAAGCCCCTCTTTGGCGTCTTATAAGAGATAATTATGTTTCAGCTTTAGGAGGTGAGACTCTAGGCCTTTGTTTGAATTTTTGAAATGTAGAAATATTGAGTATACGATATAAAACTTGACAAAACAAGATCCTCACATGTGAAATGTTAATATATGTATGAATTTGCAAATAAGTGACATAATATTGGGAATGAAAAGAAAACATTAGTTTAAGAAAGTAATGAGCAGTGACCATGGTGACCCCTAATTTAGGTATTCTGGGTGCAGAGCCACTGTACAGCCCTGCTGGGAATTCAGGTTTGTTTTTTTAATTACAGAGTGGGAAAATCACTTTTATAGCATAGATACTCTTTTTTTTAAAGGTAATAAAATATTTAGGTATGGACAGAGCAGACAGTGTTGAATGAATGTTTAAAGTCAGGCTTGGAAGAATTTTTTATAGTATTAAAATGGAAGCTCTCAAATCTTCACTTCCCCATCTTCTGTCACCTTATTATTATCATTTCTTTCTTGTTGCATAAGTGGAGTTATCTATCCTTCTGTAAATACTCAGATTTCTTTTACAGCTGAGTTTGTTGCCCATTTTGTGTGATAATTACTGGAACAAAGTTCATCAACCTCATGGGCATTTAGTCCACCTGGCAGGGCTAAGCAGTTGCAGCAAATGTCCCTGTCCAGCCTAAATGGAGGAGAGTAAAATGAACTGGGGACTTGGTGGGAGGGAAAGAACAAGTTAGATTGAAAGAGAAAAAGAAAGAGGCAGTTTTAAAAAGGTCACAATGGGAACAGTTATTTACTGGGTCAGGTTTGGTACTCAAGAAATCTTTACCCTTCACCCTTTTTCCCCTTTTAAAGTTTGGTTAATTTATGCTTTTCGTTAGGTAAGATATTCATATGCGTTGAAAGCCAAATGACTCAATAGTGTTTAGAGGAAAGAGCCTCCTGTTGTCCCATCATTCATTTCCTCTGCCTGGAAGCAACCGGTGTTAGCAGTTTCTTGTGTATACTCTCAGGGATAATCTATACAGATGTGTGAAAATACATATATATCCTCATCATCCCCCTTTCCAACACACATAGTATCCTTAAAAATCTGCTTTTTTGGGGGCATTTTGCTTTTTTCACTTAACCCCAAATCAGTAAATATATCCTCATTCTTTTTGTACAGCTGCATTGTATTTGGATTTATCATAATTTATTTAACCATTTCCTATTGATGGACAATTAGGTTGTTAGGTTGTTTCTAATCTTTTTCTTTTAATAACACTGTAGTGTAATTTTTGCATCAATAACTATATCTATCTATATATGGCATATATATATGAGCATACCTGTGAGATAGATTCCTAGAAATGGAATTGCTGAGTCATAGGGTTGTATGCAATTGTAATTTTGATTGATAATTGCCAAATATCTCTATAGAGACACTCCTACCCACAGTGAGAATGCTAGTTTCCTCATACCTGTGCTAGCACACGTTTGGACGGACTTTCATCTTTTCCAATCAGATGGGCCTATTGGCATCTTTCTCCTTTTTTACAGGGCTTAATCAGAGGTATTCTACAGAGGATTCTGTATGTTTTTAAGTGGCTCTTTTTTTTTTTTCATTTTGCATGAGACTATACAAAATAAAGATGTGCTGACCTTCTTTAAATGATTTTTTAACTTCTGGGGGGATGCTGTTTATTTGAATTTTTTCATTTAGAGCTTTGGTTAATAATTACCCTCTATCATTTGTTTCCTCTTTCCAAACGGATTTCCTCTCTGTTAACATATTACTTCCAATTACATGGTGAAAGATTTTTTTGTTTTTTGTGGAATAGTTTTTGGCATAGTGCCCTGTCATAGACCTTCTGAAAAATTAAGCAAATCGCATTTAATAGATTTCAGGTTGTTGCCTTTGGAGTTTCTCCAGCAGCCTGATATATTGTGGAATTTCAAATCCTACTCTTCTCTAGCTCCCCTTATGGATGTGACAAAGAGACTGACCATAATGAGGTATTTGGCCTGGTCCTTGGACATAGTAAAATTCACCCTTAGGAACCTCACTGTTTTCATATCAACTGTTATTAGCCAGTGGAGCATAACAAGTCACAACGGTTTCCAGTGTTTCATAGCATAGTGGGTCAGGCATTGTGAAGGCATACTAACGTGTGGCACGATATATTTCTTCATTTTACCTGGGTGTAAGCAGCAGAGAGTGTAAGTGTTGGTAACCTCGGTGACAAGAAGAGTCAGAATGCCAGGGATGTTTGTATTTTATGTGCTTAAAGTTGAGGGAAGGAGGAATTTCCCTTTACTATGCTGTAAAATTTTTAATATGATGAGAAGTGTTTGGAACTAGATAAGAAGTTGCACCATTTGTTATTTGAATTCTGTGACTTGTTAAACACTTTTTCCTAGGATTCAAAAAGTGATTTAACGATGACCACTGTTCTTCATTATAATTATCTTGGGTAAATTTTGATTTACCAAAAGAGGAAGTGGTTTTTTTTTTAATGACATTAACAACCGAATCCCATTTACCGTTGATTCCATCAGGGGCTTGAGTGTTGCGATTTGGTTCCATTGAGAATCCAGTTACAGTATTAGACCAGTATTTCTCAAATGATTTCTGAGATATTAACTTTTAGAGATGGTAAAACTTAAAAATTTAGTACGGTTGTATAATGCTAGCCAGACGAGATTGTAGATATGTTCTGAAAGTGTTTTCTTCTTGAGAAAAGATACTGGAGGACAAATATCCTTTAGAAAGCAAATGCTTTGTTCCTTAACAAGCAACCCTTAGGGATGTTCTGGAGAAAGAAGTTTGTAAATAAATACAAGCATTGTTATACATGTAATTTTCATGACTTTGGACATTCTCTTCAAGTATCTCCATGCTACTGACTTCCAAATAGTCTACGAATGGTTCTTTTGATCTTTTTATGCTAGGCATTTCTGTTTATATGTACCTTTATTCATTCTGGAAGATTCTAGTTCGTATCTAATTCTCAGAGTGACACTTTGATAGCTTAGCAGACAGAGGTGTTTCCAAACTTCATTAATGGCTTGTTCCCTTCTAGGCTGTTTCCTCATCTTCAGGATGGCACCTTGCCGAGGCAGGAATTCTAAAATCCTGCATTTAATATGTTAATCCCATCAGACCCACTTGACAGATCTGAGTTCACAGTCCAAAACGCCTGTTTTGAACCCTGAAGTCCTTGGTCTCTCTGTTCTTCACGCACAGGACCTTTAGCCCTACCCATCCACCAGGGCACGTTCATATACTAGGTGCTCTTTGAAATGTTTGACGGCTCCAGCTCACTTGGGTCTCCTTTCTTTCCTATATTAAATAATAATAATGAAAATACACTGACATTTATTGAGCCCTTGTTATTGTCTAGGCCCTGCTGTACATATTTTGCACATGTTCGAGTATTTAATCCTCATAGTGACCCTCTGAGGAAGTATGATTTAGAACCTCTGATTTGCAGATGAAGAAACAGAGAGACAGAGCAGTTAAATAAGATGCTCAAAGTCACACAGCTGGTAATTGGTTAGGCTTAGGATTTGATACCAGACAAACTGAGTAGTAATACTGTAATGCTTTTAACCAGTATACTCTGTTTTCTGGGAATAGGTGACAGTTTTTACTACTGACAACCAAGTTTATATGTGTTTCTTAAAGAGAGAATCAAAGACTTGTGTAAATGGGAGTAACTGAGATTATTTTTAAAACTATGACTAGTTTCTAAACTAATCATTAACATTGTAAGTGAGATTTTTTAAATGTACCTTCTAGGCCCAGACTTTGAATTCAGGATGTTTAGGGATTCTCACATGCCTTATGGATGTTTCTCATGTACCATCGAATCCCATTTTGTACACTACTGTTTGGGAACATATGTAGCTTTTATTTTTAAAAAATATTTTTATTATGGATCTTTTGTTATTTAGATCACTTCATCACAAAGATTAAGGCTAAATTGCAATGGAACTGCCACTGACTAAATAATGAGACAGATCTGCTTTTCTCCAACTACTGGTCTTTTCACTTTTTTTTCAGGGTTCAGTCAACATAGGTCAAATCCTGTTTGGAAATAAATGTCGGTTTTAATAATATATGATATCAAGCTTCAGTTCTATTTATGACGCTGAAAGTATCTTTAGAACACTTTGAAGTTGGCACATTACTTATAATATTTTAATACTATAAAATTTAATGATGAATGTTAAATTTACCAAAGACTTCTGGAGGAATCTTTAGTAAATTTAACCAGTTTTTAACCAAGTATATAACAAGTATAGTTGGTTTTGTTTCATTCCTCATTGTTAAGCTAAAGTGGTAAAATTTACGTTAAAAGGAACTGCATATAGTCTTTCTAAGGCCAAATTTTTGGTCTTCATATTATGTTTCACGGTGGTACAGTTTAAGTACATACAAATAGGTCATATACTTTGTTAAATCATGAACCTCTCTCACCAGGAAAAAACCGCTACACCTCTGGGTCTTATTTACTCAAGATCATATTAAAATTCCCCATACATGTTCAATAACTGTTGACTGATGATCGTAATGATGATGGGGACAAATGGGAAGCTGGGCTGCAGTTATAGTCGTTTCTTCTAGAATTGTTTTGTTAATGAAAATAATTAATAGTTCTAATTAACTGATGAGACATTTTGGTTTTCTTTGTTTTTAATCCTAGTCGGGGATGGTTTCTAGGAAACGCCCCCGATGTTACTTAAGGTAAATAGCCCTCTGCCTCCCTAGGTACCGAGTCTTCCTGTGTGTCAGGCCGAGTTTGTTTTCTCTGTATTTGACCCAGCGGTTCTCTTTCTGTCCTTTAGTGTCATGCACAACAAAGGACAGCCCTCGCACACGTTACAGCCTTTACAGTAGGTGACCGAGTTGTATTTCCTTTTAAGTCTTGTGGATCTTCTGTTGGAAGCCATTTCTTCAAGTGTTTCTTTTTTGACGGTTGCCTCTCTTCACACCCCTGAGCATTTGCCTTTAAAAGTAGTTCAGTTTTTAAATGTCTCTTTATGTGTGACTCCCAGAAGTGAACCTAACTCTTCATACATTAAGACCAATGCAGAAGTATAGTTACTAAGTAAGGAAACTGATTTTTGTGACCAGACAGTCCAGGGTTTAGAACTGCCCTGGATACTGGGCTTGATAGAATTTTTACTGTTTTCTCTGTATACTATTATACTGTTTGAAATTTTTACAATATGTGTGTCTTTTGTTTAAAAAGTGAAAGGAAATTAAAACTGGCCTGTGCTTTGTAGACATGCAAACTCAGGCTTGTCTGGACATATATGGAAGTTAGGAGAGCCTGAGAGGGGCAGGTGTTTGTGTTGGTGTGTGCTGTTTGCATGAAAGATAAAGGGACTTCATGGGAAGGAATTCAAGAAACACGTAAGTGAGGTGTGTTCAAGCTTAGTCCTTGGAGATTTTATTATTATTATGTATTATCTTTTAGGAGAGATGGGTAAATTCTTGGTACAGCAGAGTACGTCCTCTTGGTATTGTCTTCTGATGCTGCCCTTCTCCTGAATGACTCATGCCAGAGCCCTAAGAGAAGGTGTTAGTTAACATATATTTGTTAGTCTCTTACTGTGTATTAGGCTTGGATAGAGAGGGTGGTTCTCTTGTTTTCTGACAAAAAGGTACATGGAACATGATATGGAATATAAGAAGCAGCTTGGAAGTAGGAGAGGACATATGTAATGAGACTTGGGCAAAGACCACAGTAATATGTGCTTTGATCATACAGCCTAGTTAGGATGGTAGGGAACTTCTCGACTAGTGTCTATAGAATCCATAGAGGAGATAGAAGTAGCAGCGGTAGACAGAATTTACTATTCCTACATCTGGGCATGGAGCCATTTATTCAGTGTCATTATGGAGCACCTACTGTGTGCTCAGTCCTGGTCTAGGCACTGAAAGTACACAAAACAAAGTCATTATTGTTATGAACCTTATATTCTAGTAAGAGGGGCTGTTAACTCACAAGTGTATAGATCAATAAGCAATGTAATTTAATAAGGTGATGTGCTAGGGAATAATTGGGGGAAGGGTATATGGGGGAAGGGTTTTACCTTAAGTTGGGTAAGGCTTAATTTAGCCTTCTGACTGAGGAAGCAACATTGACTTAAGAATAAGAAGCCAGTCATGGGAAGAGGAAGGAGAGCAGCACTGCAGGCATCAAAAGGCCTGGAGACAAGAAAGAGCTTGGCATGTTCAAGGAGTAGAAAAGGAGTGGCAGGAGTGCAGCGAGCAAGGAGGTGAGTGGAATGAGATGGGGGACGGGAGGGAAGCCAAGTGTGGGAGGGAAGCCAAGTGTCAGAATAAGAGATAAGGAGGCTTAGGGAGTGAGGAGATGACGTTGGGGGTGATGGTGGGACAGCTGGGGGTTTGAGAAGGATTCTGATTCCTCTGGATGAGAGCTGAGCTGGGAAGAGTGGGTTACTGTTACTGTGATTTCAGCATATCTGCAAGCTGGTGTGTTTTTAAATTGGTTTTGATAGAAATTTCAGGGGAAGAATTCCAAAAATATTTAGAGCAAAGGAATAACCATATAACCTTCCAAGGTGGCGACTTGGAAGTAAGATACTCATTTTAATATGTTTGTTTGGAAAAGTTATTTATAAGTTGTAACACATGCATTATTATTTTCTCATTGTTATTTGCACACTGATTACGGTTTTTCTCTTTTGTGTTCTTTTAAGTTTTATTATCACTGTAAGAAGCGGCTTGTTTCCCAGATGGCTTCCGTTTTCATTTCCTTGTGATGTTATGACCTTTTCTACTTTAATAAGGAAATGTTGCATACACCTTCAGGAGTTGTATACAAATTATGCTGGTAACACTTTTGCTAGAGTCTGCCTCAGAGGTAAAGTGAGTGTTCGGGTGTTTATTCTAGGTTAGATATGTTGAGCTGGAAAAGATTTTAATAGTGTCTATTTTTAAAAAGAATATTTTAGCCTGTTGGTTGGTGAATGTGCCCAATGCCAAAAGTTATGTTTTGTGGCC
This sequence comes from Physeter macrocephalus, assembly GCF_002837175.3. Classification (NCBI taxonomy): domain Eukaryota; kingdom Metazoa; phylum Chordata; class Mammalia; order Artiodactyla; family Physeteridae; genus Physeter; species Physeter macrocephalus. Next base: position 14,931,346 of record NC_041220.1, read on the forward strand.
CCTTTATTTCCAGTGGAGGGAGTTTATGAGATGTAATGTTTTCCATTTCTGAACCTTTCAGAGAGGTCACTTGAGCGGGATTAACATCTCATAAGAGAAGGCTGACAGTTGATACTTCAGTAAATTCAGATTTTCATGCCTTAAATACATTGTTAATGGATAAAAGTGTTGTCAGTATCATGTAGCTCTAGGTCTGTAATAATAAATCATAATGCTTTAGCAAATGATGTAACTTCGTACTTCATATTTAAGGTCAACTTTTTATAAATTCAGGGAATGAATGAGTTTCCTATGAGTTTAGGAGTATATTTGCAAAATAACACTTTACAGCCAACTTAGGAATATCTGTGTTACATTAAGTCTGACAAAATAATAATACTAGTGTAAAAGAGCTGTCACTCTAGATAAAGTTTTCTTAACGACTTTATCTTAAGATTTAAAGTAATCTAATAGTAATTAATTTCCAGCCTTAAAAAAAACACTGCAGGCAGTTGTGATTATATCATGATGAATGGTCAAACGTCCATGACTGTGTTTTATTACCAAAGCTAATATAGTAGTATTGTATTTTTTATTAATTTTTTTTTTTACCGCAGTCCTGGAAGGTTTATTTTTTTCTCCCAATATACCATTTTAAGATTATATTTTTAGTGGACAATATTCCACATGCTGTTTAGTGTAGTTGTTACCAGTGCAAGCTCTGGAGCACAATGTCTGCCTGTGAATCCTGGCTCTGTAACTTACCAGCTATATATATCCGGACAAAGTACTCGACTGTGCCCCAGGTCCTTAACTGTCAAATGGGGGAAAAATAATATTTACATCATAGGTTTGTTGCATTGAATAAATAAACACCTGTAAAGTGCCTGGCGCATAGTAAGAACTCAGTGAAGTTTACCTAATAAGAACAGAGGTTATCTTATAGTAATAACTATTTACTAGTAATATCTAGTTGAAGCAGTTTTGACACTATATATTTGTAGATCCCTCATTTCTTAGATAATGTCATCTTCCAAATTAATTCTGGTTTTCTTTTTCATAGGTTTTTATAGAAGATTCTTTAGGTGAGAGACAGTTGCTCTAGGGAACAATTTTCTCCTCCAGTGAAGGATAGATTTGATTATAAGAGAGAATATATAAATGGAATGTAGACTAGGCAGACGTAGCAATGTGTCTGCCATTTGTACCAGTCTCTTTCCAGGAGTTTTGGTGCATCAGCCTTTGTGTTTTGGTCTCTGTGATCCTTACCTTGCCCTCCTGCTTTTCTGGCCGTAGCCAACTGGACCTGGGATGGGTGCTTGACCATCTATAGGCAGTGTAGCCACCTATAGACAAAGTTAGCAGATCTGTATGTGGTCATACTATTTGCAAGCCCTATGAATTTTATGAAATATAAAATTTAACTACTCTGAACTTTAGCCGTACAAATCAGTATAAATAAATCATTGCTGTTCCTTCGTTGACTTATTTATACTTACTCCACAGATATTTATTGAATGTTGTTATGTGCCAGGCACTGTCCTAGGCCCTGGGGATACAGTAGTGTGAATAAAACAAAGTCTGCCTTCCCAGACATACACTTTAGGGAAGTGAAGAAGTGACAATAAATAAATAAAAATAGTTGGTGATAAATAGTTTGGGGCAAAGCAAAGGAGTAGGGGGAAAGGGAGTGGTAGTTGAATGTGAGTTACTGATTTATAGAAGGTGAGCAAATAAGGCCTCATAGATAAGGTGACATTGAACAGAGACTTGGATGAAGTGGGGCGGGGCGGTGGGGGGGGGAGTATTTTGGGCTAAGGGTAAAGACCATGAGATGAACATTTGCTTTGCGAGTTTCAGGAACAGCAAGACTTGAGTGGCTGGAGTAGACTAAGGGGGAGAGTGTGGTAGAAGATGATTTTAGAACATTGAAGGTAGTTATTTCCTAAGATTAATTGTATTAAAATCTACAGCAGCTTAGTTGATAGGACAGAGGCATTTTGCCGCTAGTTTAAAATAAGACCTTGTCAACAAAGTGATAGGTTTGGGGTTTTTTGGGGTTTTTTGTTTGTTTGTTTTTGGAAAACAGTAGTGTGGTACACAGAAAATATTTCTCTGAAGTCTGAGAAGTCTGGTGACTGCAGTGTTATTTTATTCAGGATTGTTACTAATTGTTAATGTATTTGAGGCTTAAAAGGTTGTAAATATTGGTATTTGTATCCTTAGTACTGTTGTTTATATGTAGGAAGAGTAACTAGAAATGAGAAGTGGTGTCGGATTTAATATATAGTTCAGTCATAGTAACTTTTGTGGAGTGGTGACTGCTCACGAATTTCATTGCTGTCACCCTTCCAAGAATATTTAGTTGGAAAGATAAGGTGAAACAAAAAATTATTTTTGTCTTTTTTCTGCAAGATTTTGGTTTTACCCTTATTTTTCAGTTTTATAATGGAGATTGAGAAATTTTGGTATCTGTTGGGTAATTACTAAAGTAACAGGCAGATTATTAAAGGCATATTAGTATGTAAAATGATTCAGTCTATTTAGGGATTTGTCAAATAATATTTGACCTTGCCTTTTAAGTTTTGCTTCCAGAAACATTTCCTGGGAAGCTTTGGTCTCATTACAATGGCTGATCATTAAAACATTTCGTTTACACCTGGCAGGAGTGACCTTTTGCAGTCAGCTAGCTTCTCAGGTGGACTGGTAATCATGGTCCAATTGTCTTCACTTCTGTTCCAGTCACAAGACTGTGTTCTGTTGAAATTTAAAATAAAAATAGCTAAATATTTTCTTGGGGAAGGGCAGTTTTCCCAAAGTGTTTATTTTATTATCACCGTTAGCCTTCATCTTTTTTTAAGCTTTAAGTTTTATTATTGCTGGACAATTATCTGTTATCCCAGTGAAAAATTTCGTAATCAGTTGTATTACCTTTTCCGTCAGTGAAGCCCCACCCTTTGAATTTGTCTGAAGCAGGGACAAAAAGTGTTATAAACAGAAATTTTCTCATCAAAGGAGATTGCTGTGTAAAGGACAGAATTATTCTAATGGAGAGCTACTTTCTAATCTAACGGTAAAGCTCCGAATGTAATCAAGGTAATTTGTTTTTCTAGAGTTGGTAACAATTTAAGACTGATTTTTCAGTGACTTTGTGAAGCAAGTGTTTTCCTCAGCAACATTTGGAAGTTGATTTAGCAGGCTGTTTAAATAATTAGGTCTTGTGCTTGTCTGGTTTTGATAATTCACATTTTGGCAAATGCAATAGACTTGAGTTTCACCAGAAATGGTGATTATTATTTGCATTGATGTTAATTTTATTTTAACCTCAGTAAAGTCATAGTTTTTCTTTAAAGAGGAAAATAGAAATTAAAAACGATAGCAGAAAAGTAGAATGGTGGTTAAAGGGGCTGGGGGAGAGGGAGATGGGAGTTGCTTAATGGGTATAGAGTTTCAGTTTTACAACAGGAAAAAGTCTGGAGATCTGTTGCACAACAGTTTAAATATATTTACCACTACAGGACTACACGAATTGATATGACTTTTATTTGATCAATAGAAAATGACCAGCTTATAAGCCTTTGCTATTTCTTATAAGTGTTACAAACATACATTCTAAAACAAAGATTTTTTTTTTTTCTTGAAGTGCCAAAGAAATAGTAATAGCATTTAGACAGGAATGAGTAGACAGAAAATTACTAACTTTTACTTGAACTTGTGGGAACTAAAATTTAACTTCAGGGATTGGTATAGTTATGGTAACATGATTTCTTAATGAAATTGAACAGATTTACCAGGGAATAGCCTCTATATTTAAAGACAGTGGAAAGTTTATCAGAATTGGCAAACCACCTCCCAGTTCAGTAGCTCTAAGGCAATTCAGTTCTGTTTTCTCTTCAAACACATGTATATATCACAAATACTATATTTATATATAATATATAAATATATATATATACTCCCAGGTCTTTTTTTGTTTGTTTGTTTGTTTTTTTTTTTTTTGTTTTTCTTTCCCCAGGTCTTTTAAACTATTAAATAGTAACTCTTAAATTTGCATCATATCTAAACTAAAAATGTTGTAAATATGCCTACATATCTCATGAGTATGACGTATGAATGCATTTGACAATTTAGTGTTAACTGATTAACACTCTGAAGCTTGATTCTTCATATACTGGTGCAACGTGCATACAAAGCTTACACATGCATGAGGAAGCCAGTGTCGTATTTCAGTTCTGATGGTCTAGAATCATTCCCCTTGTTTCCTCTATAGTTTTGTAGCACGTGTTATTTCTGATTGGATGTTATTTGTAATTCTAATATTTTGAACATTTTAGTGTAGGTGGATAAGAGTGTCACTTTGTTTTTTAGGTAACTCAAACCTCTTCCCACTTCTTTCTGCCTAAAAATATAGTCTGTAGAATTGTTGTGAAGAATTGTTATATTTTAATTAAAGGTTGTTCTTTGTCATTGTCATCTTTTTTGTAAGTAGTAATTTATTACAATCTAATTTTCAAGAGGAAAAAAATTTTGTTTACTTTCGATTATAAAAATTTTATATATATATATACACACACACACACACACATTCTAGTTGAAAATGCATAGGAAACAATGACAAAAAAAGCTGAAACCAAAACAAAACACCTCACCAAACCTGAAATCCAGCTACTCAGAAAACTGTGGACATTTTCATGAGTATCCTTAAAAACAGCCACTTTACCAACATTCTTCATGTAACAGTTCATCTTGGATCATCTTCCATCATCAATATATAAAGACTTTTATCATCTCTTTTTTTGGTTATATCTTGTTTTACTGTGTTTCTCCATATTTAAATATTTTGAGTTTTTATGTTGATAGTTTAGAAGAGATATAACAAGTATAGGGATAGAGAGGCAGGATATCATAGTGTGTAAGAGTATGGACTCTGGAGCCAGTCATTGTGTGTTCAAATCCCAGTACTTACACTTTCTTGCTGTGTGACCTTGACCAAATTACAAAGCTCCTCTGGGTCTCTCCTTTCTCATTTGTAAAATGAGATTAATTAGTAGTGTACTTACATTGTAAGATTACTGTGAAGATTGAGTTCATATTTTTTAAGTACTTGGAATACCTGGCAAAGAGTGCATGCAATATAAATATTAATATAAACTATTTTTCTGTTATTATGGGTATAATGGTTGCTAAAATTTAGTGAGAGGTAGATATCAAATGATTTTAGGTATTTAGTCCAGGCATCAACACATATCCTTTTGCCAGTTCCCTATCTGTTCAAAAGTTTGTGCATGATATTATTAGGTATTTGTTGGATGGAGGTAGGATGAGGGGGCAGTGGTAGAAAGGAAGTTTCGAGTTTCAGAGACCTGGATAGAATAACTGTTGGCAGTTATCCAAGCTTTTCTGGCCATATTGCCTTTGGCATATCTTGGGTGGCCTTTGACTAGAGCTGCTCTAAGTAGAGCCAGCCCTGCTTGCTGTATCTTGGAATCTAGGGAATAGTTTTAAAGGTTCTCGATCCAGTAAAAGGCAATTTAATATGAGTTAGTGAATTTTGGCATGTAGTCTGGCCTGGAGATGCACTCTGTAACCTTACTGACCATTTACTTTCTTTTTGTGTTTAACTATTCTTAAAGCATTAAAAGTAGCATGCGTTATTTGAGAGACACTTCTTTTTTAGGAATTTGCCTTTTTGACTTCTCCATGTATATAGTTTTATTTTTTTAAGTTTAAATTTGGAGGAAAAAAACTGTGACTTCTAGTTTTTCATATTAAAGTGGTTTTAAGGGGCTTCCCTGGTGGGGCAGTGGCTCTGAGTCTGCCTGCCGATGCAGGGGACACGGGTTCGTGCCCCGGTCCGGGAAGATCCCACATGCCGCGGAGCAGCTAGGCCCGTGAGCCATGGCCGCTGAGCCTGCGCGTCCGGAGCCTGTGCTCTGCAGTGGGAGAGGCCACAACAGTGAGAGGCCCGCGTACCGCAAAAAAAAAAAAAAAAAAAAAAAAGTGGTTTTAAAAAGTGGCCTGGTATATCTCTCCATCTGTTTATACCATCTTGGATTTCTTTCATCAGTATCTTTTCCTGAGTACAGGTCTTTTACCTCCTTAGGTAGGTTTATTCCTAGGTATTTTATTCTTTTTATTGCAGTGGTGAATGGGATTGTTTCCTTAATTTCTCTTTCTGGATCTTTGTTATGTTGAGGCAGGTTCCCTCTATGCCCACTTTCTGGAGAGCTTTTATCATAAATGGGTGTTGAATTTTGTCAACAGATTTTCCTGCATCTATTGAGATGATCATATGGTTTTTATTCTTCAATTTGTTAATATGGTATATCACATTGATTGGTTTGTGTATATTGGAGAATCCTTGCATCCATGGGATAAACCCTACTTGATCATGGTGTATGATCCTTTTAAAGTGTTGTTGGATTCTGTTTGCTAGTATTTTGTTGAGGATTTTTGCATCTATATTCATCAGTGATATTGGTCTGTAATTTTCTTTTTTTGTAGTATCATTGTCTGGTTTTGATATCAGGGTGATGGTGGCCTCA
>NC_041220.1:14938586-14954375 GCF_002837175.3 Physeter macrocephalus
TTCTGCTCTGACCTTTATGATTTCTTTCCTTCTACTAACTTTGGGTTTTGTTTGTTCTTCTTTCTCTAGTTCCTTTAGGTGTAAGGTTAGATTGTTTATTTGAGATTTTTCTTGTTTCTTGAGGTAGGATTTGATTGCTAATAAACTTCCCTCTTAGAACAGCTTTTGCTGCGTCCCATAGGTTTTGGATCGTCGTGTTTTTGTTGTCATTTGTCTCTAGGTGTTTTTTGATTTCCTCTTTGATTTCTTCAGTGATCTCTTGGTTATTTAGTAACGTATTGTTAGCCTCCATGAGTTTGTGTGTTTTACCTTTTTTTCCCCTGTAATTGATTTCTAATCTCATAGCATTGTGGTCGGAAAAGATACTTGATATGATTTTGATTTTCTTAAATTTACTGAGGCTTAAATTGTGATCCAAGATATGATCTATCCTGGAGAATGTTCCTTTTGCACTTGAGAAGAAAGTGTAATCTGCTCTTTTCAGATGGAATGTCCTATAAATATTTACAATTGTTATATCTTCTTCTTGGATTGATCCCTTGATCATTACTAGTGTCCTTCTTTGTCTCTTATAATAGTCTTTAAAGTCTCTTTTGTCTGATATGAGAATTGCTACTCCAGCTTTCTTTTGATTTCCATTTGCATGGAATATCTTTTTCTATCCCCTCACTTTCAGTCTGTATGTTTCCCTAGGTCTGAAGTGGGTCTCTTGTAAACAGCATATATATATGGGTGTTGTTTTTGTATCCATTCAGCAAGCCTGTGTCTTTTGCTTGGAGCTTTTACTCCATTCACTCTTAAGGTAATTATTAACATGTATGTGCCTAAGACCATTTTCTTAATTGTTTTGGGTTTGTTTTTGTAGCTCCTTTTCTTCTTTTGTGTTTCCCACTTAGAGAAGTTCCTTTATCATTTGTTGTTGTAGAGCTGGTTTTGTGATGCTGAATTCTCTTAGCTTTTGCTTGTCTGTAAAGCTTTTGATTTCTCCATTGAATCTGAATGAGATCCTTGCTGGGTAGAGTAATCTTGGTTGTAGGTTCTTCCCTTTCTTCACTTTAAATATATCATGCCACTCCCTTCTGGCTTGTAGGGTTTCTGCTAAGAAATCAACTGTTAACCTTATGGGTGTTCCCTTGTATGTTATTCGTCATTTTCTCTTTGTTGCTTTTAATAATTTTTCTTTGTTTTGAATTTTTGTCAATTTGATTACTTTGTGTCTTGGTGTGTTTCTCTTTGGGTTTATCGTGCCTGGGACTCTTTGTGCTTCCCAGACTTGGGTGGCTATTTCCTTTCCCATGTTAGAGAAGTTTTCGACTATTATCTCTTCAAATATTTTCTTGGGTCCTTTTTCTCTCTCTTCTCCTTTTGGGACCCCTATAATGCGAATGGTGGTGTGTTTAATGTTGTCCCAGAGGTCTCTTAGGCTGTCTTCATTTCTTTTCATTCTTTTTGTTTATTCTGCTCTGCGTCAGTGAATTCTACCATTCTGTCTTCCAGGTTACTTATCAGTTCTTCTGCCTCAGTTATTCTTCTATTGATTCCTTCTAGTGTTTTTTTCATTTCACTTATTGTATTGTTCATTTCTGTTTGTTTGTTCTTTAATGCTTCTAGGTGTTTGTTTTTTAATTCTTCTAGGTCTTTGTTAAACATTTCTTGCCTCTTCTTGATCTTTGCCTCCATTCTTTTTCTGAGGTCTTGGATCATCTTCAGTATCATTCTGAATTCTTTTTCTGGAAGGCTGCCTATCTCCACTTCATTCAGTTGTTTTTCTGGGATTTTATCTTTTTCCTTCATCTTGTCCATAGTTGTCTGCCTTTTCCTTTTGTCTCTCTTCTGTGAATGTGGTTTTCGTTCCGCAGGCTGCAGGATTGTAGTTCTTCTTTCTTCTGCTGTCTGCCCTGTGGTGGATGAGGCTGTCTAAGAAGCTTTTGGAAGCTTCCTTATGGGAGGGACTGGTGGTGGGTAGAGCTGGGTGTTGCTCTGGCAGTCAGAACATGTGTCTTACGCCATAAGGAAAAGGTACTGGATCTGAAATCAGATGTTCTGGCTTCTCATGCTCTTCATTAGTTATAAACTAATGTTTAATAGTTATAAACTATTAGTTATAAATTAGTATAAACTCGGATAATTTATTTCAAATCACTAAGCAACATTCTTATTATAAATTGGGATAATTTGCTACAGAACTTTCTTGGGAATGAAGTTGAAAAATATGTAAATGAAAGGAATGTAATTTTTTTTAATTTGCAGAATAAGTTCTGAGTTCATATTAATGTCATTTTTTCCATCTTAGTAATATAATCTTTAATAAGTACTTGGAAGTAAGGATTCATTACCTTTTTAAAATGTTTTCATAGAGTTCTAACTAATAAAACAATAACTGGAAAGCATCTGTATATGTTTTCTAACACAATTTGTTCTCCGTGGAGTTCCTTTTTCTGTAATTGGGAAATTCAGTGTATTTACATTTCATTCATTTGGTGAATTTTGATAGGCTCTGGGGATACAAAAATGCGTAAGATGTATTTCATTTCCTTGGAGAGATCACAGTCACATGGGGGATACAGACTTAAAAAAAACAAGTGAATTTCAGCAGAGCATGAAGAAACTTTATTAGAAGATGAAAGAGTGCTGTGTAAGTTTTGAGGAGAGATGAGTTATAATTGTGTGATATCATGTATAGGACAAGACTCGTATATCTGTTATTTATCTAGACATGAGAAGGTTGTGCCCATATGGGGCTGTTGGACAGTAAGTTGTATAGAGTAGCTTTGTGGAAACCACATGTCATTAGTCAGATGGGGTCTTCCCTCCACCAGAAGTGCCTCTGCTGTTAAAAGGTGGGGTGCTGTGAAGGAAAGGAGTGAAAGGGGAAAGAGAAGCTAATGTTTTGAGAACAGAATCACAAGGTGAATACATGCCTTAATGGGCATCTGTTACTTGACAGAAGGACAGAAGAAAGTACAAATCTCTACCTTTACCCCTTTGAATCTGGCCAAACTCTATTTCTCTCTTGTTCGTCCATCTTTGCTAGTTTCCAAGTTTATTTCTCTTAGGCTTATCTGTTTAGTTATGATAGCACTCTAGGATTACAACTGCAATATGTCTTCTTTTGGTTATATATTATTATTGTGCTAGAACTTTGTCATCAAGTGATATAATAAAATATTCTACAAATAAAAGCATTTTTTCACACATTGCATGACCAATGTAATATATATGCAGTTGGGAAATTACGTGGTTAAAGTGAGGTGAATTAGTGCATACCTCTTATGCTTAAGGAATATTATTACCACCAGTGGCTATTCTATCTCTTAAAAAACATAAATCATGTGACATCTGTGTGGTAAAAGGTGAACGGATTAAAAATCTGGGCTAAGGATTATAGGAGGTCTCAAAGATTTTCCTCAAGGTCAGGAAAGCAGAACTGGGGAGTCATGGTGCTTTTCAAGGTCCCTTAGATTCACCTCTCAGATGAATCCTACACATCTAAGTTCTGCCACCATGATATTAGTTGTATTTCTTTTGCTCCAACCACTCAGAGTAGATCTGTAGGTTACTACCTGTAAGTATCTACCTTAGCACTAGAATTTCTTTCCTTAAAATAGTCTTTACATTTTTTTTGTATTTGGAAATATTACCAAATAATAAAGGATACTATTCTGTAAGGATCCTTTTGCTTTTGATAAATTAGGGTAAGGTTTACATGTAGCTTCCAGATAAAAACGCTATACTTACAGCATTAAGGCTGTAGGAGATAAAAGAAAGATCTTTTGTGAGTCGGATAGCTTGGTATGTTAGACCTCATGGTAAGCTCTCTAGAGGGAAATGCTGACATGGCTTTTCTCATAAGAAACTTTTGGGTGACAGACAGTGCAATTTGCTTATTTAGTACTTTTCATCAATGCTTTTCCTTACTATAAGTTCTTTTTGGGGGGCAATGTGCCCAGGTAAGAGATTTGCCTTTGTAGACTCATTGCAGTGCAGTCTAAGTGGATGTTTGCTAGGATATGTTTCTGTTTGCCTGAGTAAAGTGCCCCCCATTTCCTATTGATTGTCTTCTCCTTGTCAGGAAAGTGGACATGGCGCTTGGACTTTCTTATTACCATTTGTGACAATTAAAAAGTAGATGAAATCTATGTATGTGGGTGGCTGAGGAGAAAGACTGAGGAGCCTGGGACAAGGATGTCATCGTGGAACTGCCTTGGACTCCTACCTTTACACCGCTCTTTACGTGAAGAAAATAACAATTTCTTTTTCATTAAAACCGCTGTAGGAGGATTTTCTGATATGTGCAGCTGAATATAATCCTAACTTTGCTTCATAAGAAACATTTTTTTTTTATCTTCACGCCAGAGCCTTTGTTACTAAAAGCTATTAGTACCCGCCAGATACAGATTTTGTCAGTGAACTTCAACTAGCGTTGAACTTGACTAGCTGGGATGGAGGGATTATGAGAAAAAAGCATATATTTCAATGTAATTTGAAATTACTATTTCATCAGGAATCATGTGATTCAAGACCATTCTTCTCCTGAACAGGAAATTGAAGAAAACATTGAATCCAGATAAGTTCTTGCAGTTTGGATTCTGTAAGTTGTTTGCAGCTTTCTGATCTCTTGCAGCCTGGCCATTCCTTAAAAGATACAGCCCCTAAGGCGATGGCACATGCACGTATCCAAAAATTTGCTGGGTTTCTCCTTGCTGAATTTAGCCTGCTGGTACTCCACGGGAGTTATTCCGAGGTGCGGTGGGAGTATTCAGACTTTACTTTGAGTACTTGCGGATGGCTCTGTGTGTTTCTTAAGAAACTACAGAGGGTGTAGGGGAGTATCTGCAACCGTGTTAGTTGGCCCACCTGTATCAGAATTACCTGCAGCTCTTAATAACAATACACATTTCTGTGCCTCACTCAAGACTCACTGAATTAGAATCTGTAGGAGTAGAAAGTGGGAATCTGTGTTTTTAACAAGCAGAGCAAGTGATTCAAGGACACAAATACTTGAGAAGTATTGTTTTCGAGCCTTTCTAGGTTCCCCCAGCCTCTTCTACAAGACCTTCAAGTTGTGTGTTTGTATTAAGATGCTGAATTAACCTGTTCCACCGGTGAGTGCATCCTTCACTGTGGGCATTTGTTGTCGATGGCTTCCAGCTTCCGCAATGGTGGCTTTGTGTGTGAAGTCAACTTGTCCATCGATTTTACATGAGTTTAATGTTTGAGGAAAGTACTTTATCTTGGAGTAATTGATACTATTCTTGAATTGAAACAATTTTTGTCTACAAATAGCCAGGGAACTGTTTTTTCTTTAATGGTGCTTATTTGACTTGCAAGATTCATATTCGTTCAGGTTTCCCAGAAATTCCTATTACCTTCATTTTATTGAGGCGATCTTTGTTTTCTTTCATAGGTGTTAACTTTTTAGTCGCTCTTGCCCAAAGTCCTTTAGAAAGGGAGATATAATTTTTAAAAATCGGTGCCATCCTTAAAAAAACTTACTTATACCTTTGAAAAAATACAGTGTCACTTCTAAATCTAGCTTTGCCATTAAATGTGTATTATAAGTAGCCATAAAAAAACTCATGTTATTTTTTTGGTACAAAAATTTCATTTCCAGGTAAAATATATAAGCAAGCAAAACCTTTCTCTGAACCTGAATCTGTACGTCTGTAAAATGAAACACTTAACACATTTTACAGTGTTTGTACTTTTTGAGTCAGTTCTTCAGCCGCGGCAAGTTCAGTTTAGCTAGTAGGTGTTTTTGAAGCCTTCTGGTGAGCACGTGTTTTGCATTCCCCCTTACCGTCTCCTTCTTTATTGAGCTGTTTCAGTCATCATAAAATGCTTTGCCCTTTACTAAAGCAAATGCCATAAAAGATTTGCCTCAGGGGCAATTATTTCTCCATGAGTTAAGGTGGAGTAAGAGTACTAAGGAAGTGAGGTCAACACAGGGTACAGCTCATCTCCTTTTATGGAAAGTAGTTTTGCAGGAAGAATTACTTCTCACACCACCCACGGAGAGTGAGGCAGTTCAGAAGATGCCCCTTTTGGAATGGTCATAAACATGTCTTTTCTTCTGTTGATGAAATGCAAGTAGTTCTTCTGTCTCAGATAGTATGTGGGCTCTTTTTAGTCATGGGGGAATAGAATGGGTGATCGAGACAAGTAATTATCCTAGCAGCTGTGAACCAGGCACACTTCAGTCTGGGACACTGTGTCCCTGGTTCTAGAATTTGACAGGCCGATTGGGAATGTTTGGTCGTCTTAGGTTACATGAGATGCAGTTCCTATGAATGTATATGCATGTAAATTATATATACTTTAGACACACACTTGTATGTGAATGATAAATATCATGTAAATGGTGAAGTCATTCTACAGTTTGATTATCAGGCAGTTAAAATTTGTTGCTTTTATGGTTTTGGTCATAATATGAACCTTACTAATTAGGTGTAGAATGTCAAGAATATTGCCTACTATCTGGTAATATCTTTTAAAACAAGTATCTTTATCTAAAAATTAAAGTTTAATGAACTTGTAAAATATTCAAATACTATAAAGCATACAAAGTATAAAGTAAAATTTCCTCAGACTTTTCCAGCCTCCTTTCTTAACCAGATGTATTCTTTCTGGCTTTTTACTCTTTATTTCTCTGTTCCAATGCGCACCACTCTCCCCCACTAATACATGTTGTTCTGCAACTTTCCTTTTGTTCTTTTTTTATATAAAAATTTATTTATTTTATTTATTTATTTTTGGCTGCGTTGGGTCTTTGTTGCTGCGTGCGGGCTTTCTCTAGTTGCTGTGAGCAGGGGTTACTCTTTGTTGCAGTGCACGGTCTTCTCATTGCGGTGGCTTCTCTTGTCGCACGGGCTCTAGGTGCCCAGAATTCAGTAGTTGTGGGTCACAGGCTCTAGAGCGCAGGCTCAGTAGTTGTGGCGCACGGGCCTAGTTGCTCCGCGGCACGTGGGATCTTCCCGGACCAGGGCATGAACCCGTGTCCCCTGCATTGGCAGGCGGATTCTTAACCACTGTGCCACCAGGGAAGCCCTTCCTTTTGTTCTTTAATATGTATCATGGATATGTTTCCAGGCCAGTACATATAGGTATTTATTATTGATGTACATAATTTATGCATCAATGTTTTTGAAGTAATTATCTTTATATCCAGATTTTTAAATGAATGTTTGCTTATTTATTTATTTTTGCCCAATACATATCTTTAGGTGGCTGTTAATAACAGAAAAAGTTAAATATAAAGAGTAATTAATCTTATTAATGAGTCCTTTGGTGAGTTATATGCAGATTTCCAATTAAAATTAAAAATAATCTGAAAACAACCTAAACATTTTTGTCAACAAGGACTGTAAAATATTATAAACTCTGTTTATGAATATTTTCTGTATATTCCATTCTATGTAAAATAAGACTCGAATGATTTTAGATTTTTTAAAAAATCTTTGAAACTTTGACGTCTACAAATATGCTTTCCATTCAGTTTTTCTCAAAATTAAAAATATGTAACTAATACATTATACCTCTAAAAATGTTTCTTTAAAGATTTATAAGTAAAGTAGCCAGAATTACAATCCCATATGCTATATATTATTTATCTATAGTACTTAAATTCCTGAACATGTCCTTCCATATAACAGTGGATAAAAAATTAGTGAGATGACCCAAAGGAGTAAATGGTCAAAATTAATTTCTTTTGTATATTGCATGTATTGTCTTTCTAGAATTTCTCTTTAGTTTGATATTTATAATCCTGTTTTATGTAGGCTGCTATTAAAATAAGTCAGTGTTTCTGATAATTGTGCAAATGGTAAATGGCAGCAGAAGCCAAAAAAAATGTGGCTGGTCTGCTTATCATACGATCCAGATATGAAAAACTGAGAGATTATTCAAAAAGTGATGATGCAAGAAGGTAAATGATTCTTTTAGTCTAGCATTTTACTGAATAGCCAGTGTTGCAGTGTTAAGTAATTCAGTAAATTAATTTGGGTTCTACCCAGAAGAAGGTAAGAGTGGATTCTTAATATACCTTTCAGTTCTATGTTTGGTTCTTTTTGTATTATATGTGAATATAAATTTTGCTAAAATATTAAATGACCGTGTACTGTTGTTTTTTATACAGCTTTATCTGTCAGAAGCTCTTTATTCTTGATCTCAGTCACAAAGCAGCACTATTTATTCCCAGTGGAAATTTTTACACGCTAGTGTGACCCTTGTTTGTGTTCACTAACAGAGATCCTTGATATTTTGATTTAGGGGTGTGGTCACTTGCTCATTGTGGAAAATGCAGTGATCATCACCTTATTCAGAATAAAAGCCAGAAATGGATTCTGGCATTGATTTAATTGGCCTCTAGCATTTGCATTTGAGACGAGAAACTTAACCCACTTTCAAGCTCTTGAGCTATTCAGGTGTTTGATTAAATCATTTCCTTTCATAACTTCTTAGCTCTGACATTGATTTTGATATTTTCGAGTTAATATGATCATATTAAATAATGAACCTTTTACTGTTGGCTAGTTCATACTTAAATCCTGGGACAATTTCCTTTTCTTTTTGAACTGAGAACAAATTGGATATTGAATAATCTCTTCAGAATGTATCTTCAGTGTTTGGCTAACTTGCGGAATACGTCACTTGCATATTATATTGCTATTCCTTTATGCCTTCGCAAGTTTTCAGTGACAGCCAAGGCTCATAATCTTTACAACTGACACGTATAAACTGAGCTTTATTTTTTCATAGCATTGGTAGGATGAATATCCATTTCATCATCTCTATCTCATTTAAGTTAGAGATTTCTTATGCCAGAATCAGATAAGGGAAGGAATATCATTTTTATAGTAAGATGGAGATCTTTCACCTATTTTTAAAGTATGCTGCTCTAAAAATAATTACATAATTATCAATATTGGTATGCTTTTTTCAGCTTTAAGATCCTGAACTAATTCCAGAGGAGCTATTTAGTTTTAAGAGGTGCTTTTCTCCCCGCATTTCCCAATGGTTAAGAGATAATAGGACCAAATTAAATGTATGAAGCAGAATCTCCTATATGTATTTTGTAGATTAAAAGACACTCCAGATTTTTATAGCACAGTGCGTTGGAATTAACTGATTTTTATGTTGAACTAAGCTTTCTTACCTAGTAGAAGTTTAGGGGTTTTTTTGGTTGAATTACAGACAATATTCAAGTACATCTTTTAAAAAAAATTTATTTATTTATTTATTTATTTATATTTGGTTGCACTGGGTCTTAGTTGCAGCTGGCTGTCTCCTTAGTTGCAGCTCATGGGCTCCTTAGTTGCAGCTTGCTGGCTCCTTAGTTGCATCTCACTGGCTCCTTAGTTTCGAAATGTGGGCTTCTTAGTTGCAGCAGGCGGGCTCCTTAGTTGTGGCATGCATGTGGGATCTAGTTCCCTGACCAGGGATCGAACCCGGGACCCCTCCATGGGGAGCACACAGTCTTAACCACTGCACCACCAGGGAAGTCCCCAAATACGTCTTTGAGTTTCCATGATGGAAATAAAAAATAAAAAATACCTTATAATCCTAGTAGGAAATATATACTACCAAGAAAACTGTGCATATAAATATTTATTTTAAAAATGCAGAAATGGAATATATGTTTTGTAGCCTAAATTTTTAGCTTTATTGATGTTTAGTTGGCATGCAATAAGTGCTCATATTTAAAGTGTACAGTTTGATAACTTTGGACATAATCTATACACCCCTCAAACTATTCACCACAATCAAGAGAATGAACATATTAATCACCCCCAGAAGTTTCCTGGGAACTCTTGTAGTCCCTTCCTTCCACTCCCCCACCTCCCCACCATCCCCTCATCCCAAGCAACCACTGATATGCTTTCTGTCACTATGTTACTGTAGATTAGTTTGTATTTTCTAGAATTTTATATACATAGAACTATATCGTATGCACTCTTTTTTTTTTTTTGGTGTGAGTTTTTTCACTCAGCAATTATTTTGGGATTCATGCATGCCGCAACTAACAGTAGTTCATTACCTTATATTACTGAGTAGTATTCCTTTGTGTAGTTATAGCATTTTTATTTACCTGTTGATGGGTATTCGGGTTATTTCCCATTTTTGACTATTAATTTATGAAGAAAGCTGCAGTGAACATTCACGTACAAGTCTTTGTAAGGACGTGTGCTGTCATTTTTCTTGGTTAAGTACCTAGGAGTGAAACGGCTAAATTATATGGAAGGTATATGCCTAACTTTTTTAGAAATTGCCGAACAGTTTTCCTGAGTGGTTGTACCATTTTACATTCCCACTGGCAGTGTATGAGAGTTCAGTTTCTGTGCATCCTCATCAACGCTTGGTATGATCAGTGTTAATTTTAGCCATTTGAATAGGTATATAGTATCTTTTTTTAAAATCAAGATAAATTACTAGAGTCTTCAGCATGTGCTGCACTGTTCAAGTTTTTTTTTTTTAATTGAAGTGAAATTCACTTAACAAAAGTAACCATGTTAAGGTGAGCAATTCAGTTGCAGTTTAGTACATTCACAGTGTTGTGTAACTACCACCTTTATCTAGTTTCAAAACATTTCATCACCCCAAGAGGAAATCCCATCCTCATTAAGCAGTTACTCTCCGTTTTCTCTTCCCCTCAGCCCCTGGCAACTACCAATCTGCTTTCTGTCTCTTACATTTACCTATTCTGAATATTTCATATGAATGGAATCATACAATATGTGGTCTTTGGTGTTAGACTTCTTGAACTTACCATAGTGTTTTTGAGGTTCATCCATGTTGTAGCAGATATTAGTACTCCATTCCTTTTTATTTTGGAATAATAGTCTATTGTATGGCTATATCACATGTTGTTTACCCATTCATCAGTTGATGGATATTTAGGTTTCTGATTTTTGGCTATTGTGAATACTGGTGCTGTGAACATTCATGTACGCATTGTTGTGTGGACATATGTTTTCATTGCTTTAGGTATATACCTATGAGTGGAATTACTGGGTCATGTGGTAACTCTATGTTTAACCATTTTAGGAACTGTGAGACTGTTTTCCAAAGAGGCTGCACAATTCTATTTCCTAACACCAGAGTTACGAGGAGTCCACTTCTCCACATTCTTGTCAACACTTGTTATTGTCTGTAGTCATCTTATTGGGTATGAACTGGTGTCATTGTTGTTTTGGTTTGCATTTCCCTGATGGGTAGTGATACTTTTTTTATACTTTATGGACATTTGCATCTCTTTTATGGAGAAACATGTATTCAGATTCTTTGGCCATTTTAAAAGTAGGATATTTATCTTTTTATTATTGAGTAGTAAGAGGGTTTTTTTAAAACATGTATTCCAGAGGCAAGTTCCTTATCAAATATATGATTTGCAGATGTTTTCTCCTGTTCTGTGGGTTGTCTCTTCACTTATCCTTTGAAGCACAAACGTTTTTCATTTTGATGAAGTCCAATTTATCTATTTTTTCTTTTGTTGTGCCTTAAGTTTCACATCTAAGGAGGCTTTGCCAAACCCAGAGTCTAGAAGATGTACTCCAATATTTTCTTCCAAGAGTTTCATAGTTTTAGCTATTACATTTAAGTAGATGATCTATTTTGAGTTAATTTTTGTGTATGGTGTGAGGAAGAGGTCCAATTTCATTCTTTTGTATGTGGATGTACAGTTGTGGAAAACCATCTTTTGGTTTTAATTTATTTCCTTAATGACTGATGATGTTGCGTGTCTTGTCTTTTTTTTAATTAAAATTTTTTCCAGCTTTACTGAGATGTAATTGACATATAACATGTAGGTTTAAGGTGTGCAACATATATTAAAGTATATAATGTATATATTGTGAAATGATCACTGCAATAAGGTTGTTTAACACATCCATCACCTCACATAATTGTAATTTTTCTGTGTGTGGTGAGAACGTTTAAGTTGTAGTGTCCTAGCAACTTTCAAGTGTATACTACAGCATTGTTAACTGTAATCACCATGATGTATCCCCAGAACCTATTCATTTTATAACTGGATTAAGCATCTTTCGTTTGCTTTTTTGCCATCTGTGTATTTTCTTTAGTGATATATTTTCTCCTACTTTTTCACCTAGTATTCTAGGGACTGAAATTTAAGTATGTAGATCATTAACTTATTGACATTGAAAGAGATCGAATTCCATGATCCTTTTAATCAATGAATAATATTTAATTTCATGAATATATTATAATTTTTAGAACTTTGTACCATAAAGATGGTTATTTACTATTATAAAAGCTGTTACCCTGCACTCTTATTTGATAAAAGTAATTACTTAGAGGTCTAATTACTAGGGCCAAAAGTTTATGAATTCTTAAGGTTTTTGATAATTATTGCTAAATTGCCCTCAAGAAAGATTATACTCCAACAGTGGGAGCATTTGAGAGGGTCAGAAAAACCTTTAGAGGCATGCATTGACCATAGGATATCATAATGTGCCTTCTTATTCTACATACTAGATCTTGATTAGACCATACTATTTCTTGACTAACTTTCATGTCTCTGGGGGCATTGCAGCTTTTTTTCTCCTTCTGATACATGTTTCTTACATATTGTTAAGATTTTTATAGCTACATTTCTTGGTGCTTTTGAGCTCTGTATATCTGGAAATTCCCACACATCTTTTAAGGTTGAAGCCATTGTGGCCCTCCTCAATGAAATCTTTCTCAGTTTCAACCCCAGAGTGTAAATTTATTCTAAGCATGCAGTACATTTTATATATTCATCTTTGAATTCCAGAACCTACCACTGTGCCTGGCATCAGTACTGACTAGTTAAACTATGCATAGATCAAATCAGGTTTCTGGTCTATATTATTTATATTCTACAGTGTATCTTTCATATTAATGCTAATTTCAACTTGAAAAGTTTATTGGTGTGATTGTACCCCTAACTTCTAGCATTAAGTGAGAGATCATAGTTAGGTTTGGGAATATCATCAACATATATGTAAAAATAATTTTTTGTTTGTTTCAGGATTTTGTAATCTCAAAAGACACAACTGTATGAGCCTGGTCTGGTTTTACTGTTTAGAATTACAGAATAAAATGTTTTGTTAAACTTTAGCTTCAGATTTTTTAAAAGATTTTCCTTTAAGTTGCAGTAAACTGTGAATATGGTTCCATTAAGGTTATGTTCTAAGTTGACCTTGACAACATCTTCTGTTAGGTAGCATGGCAAAATTAAAATGGAGCTTAGTTATTTTTTAAAAAAAGGTTTAGTATCGTAGTTATTTGTCCATCGCCTCTAGGCTTGCAGATTTGTCCATCAAGCAGTGAAGACATAAATTTCATATAACCAACTGTCTAGGAAATTTTTTAAAATTAGAATCTTTTGAATGTTAAATTGAAATTAGTAAGTAAATATATTAGTTGCTTTGTATGTAAAAACAGAAAGGACTATTCTATTAGAATTCTTGTAGAAGTCTTACTGAATTGATGAATATGTAAGAGGACATTTTTGTGAAGATCAGTACAAGCCGTTTCCCAAGGAAAGTCTGGGGAGGTATTGCTGCAACTTGAACAGCACTCATGCAGCAAGTTGAGTTAGTCGGGGGTTGCTTTGGCCAGCAAGCACACTGATGCCCAAGAACATGGCTGGGCTGATGGCTTGCTGGATGCACATTTGACCTAATAAAGGAGAAACCAAACTAACTGACCACTCACTGCCAATTTCAGTTTCCAGTTGACTTAATCCTGAAAACTAGAGCATAAATAGGTAACAGCCTACAAATTCAGGTAGTTCCAGAAAAACCAGATTTATCTAAAATTATATCTCTCACTGTAGTATATAGTTCCTCTGTAAATTTTCATTGATGGTAGTAAATAAAAAGGCATTAACATTTGAGTCTTTCTGATTGCAGAATATTTATGCCTAGCAGGTGGGACACTTTCAAACTCATACCAAATTAGTGAGCTGTGATTTAAGAATTGCTTAAGACTATCCTCTTGTGTAGGTTTGTTTTTTTGGAAGACTGCTTTATGTATGATTCTTTGTCATATGTATTATTTCCCTCTAAGGAAGGTATTGTCAGTGGATTTAATTGAATTAACACTTTTCTGTGATGTTTTTGTGTTCCTAGTGATACTGCTGAGCATTATGAGGGCATGTCTTAAAAATAAAATATTTACTGTCAATAAAATCTTTCTGCTTAGTATTTTAAAGTTGAGAAGATAATTTTTTATCCTGCTAGTAATGACTACCTCTTATTTAAAGAAGTGAAAATAATAATTCAGACACTTAATACCAGTATCCTAATAGAGGTAAAAAAGTAAAGGAAGAGTTTATACCCATTGAACTGTATAAAACATTGTATGATCATGATAGAAATATGGTTACCAATTATATGATCAAAATTCATTTTGGAAAAGTAAATTGACTGTGCTCATTTGTTAATGAGGATTTTGACATTCCTATTAGAGAGATAAAGTGGGAAAAGCATCTTGATGAATTATTCTGGAGTTCAGGCTTCAATCTTATTTGTAGTGTAACTTGGCTGTGTAGCGTCACAAAGAGTTATGTAGAGATCGTGAAACAGCTTCATTTAATAAAGTGGGCATCTCTTTCATGTTAACTATATATGTTATTGTAACATAGGAGAATGTGTATCTAGTGTGCCATTGTCCAGTTTCAAATCATAGATTTTGGATCACTGTTTGCCACCAATACTTTTCTCTTCAAAGCTGCCAGACTGAGTGTAGAGCTATAAGCTGTGACAGAGTTTTAACTTGCTAGATAGTCTGAGAGGAAAAACTATATTCATTGTTATATCTGTTATTGGAGAATCCTTGGAGAACTGCTTAGCTAAACCTAGATGTTCAGCCAGTAATCCAAAAGAGGAGTGACCTGGCCTTTGAGGTCAGTGCTAAGCATTGGGAAATCAAATGTGTGTGCTTTAAAAAGCAGGTTCTGAGGATGCTTCATGTGCTGTTTCCCCATCTAGGTTTTAATTACTCTCGTGTCATTACTTTGTAAAACATCATCTATATAGTTACATACTAATGTTTAGTGCACTTTTCTCTGTGTGTGCTTTACTTCAATAAGTATTACATTTAAAAATCAAAAATGGCTGAATGATTAATTGGGTGTGAGGAAACAATGAAAAAATAAAAAGCAGGAAACACAAAAGACCCCAAATAGCCAGAGCAGTCTTGAGAAAGAAAAACGGAGCTGGAGGAATCAGGCTCCCTGACTTCAGACTATACTACAAAGCTACAGTAATCAAGACAGTATGGTACTGGCACAAAAACAGAAATATAGATCAATGGAACAGGACAGAAAGCCCAGAGATGAACCCACACACATATGGTCACCTTATCTTTGATAAAGGAGGCAAGAATATACAATGGAGAAAAGACAGCCTCTTCAATAAGTGGTGCTGGGAAAAGTGGACAGCTACATTTAAAAGAATGAAATTAGGACACTCTCTAACACCGTACACAAAAATAAACTCAAATTGGATTAAAGACCTAAATGTAAGTCCAGACACTATAAAATTCTTAGAGGAAAACATAAGCAGAACACTCTATGACATAAGTTACAGCAAGATCCTTTTTGACCCACCTCCTAGAGAAATGGGAATAAAGGCCCTAGTGAAACTTAAAAGCTTTTGCACAGCAAAGGAAAGCATAAACAAGATGAAAAGACAACCCTCAGAATGGGAGAAAATATTTGCAATTGAAGCAACTGACAAAGGATTAATCTCCAAAATTTACAAGCAACTCATGCAGCTCAATATCAAAAAAACAAACAACCCA
>NC_041220.1:14955263-14976039 GCF_002837175.3 Physeter macrocephalus
TGTGGTGAGGTGGATGGACCTAGAGTCTGTCATACAGAGTGAAGTAAGTCAGAAAGAGAATAACAAATCCCCTATGCTAACACATATATATGGAACCTAAAAAAAAAAAAGGGTTCTGAAGAACCTAGGGGCAGGACAAGAATAAAGACGCAGACATAGAGAATGGACTTGAGCCCACTGGGAGGGGTAAGGGTCAGTTGGGACGAAGTGAGAGAGTGGCAATGACATATATATACTACCAAATGTAAAATAGATAGCTAGTGGGAAGCAGCCACATAGCACAGGGAGATCAGTTTGGTGCTTTGTGACCACCTAGAGGGGTGGGATAGGGAAGGTGGGAGGGAGATGCAAGAGGGAGGGGATATGGGGATATATGTATAGGTATAGCTGATTCACTTTGTTATATAGCAGAAACTAACACAACATTGTAAAGCAATTATACTCCAATAAAGACATTTAAAAAAAAAAAGCAGGTTCATTTGGATTGTACCTGCAGAGAGATATTAGAGTTAAATTTATTCCTCACTTAAATTCAGTGGTAAATTTAAAATTGAGTATCCCCATGAGTGATTTCAGAGGTCTTTTGCTCGTGGCCAAAAATGAAAATTAAATATATTTAACAGAGACACTTTTGTGTTTTTAATATTTCATTGACTTCTTATATATTTTACTATTGTAGTGGTGTAGTTCCAGCTCAGGATCTTCACACATACTGATCTTCTTTTTGCAACCCTTTCTGCCTGGCTAACCCCTGGACTTCCTGAGTAACCTGGTTGAGCCCTAGGCTGGTTGAGATAGCTGTATTATTTGTTCTCATAATACCTTGCATTAAAAAAAAGGTAGTACACTTATGAGATTTATATTTAAGTGCTGTAATTATGCTAATTATTTAATTAGTGTCTACTTTCTATACTAACTTTGGCAAGGCAGAACCTGCATTTTTCTTGTTCACCACTATATTGCCTATTTCCCATTGCCTCCTTGGTGTATAATGGATGTGTACAGAATGAATGAGTACGTGCATGTAGCCATTGTAAGATGAGGAAGGGGAAACTGAAGCAGGAGGGAAGATCTCTGAATAATATATAAAGTTTTGAGGGTTTTTTCCCCCCTCTTATAGCTGCTTTGGAAATAGGCTCTTCACCCCTTATTGTGTGACTCTTCACAGAGTAATTATATTTTTGATCAAAGCTCTTTGCACTTAATTATTTGACCTTATGACCTTATGATTATAACTGTCTAATATTTTATTCTCATTTAGCCTGTCAGCAAAAACGATAGCTGTAAAAGCTGTTAATGGTATAATTTTCAGGAGAAGAAACTTTGCCCATAGGTTTTGGTTTTTTTTTTTTAAGTTTTTGTTTGTTTGTTTGTTTGATGTGGACCATTTTTAAAGTCTTTATTGACTTTGTTACAATATTGCTTCTGTTTTATGTTTGGTTTTTTGGCCGGGAGGCATGTGGGATATTAGTTCCCTGAACATGGATCGAACCCACACCTCCTGCATTGGAAGGTGAAGTCTTAACCACTGGACCACCATGGAAGTCCCTGCCCATAGGTTTTTACTGCAAATGATTTCATGGAATTCTTTGGGTTGGGCACTCTGGTCTACTTAGTAGGTAGAAGAAATTCTATTCTATTCTTTCATGAAGACACATTCTATTCATTATTCAAGATAAGATTGATTACACCACCTGTTCATCAAAGTATATTTTGTGTTAATAGACGTTTCTAGAAAAAGTGAAGCTTCTCTCTATAGAAGACATTTCTTATGGTCAAGAGGCATGTAATAAATTATTATTATTTTTATCTAATATAATATATTTGACTAGATTATATTTTATTATTATTTACTGCTGTGACCACAGGTCTGTATTCAGTTACAGGAGATGAAACATAAAATGGAGAGAAAAAGTAATTATTTATGTCTTCTCTTCTCCTTTCTTGAGAGTACACTTAAACTTTCATTCATTTGTTTATATATTTATTGAATATGTAATACATTTGTAAGGTTCGGATAAGAAACCATGTAACAAACATATATAGTAAATAATCTATTACCTGTCTGCTCCACCCAGTTCCAAATGAGTAACCTCTTACCTCTGTATCCCCTTATCTCTGTCTCCTGTGTGCCTATCCTCCAGATCAGTAACTGCAATTAGTAATTTTTTGAGTATCCTTTCAGAATTTTTTAAATGTAAATAGAGACATACGTGAATTTGTGTTTATTTCCCCCTTTCTTATGCAAATGGTAGCATTTTGTTCACACTGTTCTGTGCCCTGTCTTTTTTTTAACTTAATCTGTGCTATATATAGATCTTGCTTTATCATTACTTAAAAGCTTCCTCATTTTTTCAACTTTATTGAGGTAATTGACAAATAATTTCTCTTTCTTTTGCAATTGCAAAGAATTTCACTATGTAGATGTTCCATAACTTATCAACTATACCATCAGTTCTGCTATCATGTTTTGAAAACATGAATTTTTTCCAACACAATCGATATATCAGGGAACAATTTTGAACAGTAATGTGAACCGAATTTTGCATTTGCTTATGTATGATTTAGTCTGGGAGAAACACTAGATGAACATAGAAAACTGTACCCAGCTGAACCAAGCCGCTTTGGAATACACAAAATACATACACCTCAGACATCTGCTTGTCAGTTTCTCAGATGTGTTATGAGTCACCTCCATCCTCATCTGGTGTTACAACTTTCCATCCCACTTTGGATAACCCTCCTTCCATGACATCGAAATAACCAATTCCCATGCTGTAGCCCACTTCTACTAGCAAACTTCTGGTCTTTTTCAAGGTAAAGTCCCAGTGTTGTGCCTTTAACCCCATTTTCCCCGTCAGGTTCTTACGGTGTGATTTTGCACAGCACAGAGATTTCTAGGAACGCACGTTGCGTTTTGGCGGAATGACTGTGCATGGTTTCACCCATGGGTGAAGATATCTGAAGGGTAAATTCCCAGAGGTAGAATTGCTACACCAAAAAGTATACACAGGAGTGCTTCATTTTATTGCACTTCACGTTACTGTGCTTTGCAGGTACTGCACTTTTTATACATTGACGTTTGTGGCAGCCCTGAGTCCAGCAAGTCTGTTGGTGCTGTTTTTCCAGCTGCATTTGCTCGCTTTGTGTCTCTGTGTCACATTTTGGTAATTCTCACAATATTTCAAACTTTTTCGTTATTACTGTATTTGTTATGGTGATCTATGATCATCTTTGATGTTACTAGTATAGTGGTTTTGGGGTGTCACGGCCTGCGTCCATGCAGAACAGCAAACTTAATCCACAAATGCTGTGTGTGTTCTGTCAGCTCCACCGACCTGCTGTTCACCCATCTCTCTCCCTCTCCTTGGGTCACCCTCTTCCCTGAGACACAGCAATATTGAAATGAGGCCTATGAAGAACCCTACAGTGGGGCTTCCCTGGCGGCGCAGTGGCTGAGAGTCCGCCTGCCGATGCAGGGCACGCGGGTTCGCGCCCCGGTTCGGGAAGATCCCACGTGCCGCGGAGCGGCTGGGCCCGTGAGCCGAGGCCGCTGAGCCTGCGCGTCCGGAGCCTGTGCTCCGCAACGGGAGAGGCCACGACAGTGAGAGGCCCGCGTACCGCAAAAAAAAAAAAAAAAAAAAAAAAGAACCCTACAATGACCTCTAAGTGTTCAAGTACAAGGAAGTGTCAGTCAGTGAGGCACGCGTCACTGTGGTCCTATTTTAAGAAGTTGCCACGCCAGGTCCCAGCACCCACCACCCAGCCGGTCGGCAGCATCCACACTGAGGCAGGACCCCCCCCAGCAAAAACATTACAACTCACCGAAGGCTCAGACGACGGTTAGCATTCTTTAGCAGTAAAGCATTTTACATAAAGGTAAGTACACTTTTTAGCCATAAAGCTATTGCACACTTCATAGACTACAGTATAGTGTAACCGTAACTTCTGTATGCACTGGGAAACCAAAAAATTCATGTGACTTGCTGTATTGTGATACTTGTTTTATTGTGGTGGTCTGGAACCGAACCCGCAACATCGCCAAGGTCTTGCCTGTATACACACTTGTAATTTTAACACGCGTATTGCCAAACTGCCCACCAATATTGTATGAAAGTGTATATTTCCCCACATCCTGGCAACACACGGTTATCACATTTATAGATCTCTGATAGGTGAAAAATAATTTTAGCATTTATCTACTTTTCATATGTTTTAAGAGCTGTATATATTTTCTTTGGGGGCAGATTCTTTTAATATTAAAACCTTGTACGTAGTAGAGAATCCAAACGTGGTATTACTTTGCCAACGGTGACTATTCGCACCTGACAGTATAATTTTTTTCAAAGTATAATTTTTTTTCTGAACAAGTTACTGTGCCTGTCAGCAAAAGCAGCTCCTTTCAGAGCATCTAAAACCTTGTAAGAGTATTTGAAAAGTTGTGAATTTTATTAACATCTGTGAATTCTTTCATTAATTTTTAGCCAAAGGGACATGTGTAAACACAGTTAACATTTTAACAGATCTTCCAAGCTAGGGGATCCATACCCATGATATCCAGCCTCAGGAAATTTTACATAAGTTATGCGTACATTTTTCTTTTTACACCGGGGGAATTGAGGGCTGAGTAAACAGAGGAACACACAAAAAGTCTAAAAAGATAAAAAGGCAGGAATGATGTTTTGGGTATTCAGGCTTTTATGTATCATAAAACAAATTATAGCAACTGAAATGATATTTGTTTTTAAAAATTTTATTTACTTCTACTAATTTTAAAAATATAGAGTATAAAGGAGAAATATTGTAAAGTTGCCCATGATCAGGTTGTCTAATCCCTTCTGGTAATTCCTACTGACACTTAGAAAAAAATATTTTTCTAAATTTCTAAAAAAAAAATTTTTAACTCTTATAAATATCATGATACTTAAGGCACAGAAATTGGTCTTTGATGTTCTAATACAGTGTTATTCGAAGTGTTGTCCAGAGAGTTGTCAGTTTGTGATAATGTAAGTTCAGAAATTGAGAGTATTTAGAAATTTTTATAGCATTTTGACCCAGTAATTTTATTTTATCTTATTAAAAAAAATTTTTATTGGAGTATAGTTGATTTACAATGTTGTGTTAGTTTCAGGTGTACAGCAAAGTGAATCAATTATACATATACATATATCCACTCTTTTTTAGATTCTTTTCCCATATGGGCCATTACGGAGTATTGAGTAGCGTTCCCTGTGCTATACAGTAGGTCCTTATTAGTTATCTATTTTGCATATAGTAGTGTGTATATGTCAATCCCAATCTCCCAGTTTATCCCTCCACCCCTTTCCCCCTGGTGACCCAGTGATTTTATGTCTGTTGAATCTAATAGTAGAATTTTGGGACTTTTATTTTATACACTTTTAAAATTAATTTTTCAGATAATTTTTTTGTTGTATTTTAATTAAGGTATTGGTCTGAAACAGATTGGAGATTTTAAAAAAAACTGGCTCTTCACAGATGCTTTGAGGAGATGTGCTCTATATTATTTCATTGGTCAATATATTTCATTGATCAGTCATACTCCTACCTCACCAGCCTCCTCAGAGAGAGGCTTCTGTCATCATTCATCAGGGGCATCTTGGGGAAGATCCTCCTACCAAAATTAAAATGTTGGGAGGAAATATGGTACTGCCCCATCTTGGAAGGCAGAAACTGGGCAGGCTACCTTTTCTCCCCCCTAGGTGAGCCTATGAGTTGGATTTTGGAGTAAGATTAGCTCAGTAAGAGAACTGATTTTAAAATGAAGAAAGGAGATTGGGTGGAGGAGGTCCTGTCTTTTCTGCCACTTTCCGTCTCTTTCTTTACTTTCTTTTCCCTCTTTCCCCTTCTGCCTTCTCATCTTCAGCTTCCTGAGTTTCCTTCTTTTTTGGTCTGCATGGTTAGAAATTTTGACTCAGGAATTTTTTTTTTTTTAACTTGTATGATGTATGGATACCTTTTTTTGGATACCTGAGAGTTAATCACGGTAACGGTTTAGAGCTAAACTTTAAGGGAGAGAGATTTCCCTCCTGCTTTATCCAGCCTAGTTTATCTAAGTTGGAGGGACAGATAGATGGGATTTAAGGGAATAAACTGTGAAGAGTAAAACCTGTACCTTTGGCTGGAGGGTGCAGTGTGTTATCTCAGGAGGGAGAGTGACAGATGATGTGCCGGGTGGGAGAGCAGCCCAGCTGGGGTCACAGGATGGACCTTGAAATCACACTGCCTGGGTTCCAGCCTCAGCGCTGTGACTTCCTAGCTCTGTGACCTTAGACTAGTAACTCTCTGTCTTAGTTTCCTCACTTATAGATTAGGAATGCTAGTGCTTTATCGTGTCTTTCTGAGGTTAAATGAATGAATACCATCTAACTCTGCAACATTTCTTCCCCTTTCCTCCTCCTCTTCTGTATTATCAGCATCAAGCCTGTACCAGGCAGCCTGTTGAAATAGATATCTGTGTGGGTGTTGTCACTGGTGTAAGTACCAGCCAAGTATTTTGCAGGATGGGCACGTAGTCAGATTTCTTCCTTCCTACTTTACCATTTTGAAAGTTTTTTTTTTTTTTTTTTGTGGTATGCGGGCCTCCCTCTGCTGTGGCCTCTCCCGTTGCGGAGCACAGGCTCCGGACGCGCAGGCGCAGCGGCCATGGCTCACGGGCCCAGCCGCTCCGCGGCATGTGGGATCCTCCCGGACCGGGGCGCGAACCCGGTTCCCCTGCATCGGCAGGCGGACGCGCAACCGCTGCGCCACCAGGGAAGCCCAATTTTGAAAGTTTTGTTGTTGATTTTTAAATCAACAAACTGAAGTTTGTGATAGTGGCTATCTTTTTGTTTTCAAGATGGGACGTATTAGATGTATAGGATGTTGGGTATTTCTGAAATTATTCAATTATTTCCCATCTCCCCGTGGAACCAATGGTCACAAACAGGCATAGAAAGTTATATTGTTAGTGGCAAGACACCTTAGATTATATAGTCCAAACTATCTCCCTTCCCCCGCCACTTATTAAATAGCTGAACAAGCTCAGGACAGATGCATTCAGTGTGGGTGTACTTCCTTTTAAAAATAACTTTCTTGACTATTAATTCAGTATTTAAATTATTACTACAAGAGGATTCCTTAACCTTTCTTTAGCCAGTAGAATTTTTAATTAAGATGGGTATTTTTCACTGATCTCTCCCCAAATAATATTGTTTTATGGTAGCCTTTCATCATGTAGAAGGAAGATGTTTTTGATGGTGCAAGTTCACATTGGGACAAAAATAGCAGTAATATTGTCCAGGTCAGATGTGAATTTATTTTAGAGATCTGCCAAGTTTCTCCTCCTAGTTGTTTGTATCTGTCACTTGGCCACCAGAAGAAATTCTTTTCTTACCAATTAAACCACTCAAAATCTGATAATAGTCCCGTTTTAAAAGGCCCAAACATCTTCCTACCTGTACCAGCTTCGCTATCTGAGACTTGCTTCTTATCTATCAAACACTCAAGAAATGTCATTAGAACATCTAACTCCAGACCACTCGGAGTTCTACCCCTTTTATGGTTTTACTCTTTTGCTTGTTTCTGTGAGTTCCTAAACTGCAGGTTCTGATTTTGACCGTCTAACATCTAGTTACTTAATATGAGAGTTTATATTTATTCCATACAGAATGATAGGGAAATCGACTGCGTTTAGCTCACACAGCATCTTTTCATTCCTGTTTGGAGTGATTACTGTTACATCTTTGTGGGACAATTTAAATATTCAGTGGAGAGATAATTTATAGTACCCTGAATAATCAATTCTTTCTGGCCTAGGAAACCTCCTCCTCTCTCGTTTCTTCCATTTACCAGTGTCATCACAGTGTAACAGAAAGTTACTGTACTTCTTTTTGAAATTATTTTGAAGCTATGCTTATTTTTTATTTTAATAATATAAATTCAGTTTCTCTGAACGCTAGCTAGACTGAAACTCAGTTTTCATTTTCTAGCACTTGCTATGGTAAAACAAAAAATTTTTGCAATCTGATTGAGATGACTGATGTGTAATGAGAATCAGAACTTCATGATTATATTACTCTCATGGAGAAAGGCCATTTACAATGTGTGACTAAAATTATGTAATGGTTTCTTGCATCTGGCCGTTTACTCACCAAAAATTTACTGTGTACTTACTCTATTTTTCATTTTCAGATTCATATGTCTCCTGTGCAGTACCTATGCCATGGGGCTGTCTGCCTTCCGCTTAGACATACCCAGGAATAGGAATCTCATTACTTTGCAAGGAAACCATTTCATTTCTGCAATGTTCTGAATGTTTTCAAGCCCTTATCTTTGCTGAGGATTGAAATCTTTCTTTCTGGAACCTGTACCCATGGACCCTCGTTCCTGCCTAGAGGATTATTAGATTCCTGGGTCCTCCCTCAGACTTTCTAGATGAGAATCTCTTGTAATGAGTCCCCATCACCTATACTTTAAAAAAGTGCCCTGAGAGATTTTGATCAGCTGAGTATGGGAATCACTGCTTTGTAAAACACAGTAATTCTAGTCCACTATCATATACGCTCAGTCTTTTCACTTTTCGTCAGTGAACATGGGGGTGCCTATATCTTTTCAAATTAGTGTTCTCATTTTCTTTGGATAAATCCTCAAAAGTGGAATTACTGGATTGTATTATAGTTATATTTTTAATGTTTCGAGAAACCTCCATACTGTTTTCCATAGTGGCTGTGCCACTTTACATTCCAACCAGCAGTGCAGGAGGGTTACCTTTTCTCTCCATCCTTGCTAATAATACCTATCCTTCTCAAATTATTCCAAAAGATTGTTGCTGATTTTTTTTATGATTGTGGAGTAATTATCAAGTGAAAATCAAGAAGGATTTCATTCATTTAATTAAATACCTAAATATAGTTTTAGATTTTTTTTTTTTTTTTTTTTTTTTTTTTTTTTGCGGTATGCGGGCCTCTCACTGCTGTGGCCTCTCCCTTTGCGGAGCACAGGCTCCGGACGCGCAGGCTCAGCGGCCATGGCTCACGGGCCCAGCCGCTCTGCGGCATGTGGGATCTTCCTGGACCGGGGCACGAACCCGCGTCCCCTGCATCGGCAGGCGGACTCTCAACCACTGCGCCACCAGGGAAGCCCTAGTTTTAGATTTTGAGTGAAGAAAATAAATATACTAAAACATCCATTTCAACTGGGGCTGGGTCACGTCTGCCAGTTTTTGAGGTTTTTGTGTGTTTTAAGGAGAAAAGTTTTTGGTTTGCAAATCACTTTGGTAGGGCAAAATGCCTACTGTCTCTCCTTCCTCCCTTGTTGCTTCCAAACAAAATGAAATATAACAACAACAACAACAAAACCCCACAATACTTACCGAAAAAATCTTTACCCTCGAAACTTGCTGTAACTCTTCAGAGAATTCTCAGTAAAAATTTATGTTTCTATTCCATTGGTTTTGTGCCAGAACAGTTTTTAGTCCATGAAGTGTGCCTGTGATTAAAGAATCTGTTGCAAGGAATATGTTTCTTACCTGAGTGTTTCTGAGCTATTAGACATTACATGTGAGCACATTGGTCTCTAGTTTATGTCTAAATGTTGAACAGTGTTGATGGAGAACTTACGGACTAGTTACAGGCTTTTACGTCGGAGTAAGAGTTTTCTAACTCAAATGATATTGTAATACGGTGTGCTGTTTTCCATCTTACTTGGAAGTTGGGGAAATGGCTTACAATAATTGTTAGCAGAGAATAATACCTAACCTAACCAGGGGTTTGCCAGATAGATTTTCTTGGAAATGTATTCTTAATGTTTAACTTTTTGAATAGATGTTTGCATATATAGAAGAAATTTTAAGGCAACATGTTAACCCGTGAGATGGAAGAGCAAATGTGGCATTTTTCATTTGTTATCTGATGTTTGTCGTTTTGCATATGGAAATGGAAGGTTTTGTAAAAAAAAAAGTCAACAAGTGTCTAGCATAGTGCCTGGCATGTGATGAGTACTCAATAAATGATAGTTAGTCATATAAATATTATGTTAATTTCACATGCTTCTAACAATTAAAAATATAACTGTTACCTCCCCTTTCCTGCCCCTCTCCCCCACATACTCTCTCTCTCGCACACGTGCACATACACACATACATGCATGCAAGGTACCTTATGCACTGGTATAATCAGGTACTCAATAACCATTCACTGAAAGAATGGAATTTATGTCAACTACTGGGTTGGCCAAAAAAGTTCGTTTGGTTTTTCTGAAAGATGGCTCCAGTAGTGCTTAGTTGCCTTTAACTTTATTCGAAACAATTTTGTTAGATTGTATTGTGACAGCTGTCATATCAGCATGCATTTTTTAAAAAACTTGTCAAAACTGGTGAATTTTTGTGTAGCCATTTCAATATTGAAGATGGAAGAAAAAAAGCAACATTTTTGGCATATTATGCTTTATTATTTCAAGAAAGGTTAAAATGCAACTGAAACGCAGAAAAAGATTTGTGCAGCTTATGGAGAAGGTGCTATGACTGATTGAACGTGTCAAAAGTGGTTTGTGAAGTTTCATGCTGGCGATTTCTCGCTGGACGATCTCCACGGTCGGGTAGACCAGTTGAAGTTGATAGCGATCAAATCGAGACATTAATTGAAAACAACGTTACACCATGCGAGAGATAGCTGACATACTCAAGATATTCAAATCAAGTGTTGAAAATCATTTGCACCAGCTTGGTTAAAGGGATCACTTTGATGTTTGTGTTCCACGTAAGTTAAGAGGAAAAGGCCTTCTTGACCATATTTCCCCATGCGATTCTCTACTTAAAAGTAATGAAAACGTTCTGTTTTTTAAAACAAATTGTGATGGGCGATGAAAAGTGGAAACTGTACAGTAACGTGGAACGGAAGAGATCGTGGGGCAAGCGAAATGAACCACCACCAACCACACCAAAGGCCGGTCTTCATCCAAAGAAGGGGATGTTGTGATTGTGGTGGGATTGGAAGGGAGTCCTCTATTATGAGCTTTTTCTGGAAAATGAAACGATTAATTCCAACAAGTGCTGCTCCCAATTAGACCAACTGAAAGCAGCACTAGACGGAAAGCGTCTGGAATTAATCAACAGAAAACGCATAATCTTCCATCAGGATAACGCAAGACCACATGTTTCTTTGATGACCAGGCAAAAACTGTTACAGCTTGGCTGGGAAGTTCTGATTCATCCGCCATATTTACCAGACATTGCACCTTCAGATTTCCATATATTTCGGTCTTTACAAAATTCTCTCAATGGAAAAAATTTCAACTCCCTGGAAGACTGTAAAAGGCACCTGGAACAGTTCTTTGCTCAAAAAGATAAACAGTTGTGGGAAGATGGAATTATGAGGTTGCCTGAAAAATGGCAGAAGGTAATGGAGCAAAAGGGTGAATACGTTGTTCAATAAAGTTCTTGGTGAAAATGAAAAATGTGTCTTTTATTTTTACTTTAAAAACCGAAGGAACTTTTTGGCCAACTCAACACCTTAACTCAAAGACTTTTAAGTAAGACATTGGTCTTTCATCATTCAGGAATGATCCACAGTTGGTAGTACTGATATTTTTGATTTATACAAGGAAAGCTCTGAGGCTAGATCTACCTGTAACCTCTGCCAGTAAATTCTTGCTTTCTTTAACAATAATGGCTTTAGTCCTACCCTTACAGTTAAGTGACCCTGGGCTCTTACTCTGAAGGGAAGAGGTGATGTGATTCATCGAAGTGCTGATGTAGTAAGTGGGAAACAGGGTGAAGATGAAAACAGCAGACGATATGCTTCAGGCGTATTCTACCAGGCAACCAAAATCTTGGTCCCTTCCGCTTCCTCACTCCCACCTCTGTGCAGGCTTTGCACAACTGGGAACAGTGACATTGCTTAATAGACTTCCCCTGACGGCTGTTAGCACCCTGCCCCCTGCCAAGTCCCATGTTGCCCAGAGCTCAGACACATATGGTACACCAGTCGCACTGAAACAAGAATTCTTCAGTGTTGCTCCAGTCTCTTTTACTCTTAGTTTAAAAAAGGAAAACAAAAAAATAGTGGCACTGATGTAAGAACATTTCCTTGGTTAAAATGCAACTGAAACGCAGAAAAAGATTTGTGCAGCTTATGGAGAAGGTGCTATGACTGATTGAACGTGTCAAAAGTGGTTTGTGAAGTTTCATGCTGGCGATTTCTCGCTGGACGATCTCCACGGTCGGGTAGACCAGTTGAAGTTGATAGCGATCAAATCGAGACATTAATTGAAAACAACGTTACACCATGCGAGAGATAGCTGACATACTCAAGATATTCAAATCAAGTGTTGAAAATCATTTGCACCAGCTTGGTTAAAGGGATCACTTTGATGTTTGTGTTCCACGTAAGTTAAGAGGAAAAGGCCTTCTTGACCATATTTCCCCATGCGATTCTCTACTTAAACGTAATGAAAACGTTCTGTTTTTTAAAACAAATTGTGATGGGCGATGAAAAGTGGAAACTGTACAGTAACGTGGAACGGAAGAGATCGTGGGGCAAGCGAAATGAACCACCACCAACCACACCAAAGGCCGGTCTTCATCCAAAGAAGGGGATGTTGTGATTGTGGTGGGATTGGAAGGGAGTCCTCTATTATGAGCTTTTTCTGGAAAATGAAACGATTAATTCCAACAAGTGCTGCTCCCAATTAGACCAACTGAAAGCAGCACTAGACGGAAAGCGTCTGGAATTAATCAACAGAAAACGCATAATCTTCCATCAGGATAACGCAAGACCACATGTTTCTTTGATGACCAGGCAAAAACTGTTACAGCTTGGCTGGGAAGTTCTGATTCATCCGCCATATTTACCAGACATTGCACCTTCAGATTTCCATATATTTCGGTCTTTACAAAATTCTCTCAATGGAAAAAATTTCAACTCCCTGGAAGACTGTAAAAGGCACCTGGAACAGTTCTTTGCTCAAAAAGATAAACAGTTGTGGGAAGATGGAATTATGAGGTTGCCTGAAAAATGGCAGAAGGTAATGGAGCAAAAGGGTGAATACGTTGTTCAATAAAGTTCTTGGTGAAAATGAAAAATGTGTCTTTTATTTTTACTTTAAAAACCGAAGGAACTTTTTGGCCAACTCAACACCTTAACTCAAAGACTTTTAAGTAAGACATTGGTCTTTCATCATTCAGGAATGATCCACAGTTGGTAGTACTGATATTTTTGATTTATACAAGGAAAGCTCTGAGGCTAGATCTACCTGTAACCTCTGCCAGTAAATTCTTGCTTTCTTTAACAATAATGGCTTTAGTCCTACCCTTACAGTTAAGTGACCCTGGGCTCTTACTCTGAAGGGAAGAGGTGGTGTGATTCATCGAAGTGCTGATGTAGTAAGTGGGAAACAGGGTGAAGATGAAAACAGCAGACGATATGCTTCAGGCGTATTCTACCAGGCAACCAAAATCTTGGTCCCTTCCGCTTCCTCACTCCCACCTCTGTGCAGGCTTTGCACAACTGGGAACAGTGACATTGCTTAATAGACTTCCCCTGACGGCTGTTAGCACCCTGCCCCCTGCCAAGTCCCATGTTGCCCAGAGCTCAGACACATATGGTACACCAGTCGCACTGAAACAAGAATTCTTCAGTGTTGCTCCAGTCTCTTTTACTCTTAGTTTAAAAAAGGAAAACAAAAAAATAGTGGCACTGATGTAAGAACATTTCCTTTTCATGTCTAGCTGCTGTTTGTGATCACGTGTTTGCTTTCTGTGGAGGGAGTAAAGCATCTAGGGTAAATCAGTGTTTTGTGACTAGAGACCCAAGTGCTAGATGTGATCTACCAACAGTTGGTGCCATCTCAGTAAAAGCCAACTGTGCAGGCTGGATTCCTGGGCTAGAAAAATAAACCTGGGATGGCAGGAAAAGGCACAGGAGACCCATAAAGGGGTATTGGTAGTAGTTCTGACCTAAAGAAAGAGAGCTGGAAG
This sequence comes from Physeter macrocephalus, assembly GCF_002837175.3. NCBI lineage: Eukaryota > Metazoa > Chordata > Mammalia > Artiodactyla > Physeteridae > Physeter > Physeter macrocephalus. Next base: position 14,969,236 of record NC_041220.1, read on the forward strand.
GAAAGGATTCCCAGGGTTTTTTTTGTTTTTGTTTTTTTTCTTATTCCCCCTCAACAAATCCCAAGCGGGATAAATAAAATAATTCCATGTACAGCAAGTGTTAAATCCTTGGGTCCAAGTTTTGATGAGTCTTAGTTCTTAAAGGCTACAGATGTACAAAGGAAACTGAGATCACACTTCCAGAGATGGGAATGGAGTGAAGACTTACCCATCTTCTTTAAGGGGTGAGAGAAAGGGCATGGTAGAAACAGCACTGAAAGGAACCAGGAGTTGACAAGCATGGATTTCTTGGAACAGTATGGTACCCAGGAGTAATAGTTGTAAATGTAAGCAGTCTGTTCTAAGCAATGAAAACGTGAAGAACACCCACATGAGTAGATGTGGAAGCAACTTGTGGACTTAGATTCTTCTGAAGGTACTTATTGTCACTTACTATGCCCTTTAGTATATGCCTGACATTTAATTAGTTATCTGCATGTTTATATGTTGATTTTCTCTTTCCAGTTGATTGAAGTAAAGTTCCAGGAGGGCATGGATTCCTTTTGTTTGTTGTATCACCGTGTCTAGAATAGCCTGGCACATAGTAGACACCTGGCGAGTATTTGTTAAATGATGGAATGAATGAGTATTTGGTTTCCCCATTAGCCTAATAATTTATTCTTATAGTCGTTAGCATCTGGTCCATACGTACTCACTCAGTATGAATGAAGGCATAACTCAGCATTAAATGCCAGAGGGCTCAGCTGCTGCCAGTGGAAAGAAGATTCTTGTCATTTGGGCTAATTCATTCTAAATGAAAAACTCATTTGGGATCTGAAAAAGTAGATAAGCTAGATTCTCTTCTCTCCTAATTAGCTCCAAAATCCAACCTATTGAGTTTCTAATGTTGACACAGTTTCAGGTTTTTGAAAAGCACCCATGTTTGCCATTTTAGTGTTTTGTAAAGAAGAAATAAGAGTAATATGTATGAAGTAATTGGAGAATAATACAAAATTCATTTTAGTGCCTGAGTAACGGATACTGATTGTAATGACTTTAGACTAATGAGAGGTTGTAAAGTCTGTGTAAATATTTATCATGGTTTAGAGTTGAAAGGCACCCTAGAACATTTTATCCAACTCTCCTGTACAGCTGAGCAGAATGAGGCGGGAGGCGTAAATGACTTGCCCAAGGTCACAGGATTGGTTAGTGGTAGAGCTAGAATTACCCTCAGGTTTCTTTTATAAAACTAAGGATCGCAAGGGTGTGGATAACGGACATTCTCACACACAGTTTGCAGGATTGTAAATGGCTGCAAATATTCTTGCTGGCAATCTAGTGTCGTGGATCAAAAATTTAAATGGGCACACCTTTTTAGAAATAATTCCTAAAGAAAAAGTCAGATAAGTGTGCCAAAATAAATGTACAGTATTATTCATCACTTTGTTTAACATAAGAGCAAAAAACCAAAAAAGGAAATGGGTTAAATTATTAAATAATAGCTTATTTACTAAATACCTTTAATTTCCAGTGTGGTGGTTCATCAAATGTTTATTGTGTATTATGTTTAAGTCTTTGTACAATGAACCTAAAGAGAAATGAAAGATGTAGTCCTTGCCTAGAAGGAGCATCCTTGCTGGTCTTCAGATCAGCAAACTATCAGCTGCAGTTTGAGATGAAATAAGGATAGAAATGAAGAGTAAGTATCTAGAAACTTTTGTCATTTGACAGAGTAATTTTATGTCTGTTGAATCTGATGGTAAAAGAACTTGGTCTTATAATTTGAGTGGCTTCTTTAAATCTTGTTTTTTCAGTAATTTATTGTAGATTACAGAAGAATTGGTACAGGCACATGGGGGGAAATCTTTCCCCACAGACGGTATCTTCCACCACAGCTAGTTTGAAGAGCACTGCTTTCTGGAGAGTTGCAATACATGTGGGAAAAGTTAAATAGTAGAAAACAGTAGATGAGGGGAAGGGCCATGCCTGTTCTCAGAATTCAGTATTGAAGGTAGTGCCTCTTTGGAATAGAGACCCCCCTTATTAGATGTTAGTGCTTTATGCTGTGAAGATTTTAAAAGTTTAAAAGCGAGTCCCTGCTTTTTTAAGCTATACTTATCTGCCGTTAGCATGTGAAGTCATGATTTTGCACCACTTTGAATAAATACTAATTTTGTTCGGAGTTCTTAAATTTTCTTGATGCTAACAGATTTTTGTTATTGTTTTGAAACATCTTTAGCGTGTGGGTTTTGAAGGGCTTGTGATTTGTTTCCCCTGTCATTGAAGTATGCTGGCACTGGTGGTTTAGGAACCACACTTTGAGAAACAGTGTTCTAAGATTTCACTAAATCATTAGTTCGTAACATTTCTTTTGGTCATAGATGCCTTTGAGAATTTGGGGAAAGCTGTGGACCCACTCAGTGGAAAATACATGTATACTTGCACACAATTTGCATACAATTTTGAGGGGGATTCATCTCGTCATCGAAAAGAACCTTAAGAGGAGGGAGAGTTGAAATGTGTGAATTTCAGTGTTAATCTGTTCTCAGGTAAACTAGAGTTGACTATATCATTTTGAACCTGTATAGCTCTCTGACATTTCTTACCATTTTCCTTATTATTATATGGACTGTAGAGTTGGACTATATAGAACGGACTATATAGTTTCTCCGTTAGTAACAAATTTGTTTGATTTTGAGATGTTTGTGGATGTGCTGGGTTTTTTTGAGCAAGCCGCCATACTTTTCACATTTCTGGTAGCATTATATTCACACATGAACTACAGAGCACATTAAATCTCTGGGCTTAAGCACATATGGAGTAACTGAAAGAAAATGTTATGTGGCATCTTAATCGTGAATTGCAGCTTAAGAAGGCGTGTTTCTATTTTATTAGGTCACTGGTAGAGAAGAATTAAGATGTTGTTTCAATTAAGTAGGACTCATCAAGGAAATACGTTTAGACCACTAGAACAAACATATTAGCAGAGCAACATATGTTTTGAACTAGGTAGCTCAGTGGCTACATAAGGAAAGAGGAGTAATCACCCTCGCTTCCGTCTGGTTTTGTAAGGCATCATGACACATACTTTGAGGTATTCTCTTCGTTGCTACCATATAAGGTGTATTCCCAGACTTTTGGGTAAAACTGATTACTGTTTGACTCATAAGCTAAAAAATAAGGCCCATAGTTAAAGTAACCAGTGCCCACGAGTCAGGATTTTACAAACGTACTCACTGAGAGACATCAGTGATTGCTTGTTTTATCCCCCTATTCTGACCTATAGAAAGCCAAGTCAGTTTATTTCACAACAAAGGTGTTCGAATGAATTCAAAGTAGCCTCCAGTTTTAAAGGGGCACATTCACATTAGACACCCAGGCCAGAGATTGGCATTTTGTGTGTAGCTGTTGCATTTGTAGGCCAGTGGCGGTGCCAACACTTTATAACAATATAGACAGTGCAAGGCAGAGCGCCTTTAAGTGTTGGGTGCAGTACCGCAGGGCAGATTAGTAAGCACTGGAGTGGTAGTAAATAAATTGGGATTTGAAAAAAGCCTTGAAGGGTACGTTTGGAAAAAAATTAGTACTTCTCAGTGTTCTTCTGCTTACTTTGGTGGCTGAAAACTCTGCCATTTTTCTTTATTTGTGATATTTCTTGGTAATTGAGTAGCATTCATCATTTGGCAGGAAAACAGGTTCTATGAGTTCTCTCTTTTGGAATAATGCTCATTTAGTCTTAGGTATTTTTGGGGGGTGGTAGTGTAAAAAAATCATATTCACGGTATTCTGGGAAGTATGTGGGAGACAGACACCTAGATACTTTCAACCCTAGGCTCATAACTGGATTCAGAGTTTTTGTTCTACAGTAGGTACTACTAGAAAATACATTTTAAAGCAAAATTAAAGATTGCCCATTAATTAGGTATTTTTTAAAATGAGATTTTTCTCTGTGCTTTCCTCTGCCTCACGAAGATCCTGTTGGTCAGATGGATATGTTTTTTTTAGTATATGTATTTCTCTGAATTTTGGTAACGGCACTGTTGGAAAAACAATAGCCTTTCTTTTCCCATGGTTTAGTTCCCATGGTTTTTGGACATGGGAAATCTCTGTTAGTGTTTCTTTCTGTAGCTGTCATATTTATGTGTTCCTTTTTTACATTTACTAAGCCTGGTGGCATTCCTGTCATACCCATGGCGTTAGGGTCACACTTTTCCAAGCATTCCATATTTGCTGAAAATATGCAGAAGGTTGAAAACTGGACGTTGGCAGTGGCTTATTACATAGGTACCTGTCTTCTATTTGTTACCTGTAGCATATAATAGGATTAATACCAATCTTGATCTTACTGATCAGATTAATACCAGTTCTTTTGAACCAGCATAAATTGTTCTCAGTAAACATCTGACTAATACAATGTTATCTATATTATAAAATGATCTCTGTAATGTTCTTGGGCACATATATTTTCAAAAAATCATTTCTATTGCTGGCACCTGTTTTCTGAGGTTTGGAACTGCTGGCTTATTTCCAAGGGAAGACAGACAGAGGTTTCTGTGTGAATATTGAGAATTCCCTATGATTTGGAAGGATACATTTCATTAGGGAATTCTAAGATAGTGTTGGAGTCACTGCTATGACTAAACATTTTGCCTTTTTATGAAAAGGCTGCAGACAGTATAGCAGCTGGGTTAAATGTTCATTTTAGAGAGAAAGCTTAAGCAGGTAGACTTACTTAAAATGATATCTGCCATACTGGGTTCTAACTTTTAAAAATGAAAGCTCTATACTGCTTTCTTTGATTTTGTTTGGTTTTTGCTATGAGTTCAATGGTTGGTTTGCTTCTATGATATGCCTCTTAAGAGGTAATAGCTATGGGGAGGGGTTAGTTTAACAGGGATAGCTATAACTCCTTATGAATCCCAAGTAGTTTACTTCTTTATGGACAAGACAAATTTTCTCTTCAGTGTGTCTTTGAGATCCTCATCTAAGTGGTATGCTATCTTGAGATAGTATTTTACTTTCAATGCAGTTTTATAAAGACATAGTACTACTTTCTCCTTCTGTTAAAAAGTTTTAAGAAGAAATACTGTTGGAACCTCACATTTGTATAGAGGCTAACAAGCATTTGGGAGAAGTTTAGTTATAAATTTTACTTGAGTCCAATAAAGATAATGACATGTTTGATGACATACAAAAATATTACTGGGAGCTCATTGGCTCTACATCATAGTTATTAGTTATAGTCATTTAGGTTATTTAAGTTACTCGATCAAAGTGTAAGATCTTCTTGCTTCTATTATTAGTTACTATCTTGATGTTCTGTTAAATATTTACATTATTTTGTGCACCTGCATGGTGATGTACAACACACCCAGAGAGAAGGCCTGGACCCCAAACCAGGGACATCTCATGACCCTTTCTTCGCTCATGGCCTTGGTTCCCTATTCTGCCTTCTTCCAAGTGCCCTCCCTTGTCATGTGTTCTTTTGTTTTCGTTCCTTCCTGCCCTTCCCTGACCCCCAGTTCAAGATTTCTTCACCAGTATCACCTTATTGATTCTTATCCTTTGGCCTTTTGGTACAGTGGCCAGACTGTCCTGGGAAGTGGTGATCTTGAGGCCACCATCCTGTGGGAATGGAGTTTGGAAAATTCAGACTTGAATAGTGGTAAGCAGGGAAGGAAGACACAGGGAGCCGGGGTTCTGATTTGGTGGCATATCAGGCTCTTTTGGTAAGTGAAGAGAAAGTTTAGGCTTAGAGAAGCCGAGGGAAGAGAAGAGGGGTGTTTGGTCTTCCTTTAAGGAGGGAAGGGAAAAAGCAAGTCTCACTGGTTAGTTTGAAAAGTTGTCTTCTCTGCCCTTAGGTGCTTGAGGTAGATGTCCAGCCTATGTGAATTGGTGGCCTAGTCTGATAACAGGTGGTTGATATTAGATCCTTTCTTATCTAAGTCAATGGGGAGGCTCAGTAAAGAGACCATTCTCTTGAAGAGCATACAGTTGTCCTAGTTTCTGCATCAGTAAACGGAAGTTCAGAGGTAGTTCTGACATCTGCAGTCATGTCTGCTTGCAACTCAAGTGAGACCACAAAGCAGTGTTTTTAAAGAAGCGTACAGCTACAATTAAGTTTATGGAAAACTGGATAACAGTACTGAAAAATGTATTTGAAGATCAAAGGAGAAGCATTTGCTTGTGATTAGTTTGATTTATAATGAAGCTGACTCAGGAGCTTCCCATGACTGCTTCCTTCCTACACATTGTGCATTTATGAGATACACACACATTTATGGCTGTCATATAGTATGTACAAGATTTACTGATGACAGAAGGTTATTACTGCTTCAAACGAATGCAGACTATTTAGGCTTGAAAAAACAAAGGAAAAAATGAACTATGCAAATAATGAGTGACCTTGTAGTCTTTTCTTAGCTGCTCACAATTCCTAAGAGTGATACATCCTACCCAATTAAGGCAAAAAATTTATCTTTCTATTGAGTGGATGCCTTGAGGAAGTAGTTCTGGGGATAAATGAAAGCTCATAGGAGTTTTCAATGAGATGCCACCTTTAACAAGCTTTAAACTTGTTTCTGTGCATTGGGCCTTTCCCACTGGCGTTCGTTTAGGCTTTTCCTGCTCTTTAGTTTAAATAGTGAGTAGAAAGCCTGAGTATTGAATAATAAAGATGGTTAGAGATTTAGAAAAGATGTTAATGTCAAAAACGCAAGATGAATGGGCTTCCCTGGTGGCGCAGTGGTTGCGCGTCCGCCTGCCGATGCAGGGGAACCGGGTTCGTGCCCCGGTCCGGGAGGATCCCACATGCCGCAGAGCGGC
>NC_041220.1:14976120-15049157 GCF_002837175.3 Physeter macrocephalus
CAAAAAAAAAAAAAAAAAAAAAAAAAAAAAAAAAAAAAAAACCCAAGATGATTAATATTAGTAAGCTCAAAAAAACTGTAGACAAAAAGGAGTTTGTTTGACAGTTTAAATAACATGAAAGATTGTACAGATGGCGATGAGCATTTGTTTACATTTCTGATAACTGATTGAGGAAGGGTTGAGATTAAATACGATTAAGCTCTTCCTAATACTTGTTAGATAAAGTACCAAGGGGAGTTGTGACATCTCTTTGGAAATCCTAGGAAAAATATATTAGCTAAATATCCAAAATGGATTTACTTTGTTCTATTGAAAATACAGTTTGATTTTTGACCTTTCTTAGGTTAGCTCAGCCTAACGTTTAACTGAAGATTCTCATTTTCAGCTTAGAATCTATTTTTCTCTCTTTGGTGAATTAAGTATATTTCTACCAGAATTTCACATATTAAACTGATGGATAGATTTATTGATTTCTTTTTTACTGTGGCTTAATCATCTGTTTTTCTAGTGCCTACAGTCTTCAAGGCTCTTGAGAACATAGTATAAAATATGATCCCTGACCTTATGGCGCTTGTTTTGAAGTTGGAAACAGCTTGATGACTAATTATATATTGCTTCTGTTTCAGGCTTCAGCTTTATTCTACACTGTAGGAAGCAGAAAATATTTGAAGTTTTTCACCCTCATTTTATAAATAGTTGACATGATGGAACTCTTCAGGGTGAAGTGGTAGTAGGGTCACCATTATGGAAATACAGTAAGATGGAGGAAAGGGCAAGGAACATGCAGAGTTTGGCGGTAAGGAGGTCTTTAGAAAACTCTTACTGTAGGCAGCAGGCAAGATCAAGGTGACAGATGATCAGGGTATGGACTAGCATGGGAGAGGAAAGGAAGAATCAACAAAATTTAGCAATTTCCCTGGATGTGGTACTCAAGGAAACGGCAGAATTCACAGGGGCTATATGATTTCTGTGCTCCATGTTTTGAAAATAAGGGTGGCAGAGTAAAAGCAAGCCTAAAAAGATAGGTAATTCTGAGAAATTGGATTTGAACATCTTGAGATCATAGGCTCTCAGAATCGAGTAGGCAGCTGCAACAAAGGAGTAAGAAAAGTTTTATCTAGTGTATGACATTTGATTTGATTAGATTATTTTTTTTAAACATCTTTATTGGAGTATAATTGCTTTACAATGGTGTATTAGTTTCTGCTTTATAACAGAGTGAATCAGCTATACATATACATATGTTCCCATATCTCTTCCCTCTTGCGTCTCCCTTCCACCCACCCTATCCCACCCCTCTAGGTGGTCACAAAGCACCGAGCTGATCTCCCTGTGCTCTCTCCCACTAGATAGCTATTTTACATTTGGTAGTGTCTATATGTCCATGCCACTCTCTCACTTCGTCCCAGCTCACCCTTCCCCCTCCCCGTGTCCTCAAGTCCATTCTCTACATCTGCGTCTTTATTCCTGTCCTGCCCCTAGGTTCTTCGTGACCATTTTTTATTTTATTTTATTTTATTTTTTCGGTATGCGGGCCTCTCACTGTTGTGGCCTCTCCTGTTGCGGAGCGCAGGCTCCGGACGCACAGGCTCAGCGGCCATGGCTCACGGGCCCAGCCGCTCCGCGGCATGTGGGATCCTCCCGGACCAGGGCACGAACCCGCGTCCCCTGCATCGGCAGGCGGATTCTCAACCACTGCGCCACCAGGGAAGCCCCACCATTTTTTATTTTTAGATTCCATATATATGTGTTAGCATACGGTATTTGTTTTTCTCTTTCTGACTTACTTCACTCTGTAATGACAGACTCTAGGTCCATCCACCTCACTACAAATAACTCAGTTTTGTTTCTTTTTATGGCTGAGTAATATTAGATTATTTTCTTAATTGTTTATTACCTTTATACTACTGGACTGGGAGTATTTAAATTGCTTTTGTTGGGTACGTTTTGAGCAAACGCCCATAGGTTTCAGTGTTTCTGTTTTAAGGCTACCTTATGTGAAGAATGGTGAGGTAGGTAATTTAGTATGTTCTATTTCTGGTTAAAAAGAAAATTTTTTTTTTTTTGGATGCCCTTCTTGGCTAAAACAAAATCTAGGATAAATTATGTTTATTTTTTGTCTTATTATCAGGATTCAAATTTCCATTCATTTATTTTAGTAGGGAATAGATGTCCCTTTGCCCTACCATTCAGATATGACTCTTATTTTAGGATTAGAGTTATACCTTTGTACAGAGAGTTCACAGATAGATAAAACTTTTAAGACTGGAAGGGACCTTAGAAGGCCTTTGACATCATCCAGTACAACCTCCACATTTCTTGGATTAGTAATCTGAGATCAGGAGAATAATAATAATAATAGCTAACATTTATTAAGCTTTTATCTCACATAATCTTTATAAAACCCTACAAGTAAGTCCCATGGAAAGTGGGTGGCATTGCTAGCTTTAGGAGTTGTTTTCTTTGTAAATGTCCTTCACAGTTTGAACAATTTAGTTCTGTGCAGGAGAGACGAACAGTTAGTATTTGTTATTAAATTAAATTATTTCTTTAATATTTATTTTAATAAAAAAAGAAATACTAATTAAGACAGTCCACACCTATTATTTATTTTATTTATTAATTTTTTTAATTTTTTTTTTTTTGGCTGCGTTGGGTCTTCGTTGCGGCGCATGGGCTTTCTCTAGTTGCGATGAGCGGGGGCAACTCTTCATTGCAGTGCGTGGACGTCTCATTGCGGTGGCTTCTCTTATTGCAGAGCACAGGCTCTAGGCGTGTGGGCTTCAGTAGTTGTGGCACGTGGGCTAAGTGGTTGTGGCTCGTGGGCTCTAGAGCACAGGCTCAGTAGTTGTGGTGCACGGGCTTCAGTAGTTGTGGCACTCGGGCTCAGTAGTTGTGGCTCGCGGGCTATAGAGTGCAGGCTCAGTAGTTGTGGTGCACAGGCTTGGTTGCTCCGTGGCATGTGGGATCTTCCCGGACCAGGGCTCGAACCCGTGTCCCCTGCACTGGCAGGTGGATTCTTAACCACTGCACCACCAGGGAAGTCCCCACACCTGTTATTTAATACAGTAAAACCATAATATTTAATGTAGGTATTATTATTTTTAAAGACTTTTTTCTTACTCCCACTACACACATACATTACTTTCATATTTTAATAAATATATCTGTCTATACAGTATTTTAAAATACACTTAATAAAGTTCTATCTTAATTTTTTTCTTCTTGATCCAGTGATCCTGGAATTCAAATTAACTTTATTTAATTTTCATTGAATTTTGGTATTACTTCGTCAGTCATATATATGATAAAAAGTGTATCTATATGTATGTATATACATATACATGTGTGTAATATAGCTATGTTGATAAGTTTGATATGCATTAAATTTTAATCTGTTTTATTACTCTGGAAATTTATTTCTTTATTGTCAACATTTCATTAATTTTTCTTACCTTTAAATATCTGGGCAGCTGAGAGGAGTTGTTTTGTTTGTTCACATTAGTACAAAGATGAAAACGGAATCACTACACTTGACCCTGAACACTTGGAGGTTAGAGGCACTGGCCCTCTGCGAAGCTGAAAATCCACCTGTAATTTATCGTCTGTTCTCCGTATATATAGTTTGGTTCCTCCTTATACAAACACGCATATCATGTAGTCCTATAGCATTCACTGTTGAAAAAAATCCTCATGTAAGTGGACCCACGCAGTTCAAACTCACGTTGCTCAAGGGTCAACTCTATGTACTATGTATATAATAGAGACTATTTCATTTGAAAGGTTTGAAATCTTTTATTTTACACTTTGTGTATGTTAGATTTTACATATTCTTGCTCAAATAGATATTTTTTCTTACTAATTTCAAGAACTATGTCCATCATTTGATAGTTATATGTTAAAGGAGATAAATTTCAAATTATTTAAAATTTTAGTCCTTCCTAACTTTGCACTTTAAAACAAACCATAGATTTTACCAGTGTTAAATAATAAATATGTGGCATCCATTCATTCAGTATATATTAAGAAGGTCTATAGTGTCGGGCACACTTCTAGCTTTAGAAGCACAGACATGGGCGCTGCCTGGATGGATCTAGCAGTCAATACTGTTTTCTTGATTTTAGATCCAAAGAGTGTTCTTGTACACTAGGATTGATCTGCCTTGGTCATTATTTTTAAGGAAAGAATTTGACAACTGATGGTAATCAAAACCTATCTGAGCGTACAATATCCACTTGTATTTATTGCTTCGCTTCCAGATTATGAATTCTAGCCGTCAGCCCTTGTTCAGCTTGCTGAGGGATGTTTTTCTTTTCACCAAAAAGTAACTTTAGTAAAATGTTCTCTAAAATATTTAGTTTTTGTTAGTTTTTTAAAAATTGTGGTAAAATATACTTATAAAAGTTAGACATTTTAACCAGTTTTAATTGCACAATTCATTAATTGCATCACGTACATTTTCAGTGTTGTGCAGTCATTACCACTATCCATTTCCAGATGTTTTTCATCATCCCTGCATAAAATCTACACTTTTAAGTATTAGAGAAATAGTGGTTATTTTCTTTCTTTCTTTTTTGGGCCTAGTCTCACCTGTCTTCCAACAGCCCAGTATTCAGTGTGATCTGCTTGTACTTACTGAATTCTAAGCTTGTCATTTTAATTAAAATGGTTCCTTTTGATTTGTACTTGTTCCATGTTTCTGAGTATCTATTAAAATTGTATCATCTTTCATTTTACTGTCATTTTATATTTGTTTGCTCCTTTTGGAGCAATGAAATAGATACACATGAAGTTTGAAGGAGATCAAACTAAATGTAAACATGTAGAAAATTTTGTAAAAAGGAAAAAAAGATTGGGGATTAAAGATCGTGGTACACAAAAGAGTCTGACAGTCTCAGACACAACTGGTTTTCGTCCCCTCATTCTAAATGCCTGGAGGAGGAAGCACAGCCAGCATAGAAGATATTTGGGCCTGTGATCTTAAAGAATTCAGTCCCTCAAACACTGGATATGAATTGGACTCAACAGGAAGGATAGTTCAGTAGATCCATCTGTATTACTCTTTGTGCTCAAACAAAAATACAGCTGTTTAAAGAGTTTTAAAAATTATTTCTAAAGAGTATTAAATACCCTCTTCATTTTACTCTCTTTTTTTTTCCTGCTAAAATGTAGTTGCCTTGCCTACTTCTCTTCCTTATTTGTAACAATCACCCACTACTGTTATACAGGAAAGAAATGGAGAACTTATCAGGGACCTTTTCTCAGACAATTAGTTCAGTTTTTTAGAAAGCAAATAAGAATTTAAGAAAATAAGTATGAAAGTCATTTGAATTTTAACTTTACCTATTAAGCAAGATAATTTGTATTACTTTGTCTAGTAGTATATTAATATACTTCTCTTTTGATATAACAAAAGTATAATTTTCATCTGTGTTTATTTTTAAAGAGTGACAATTCTAATGAAATATATTTTTTACAGCTTAAAGATGGCGGCAAAGCATCCCAGGCAAACGTAAGAATAGGTGATGTGGTTCTCAGCATTGATGGAATAAGTGCACATGGCATGACTCATCTTGAAGCCCAGAACAAGATTAAGGGTTGTACAGGCTCTTTGAATATGACTCTGCAAAGGTAAATTGCTTTTTGTTTGGCTCTGAGAGAGAAGACAACACTGAGGAATGTGTTTTCGTGTGTCTGATTTATGGTGTTAACTAAGAAGCAGTTTCTGTTGCCATTGTTTCAGGTAGATAAATAAAAAATAGAACGGCTTTTAAATTGGGTAATTGAGCAGTATGAGAATTGGTGAAAGCTTTGGATTATAAGGCATGTATTCACATACGCATAAAGATTGTGTGTGCAGTTTCAGAGAGTTTAAGAATTCCTGAAATTTCTCAATGGAGTGCAGCCTAAGAATTCTTGTTACGGGGTAAAACTCTTGGCCTTAATATTCTGGGCAGTAGATTAGGGGTATTCTTTTAAGATATGATTTGGCTTTTCTTAGTATGTCTTTTTCTCTTTCTTTCCCTGGGTAGAAAAATAGAATTTTAATATACTTATTTGAAGTCCAAATTTTCTGAACTCAGTTTGGCTTCAATTTTAAAATAATCATCTCATTGATGGTACTATATCAGATCTTTTCAGCATCCCAACATTTGAACTGTATTGAGATCACCTGGATTGCTTGTTAAAAATAGTTATAGGAATCAGAATATCTGGAAGTAAGGACCAAGAATTATATATGAATAAGTTTTCTATGATTATTATGAAATATGAAGTTAGAACCACTGCAGTGTCTTGGGTTGAGGGGAAGGGAGGAGAAAGAGGGGATAGAGGGAGGGTGATTGAATGATGGCTCTGAACCTTTAGGTTTATAAGGAAGTAGCTATCATTTACCAGGTGGTCATGGAGGGTTTTAAGCAAGTCTTGCTTTTGATAATTACATAAGTGTTCTCTGGTCTGTAAAATTTGGAAAATGCCATTTTCCCCAAAAACATCTCATAGGCTTCCATAAATTGTTGTCTTTATTATAAATCTTTAAGAGGGGAACAACATGCCATACCTTTCTAACACTTTTAGCTAAGAAACCTTTTTTTTCTTGGAGTCTCTCCTGGGAGTATTTAAAGGATATATACAGGGCAAATTATATGTACTTGTCTGGAAGAGTATCAGTTTGGTCTTAAAACTGAATAGGAAAAATTTAGAAAAACTTAGACTTACAGATTTACTTTGTTGTAGCATGACTTTCTGACCATTTCTCTTTGGGGGGAGTGTGTGTGTGTGTCTGTGTGTGAAATTGCTTTCAGTGGAACTGCTGAATCAAAGGTCATGTGTATTTAAAATTTGAAAGCTATTAGCTATACATTTTAATGCATAGAAAAGTAAAATCAATGAGAAAAAATAACCTTGCTAAAAAGTCCTGTTTCGATAGTATCCTTTCTGCTCTGTATATTTAGACATGTAACACAAAAATTGTTACTAATTAAGTGAAAATAGTCATTTTTACTGATAGGCGTTTTTGCTAAGTATGAATTTTGAAAGGGAACCAAGAAATCAAGAAGCTTAACTTGTCTGAGATATCAACAAAGCAAAACAAATACAGATGATGTTGGGCTGTTTCTCAGATTCTAAAGTGAAAGTTTATGTAGGGTATAATCTTTTTTTCTGGGCTGTGTATCATTTCTTTCATAGTAGCCTACTTGTTTTCACATTGTGCTCCCTATTTTACAACCTAGGACTCAGTATCTTATTTTCTGTTGACAGCACTTCTGGTTCCATAAGAGTAGATGAAAACCAGATGTTACCCTTTTTGGATGAATTTGCAATTTAAGTAATCTGCTACTGACTCTAATACAGATTCTTTTAAGCTGCTTGAATACAAAATCTAACAAACCAACTTGTTATAAACATTTGGAGATACTACTTAATCTTATCTTCGTATTTCTGAATATGGATATTCAGAGACTCAAACTATGAGAGAGAATTTTAGAGTCCTGTTGTTATTCATTGTTATTCTCCTTAAGTTTTTGAACACTTCTTGTGTTAGGTAATGTCAGCCTAAAAGAGATTTGCGTTTAAGAGAATTCATGGTATATCACTGACCGTTTAAGAGAATTCATGGTATATCACTGACAGTACTACTGAAGAAAGACTTTTTGTTTTTTATGGAAAAAATAAAACTTTGAAGAGTTATCATCAATTCTTCCCTATACCAAAGTCATTTTCTTCTTAAGTTGTCTCTTTCTTATATCAGAGCAAATATTTTTTCCTCCACTTATATCTGAGTTTGAACAACAGCATCCTTAATTGGCCTCCAGTGACCTTACCCTCTTTATTCCGTCACCAACCAAACTGCTCAGCATTCTCCTTCCAAACTGAGTGACCCACACGGTATTTTCTCTGTGTAACTGTTTTCTTCATGAATATCTAGTAATTTCCTTTACAGACTTGTCTTAGTCCAGTTTCCCTAGAAACAGAACCTGAGATGGTATTCATGTGCAAATGATGTATCAAGAGAGTTCTTTCACATGTTACTTAAAAGGGAGTAGGTCAAGGGGGATTGGGAAGAAGAAGAAACTGAGATGAGGAAGGGTTTGGTTTCGTTGGATGTCTAGCCTCAGCTTGACCCAGGAGGGAACTTTGGAACAAAATTGTACCATAGAGTCTGTCTTGCCTTGAGGCAAGGGAACTGGGCCTTTGTCCCCTCTCCCCTTCATCCGTTAGTCATGGACCACCAGCTGTCCTGGAAATGTGCGTGTATGCAGGAGCACAGTAGAGGCCTAGGAGGTAGCTTCTGTTACTGCCACAGAAAGTTGCTGGTATGAACCGTTAGCGATGCAGGGAGCACCTTTGGGACTGGATGCACCAAACCAGTCGAAGGGTTCCAGAGGACCCAGGCTGGGCACCAATAGCACGTGCTGTGAGATTCCTCCCAGACTGGAGTCCTTTGCTTAGAGGATTAGGCTCTCTGTGACCCAGGCACGCTCAGATTGGCCTCCCCCTCGGACTTCCCTGGCAGTCCAATGGTTAAGACTCCGTGCTCCTACTTCAGGGGGCGAGAGTTCGAGCCCTAGTCAGGGATATACGCCGCCTGGTGCAGCCAAAAGTTTAAAAAAAACAAAAGAAAGATTGTCCTCCCCAGATCATCACTACTCATCAGCGAATACCATCTTTCCATTTCAGGTAGGTTTCTTACTGTCCCTCACATGCCTTTTTTGTCCTCTCATGAAATTTGCTTCATCCAGAATGCCCACCCACCTCCTCACTGCCAATACATGCCTCCACCTCCACAAATCTCATATCAAACCTCATCATCTACCCATAGTCTTTTCTTACTATTGCAACTCATTCATTATTTTCCCCTCTAAACTCTTAGGACAAGTTTATACCATTCGACTCAGCGTTTAATGGTACACTAGGTATAACCAGGAATATCAAGGCAGATTCCATGAATCATATACAAATAAACCTAACTGGTTAATAGTCATACCTAATACTGCCTATGTAATTAACTAATTACTCTGTTTCACCAACTAGACTCCTTGAAAGCAAAGACCTTGTTTTTTGCACTGTTTGTATTTGACATCTGGTATAGTTTTGTGCTTTTAGTGTCTAACAAATCTTTGGTGGGCACCAGCATTATTTCTCAAACTTGGCATCATTTATTTCTTTCACAAATACTTTTTGAGCTATTGCTGCGTGCCAGGCACTGTTGTAGCTGCTGGAGACATTCAGCAGTGAGCAAAGCAAACAAAATCCCTGCCTCCTCGGTGCTGACCTTTTAGTGAGAGCAGAGGCAGACAATAAACAAGTTAAGTAATGGGAGTTCCCTTTCTGTCCAGTGGTTAGGACTCGGTGCTTTCACTGCTGCGGCCCAGGTTTCAGGGAACTAAGATCCCACAAGCCGCGCGGCACAGCCATAAATAAATAAATAAATAAATAAACAAACAAGTAAGTAAAAATGTATAGTATATCACATGGAGGTGGTAAGTGCCTTGGGGAAAAATAAAGCATGTAAGGGACATAGGGAATGCAGGGGTAGGAAATTGCAATTTAAAATAGAGTGGTCGGGAGAGCCTCAGTGAGAAGGTTATTGGATATCTGGGTCACGGGTGTCCCAGCAGAGGGAAGAGCTGGTGCAGCGGTCCTGTCAGGAGGCCAGTGGGCCCGGAGCAGAGGGGGTGGAGGCAGCAAAGTCAGAAATGAGGTCAGAGAGATAGCAGGAAGTGAGTGGAGACGGGACAGTACTTGTAGGACCCATGCGTCACTGCGATATTTGTAATCGCCTTTAAATTTTCCTGGGCCTATAGAAAGTTGTGAGAAAGACTTGAAGAGTTACAGCTGCTTGGCCAGCTCTACAGCAGGATTTGGGAGAGAGGTGGTTTCATTATTGGAAAGGGGCTAGAAGGAAGAGCAGACCAAACCTCTCCCCAGTCTTGATAGCCACGGCACTGCCTTTTTCTTCTAGTGCGGTAGAAATACTGGACGATTACCACTTCTGCTGATCTCCACCCAAGAACCCCCAGCAGGAGACTATGACAGAGAAAACCCATCTTTTTTAAAAGATTAATTAATTAATTAATTAATTAATTTTTGGCTGCGTTGGGTCTTCGTTCCTGTGCGCGGGGCTTTCTCTAGTTGCGGTGAGCGGGGGCTACTCTTTGTTGCAGTGCACGGACTTCTCATTGCAGTAGCTTCTCTTGTTGCAGAGCACGGGCTCTAGGCGCGCAGGCTTCAGTAGTTGTGGCATGTGGGCTCAGTAGTTGTGGCTCGTGGGCTCTAGAGCGCAGGCTTAGTAGTTGTGGCGCACGGGCTTAGCTGCTCCGTGGCATGTGAGATCTTCCCGGACCAGGGCTCAAACTCGTGTTGCCTGCATTGGCAGGCGGACTCTCAACCACTGCGCCACCAGGGAAGTCCCCCATCTTTGTTTTTGAAATCAAAGTTACCAGCAATTTTGTTTTGTGAATTTTTTTGTATTAAGTATTATTGTTATATATCTATTCATTATATATATATATATTTAATTGACCTCTTCTTTAAGCCCAACCTCAAAATCCTAAAATAAGGTTTAGATAAGAAAAGGTAAGATAAAGATACTTGCTTGGGTAAGGTTATTTTGGAACTTTTTTTTCAATCTTGTCTAATTTGGGGGTATGTAATAAAGCAAACATATGCTCTCTCATTGATATCCTAAAAAAATAAGACTTGACTCACTATATTCTAGTATCTAATGAATATAGAAGTGTGGAAGGTTTCATTTTGATTTCTTTTATCATTGGAAAAGATTGGAAAAGATTTTTTGCCCCTGAAACTGGCAAGGGAAGCCCCGGAAGGTTTCATTTTGATTTCTTTTATCATTGGAAAAGATTGGAAAAGATTTTTTGCCCCTGAAACTGGCACTGATTCTAAGAGTGCTACAACTGGACAATGAAAAATTCTATTTGAAATTATTTTTCCTCTTGGGAGAACAGGCAAATAGTAGTGTGCTTGTTTTTAAATATCAAGTGCTTTTTGCCTATGCTTTTGATCCACGTCAAAGTGGATCATTAAAAAATTACATTATTTCAGCTAATAATAGAAGAAGACTACTTTCTGAAGTTTTGATGTCTAGTAACTCTATGAACTATATTAGAGTTGGAGTCTATGAATAAGATTTTTTTTTTTTTTTTTTTTTTTTTTTTTTGTGGTATGCGGGCCTCCCTCTGTTGTGGCCTCTCCCGTTGCGGAGCACAGGCTCCGGACGCGCAGGCTCAGCGGCCATGGCTCACGAGCCCAGCCGCTCCGCGGCATGTGGGATCCTCCCAGACCGGGGCGCGAAACCGGTTCCCCTGCATCGGCAGGCGGACGCGCAACCACTGCGCCACCAGGGAAGCCCTATGAATAAGATTTTTAACTATTTAATTTTATTTCATTAATTCTTTGCATAACATAGATAAACTTGCTACTGACCTACTGTATGAATTGGGGTAAGTTGCTAAACTTCTGGGCCTTAATTTTCTTGACTATAAAATGAGGTCATGAGTGATTTCTGAGTTCCCTTAAATTCTGGTTCTTGTTCTGGTTTTTTAGCTGTAAATGGATAAGTTCCCTAAAGTTTGCTATTAGATCAGACTAACTTCATTTTGCTTGTTTTGGCTGAGAGAATCAGGAAATTGGACTTTCTTCACTGGAGTTATCTTAAACTATGCCAGGTTAGCAAAGTGACTTGTACTACCCTGCCGACTTCAAGGTGAAAGGTAGGTCAGATGGATATTCAAACAGAACTTAATCATAAAAAAATACTTGATATACTTGTCCTTATTTTATATTTTAAAATTAATCCTTTCAGAATCACAGAGAATATATATAACTTTTCTAATCTTCCTTGTTTTTTACATTATCAGTAGTGGCATATCTCTGGGTTTATTGACTTATTTACTTTGGTTCCTTAAATTTCATTTAGTGTATAACTTGTTATGATTGGAAGTGAAAGATCTAGAAGGATTGAATTTTGAAAAATATTGATGTACTCTCTGCCTCCCCCTTCTTCCTCATCCTTCAAACAGCAGAAAAATTGTCAGAGGTCCGGTAACTACTACTAATGAATGACAGACTGGAATAATTTAATAGGCACATTGAGTTACAAAAAAAAAAGAAGTAGCTGTGGTACCAGACTGAAGCTATTAGCCGTCTTTTGTTTCATTTTAATGGATTGCTTAACATCTTGTTACTGTTAACTTTAATGAGTTCACCTCTGCTCTTTCTTTCACTATTAGCATAGAGGCAAGATATTAAAAAATACTTCTTTAAAATCCAAGTTTTCAGTTCTCTATCTGGGATGTTTCAATTCATGTGAATTAAAAGGCGTTTAGTTCGATTACCTTTTCATTTAATTGGAGTTGCACATTATCCCACCTCAGGTTCCTTTTTTCCCCTTGGTATTTCACATACTTTTTGAATGTGTTTTCTGCAATTTAGGTTTTACTGTTTGTTTGTTTGATCGTTTGTGTTGGTTTTAGTTTCGTTTTTTAATTCTTTGTTTGGAGGACAACTTTTCCAGAAGGACTGTCTGATTAATCCTCCCTCTTCCTCCTCGTTAACATTAGAAGTGCTGCTTAGGAAAGGGGATGAGGACAAGCAGGCGTTGACATCTCTTTTGTGCAAGTCTTTTCACATATACATTTAATCCTTCTATCAGTCCATTGAGAAAGGAGTTAACATACCCATTTTTCAGATGATTAATTTATGGTTTTGAGGGTTTATGTGACTTGCACAACAAACCCAGGTCAGTTCAAAGACTATTTCCCTCCCCACTTTCTTATAGCTAGGACTTAGTGACTATAGTCTCCTAAGAAAATTTGATAAGACAGGATAGTAATTCAGTAGGGGTAACTCTTTGACTCTTTCACTTGTAAGCAACAGTGTCTCTGTTTTCACTCTCACCTGTTGGTATTCTGTAATAAATATTATGCCTAAATTATTTTCTATGTGCTTCGTAGACCCTATAGGTTAGAATAAAAGTAAAAGAGGAAAAAGGAGGCTAAATAGGTTCCTGGGTCACTAGATAGGAGCATTCATTTGGATACTGACTTGTATATATGGTTGCCTGTCCTAAATCAGAATATCATATTTTATTTTTCCCTCCCAAGTTTATAAGCCTGTTGTCTATATTTGCTAAATTATTAACTGTATTAAAGTTTGAAGACTTTTGTTCTTCAGCAGGCTTCTGTGTATGCATCCCATGAGTAACTAAGGATTCAGGAATTTAAAAAAATACGTTTGTAAGACTTTTTGCTCAATATGACACTGACTGGAAAAGACAGCAAAACTGTCAATCAACAAATCCATCAACAGACATGGAAGAGAAGTATTTCTCTTCTCTTTTTCTTCAATTCGGTAGGGATAAAGATTGCTGAAAATGAACTTGAAGGCTCAAATTAGTACATCTTTTTTGATAGTCTGTAGCAATTTGAATATGGGTTCATCGGGGTGTATTTTGCATTTTGAAATTCTTCCCTGAACTTTGCCTCTTGAAAGTGCGCAGTTATTTTATTTTATTTTTTATAGATTTATGTATTTAATTTTTGGCTGCGTTGGATCTTCGTTGCTGCACGCAGGCTTTCTCTAGTTGCTGCGAGCCAGGGCCACTCTTCGTTGCAGTGCGCAGGCTTCTCATTGCGGTGGCTTTTCTTGTTGCAGAGCATGGGCTTTAGGCACGCGGGCTTCAGTAGTTGTGGCACACGGGCTCAGTAGTTGCGGCTTGCAGACTCTAGAGCGCAGGCTTAGTAGTTGTGGTACATGGGCTTAGTTGCCCCGCGGCATGTGGGATCTTCCCTGACCAGGGCTTGAACCCGTGTCCCCTGCATTGGCAGGCGGATTCTTAACCACTGTGCCACCAGGGAAGTCCCTTTTATTTTTAACTTTTATTTTTTAACATAAAAGTCCTATTTATTTTTCTGAAGGAAAAATTACTTCAGTTATAATACTTTGGGAAAAAAATCCTAGGAAATAATATATTTAAAGACATGTTTAAAGCTTTATTGTAAAATTTTAATTTGTAGAATATTTCATCTGTGCAGAATTTTTAAACGAAGCCATGAAATAGAGATATAAAGAAGGGGAATGGTAATAAAACTGACTTTGAAATTACGCAAACTTGGTGCAAACCTTGATTCTACCACTTGCCGAGCTTAGGCAAGTTACGTAAGTGAGTTTCAGTTAACCATTTGTAAATGGGCATAGTAATTAACTGCCTTCTAAGGCTCTTGTAAAGATTAAATAACAAATGTAAAGACCCTAGGATGTAACAGAGATAAGTTTTCTCTTCTGTCTTCCTATTTCTCCAGTATAAGTAAGTATTAATATAGTATCCATTGTAAAGTTACTTCCAGGAGGTTATATTTATTTTGTTTCTTAGCAACAAAATGGGTGTGACTGGAGGAAAATAGGGAGAAAATGAGAGGGCAGTCGGGTAGGTAGTTATCTTGGAAAGTCAGAAAGATGATTATGCAAGTGTTAGAAGAAAGGATTGTTTCGTCAAGTGAGTGGTTTTTGATCATACAGTTGTAATTAAAGCTTTTTAAAAGCATGAGGGGATGCAAACATTATGCTGAGTGCCAGCTAACTACTGCTTTGGTTAAAGAACTCTCAACCAGTAACTTGTGGCAGCGAAGAGAAACCAGTACATACCTAGTCCTCTTTTTTCTGCTAATTCCTCTTGTTCTCCTTAGAGGAAAAATGCAGATGGAATTCTCCTTTACTGTGGGTTAAGCCAAAAAGACACACAAACAAAACAGGTGTTTTTTCTGTCACTCTCCCATCCAAATTCATGTGTATTCCCTTTAAAGTAATTTGAATTAGTTAAATTGCTAGCTTTGGGGCTGTGTTGTGATACTTTTAGAAATAATTTTCTCTTGTAACTTTTCATCAACACTATCATTACTTAATTAGTTGGAAAATCTCATAATGTTCCAAATTTTTGAACATCGGACTTCTCTAGATTGACCTGATGACCAGAAACCATAAGGGGTAGATAGAAAGAGAGTGATTTATGATTTCTGCCTTTAAGGAACTTATATCTATTTATTAGGACATTCATTGAGATAAGAAGACACAGGAAGTGCTACAGAGGTTCAAAGAGGGCAAGATCTCATTGAAACGGAAAGGCTTCCTGGAGGTGCTGCATCTTGGGCTAGGCTTTGATGAGAAGGCCATCTCAGATGGAGGTGGCCAGTCCCCACGCATCTGTAGGGAGGAGTATGTGGACCGTTTGGAAATGGAGATAAGAATAAAAGTTAGATTCAGATAGTGCTTTGCAGAGTCGTAGACACTGAGATATTAAAAGTTTTGATCAGAAAAGTGACATTTTCTGGATAATATTTAGTGAGATAGCTTGGAAGAAGGTGGAGAGGTGAGAGGCAGGGAGACTGGTCAGGCAAGTATTACAGTAGCGTGGCTATTTGAGGGCTTGGAGTGGAAAACAGAGGAGAAATGGGAGAAATGAGAACTTGTGAGCAGTAGTTCGGAAAGCCACAATAATGGTGCGGGCGGCTACGGCTACGGCTACGAGGGAAGAGCCGAAGACAGCTCAGGTGCTCAGCCTGCTGGGCCCAGGCTTCGCTCTCCTTTCATCTTCCCCTTGTTCCTCTTCTCACTGGAGGCTGGCTTCTGCCTCTGTCACGTCACTGAACCTGACGCTTGGGCGTCTCACAGGTTCCTCAAGCTCAACATGGTCAAAACTGAGCTCCACACTATGTGTCCCCAATTTGCATCTCCTGCTGCGCTTATCTCGGTGAAGGGCCCACCATCCACCCTGTTACCAGATCAGACTCATTCCTTGCTGAACCTCCCACGCCCATCTCTAACCACCTGTTCAGTACAATTTGCGTCGATCTCCAAGCACGCTATGAATGGAATAGAATAAATTAGCATGGCCTCAGGGTGGGTTGGTGGGGAGAGACACAGCTCCTAGCCCTAATGCCTGTATCTTAAACAGAAAGGTTTAAGGTCCATCGGTTTGGCATATGCTAATTGAACATTTGCTGTGCTGGTCCCTGGGGAGGGAAAGGAAGTCCTCACACCTGCCTGCCCTCAAGGAGCTCACAGGGTGGAGCAGTGGTTTCTGACCTTAAATAAGGACCTTTCTTTTTCATTGTCAAATATTTTATGGGCAACCCTTCCCCCACCATGTTAGGATAACAATGATTTTTTAAGTAACTGCAGATTTTGTAAATATTGTATTGCAGTTTTAAATGAAGAGGAAGATTTTTTTACATTTATGTATAAGAATCTACATTTATTTAAAAATCCAAATATATAATCCATGATTTAAGCAGACTTTAGTGTTTAGTACATAGATGAATTCATGAATCATTTGTGAAAACTTAGAACTGTGTGCCCGTTACCTCCAGCTGCTTCAAGTGTGGTTCACAGATTGGGAACCACTGGCCAAAAACATTTAAGCCATCTGGAAGCAGAGAGACAGGGGAGCAGAGACATCCACAGGGAAGGAGAGACAGCATGAGGATGGGGAGGGAAACAAAGACAGAAAGACACAGACTGCAGGACCGTTGAAGGAGTAGAGTAGCAGGAGAAGATTCTCCTGGTCACATCGGCTTATAGCAGATTAAAAAGACCTATGGTTCCACAACATCGGATTCTACCAAATTTACCTTCAGTATCATTTTAAGAAAAAAAGCTGATTTCAGAGTTTAAGAGGATAAGCATACAGTTATTTCCTTGTATAAAGAGGAATAGCTGAGAAAGATGTAACATGCACCCTAAGTGGAAAGAATATCACGCCCAACTTCTGAAGGGAAGAAATAATATTCTATTTTTACACGCTCCAGTGCCTATCGCCGTGGCTTGGACATAGAAGATACTCAGTAAATAGTTATTGCCTTGAATAGTAGACACTGCTACTTTTAAAAATACAGTAATTTTTCTACTTTTGCATAACAAATTTAGAAATAATTTCCGAGGAGTTATTAGTGAGGTAGAGTGACAGACTGGTCATTCTTGTGTTTTGAATGGCAGCAGTCTCCTTGGAATTCGAAATAAACATTGTTGTCCATCGCACTGAGAGCTTTTGAAAGGATTGAAATTCAGGTCACTCCCAACTGTTTCCAGCGGCTGTTGTTGCTATTAGGGTCTCAAAGGCTGAAATAGCTTAGGCTTTATATGAGTTGGAAAGTAAACAGGAGTGAGAAGGGCTGTGCAGAACACAAGCGTCAGAGTATTTATCCTGTTGAACTTTGCAGCTTACTTTTTCTTTCATGTATTTCAAAGGCTGTATTTTCCTAGTAAACCAGCTTTATGAATAGATTTCTAAATGTCACTAGTCCTAATAATTTCTTTTATCAGCTATGATCCCTATTAACACTTGCTCTGAAATTTAAAGCATATGAAAAATAGTCTTTCTTTCATCTGTTTTTTGTATGTATGAATTTTAATTTCTTGTATAATACAGCAGGAGTTCATTTCTGCATTACAATAAAAATCCATAGGGCTTCCCTGGTGGCGCAGTGGTTGAGAGTCCGCCTGCCGATGCAGGGGACGCGGGTTTGTGCCCCGGTCCGGGAAGATCCCACGTGCCGCGGAGCGGCTGGGCCCGTGAGCCATGGCCGCTGAGCCTGCGCGTCCGGACTCCGCAAAGGGAGAGGCCACAAGGGTGAGAGGCCCGCGTACTGCAAAACAAAAACAAAAACAAACAAACAAATCCATAGATGATTATCTTGAGTTCAGTGACCTCCCTTACAATCGAGTCTGCCTTTATCTTGACTGTTGTGGCTGAAGTTTATGGCACTGTTTTCCTGTGTAATTCATCCTGTTACAGTGAATACCAGGGGCTTTCCAGATTCTTTTGTTTTACTGGAATTTTGTTATATTGACTGTGTTTTGAAATAGTGGATTATTTATTAGTCCAGAATGTTTCTGTTATCCTGAGGATATGTCTGGTCACTAAATTATTCTTAAAACTAAGAAAAGTATTTTTGTATTTGAAAGCTAAGCTAGTTAACTGCCTCTTTCAAACTAGGATTTTAATCTCTTTGACACACTGAAATATAGAACAACATCTCTTTTCTAGATTTCATAGATTCTGTAATGTTCACATAGATTTCATTTTCTAACGAGAACCTGTTCGCTTTTGTAAGGCAAATAGTTATCTCTTAAGGGATCAAAGTGAATTGTTCCTTTATTGAAAGTTTACTGAGATGTTTTTGATTTTTACGTGTAATTTTTATTGCTATATAATATTTACAGTTGAATTATTTTAGTATTATACAGAAAAGTGTTCATTTTTATTTTCCCTTTAAAGAAGCTTATATGGGTTATAGCAATATTCATGTTCCCAAGGACTTTAGATAATAGTTTTTCTTCTGAGATAGCTGATGGAAAAAGTGTTAAAGTTGCTAGGGATGCCAGTGTTCATGGCAGCATTATTTACAATTGCCAAGGTATGGAAGCAACCTAAGTTCATCGACTGATAAATGGATAAAGAAGATGTGGTATATATACACAATGGACTACTACTCAGTCATAAAAAGGAATGAAATCTTGCCATTTGCAGTAACACGGATGGACCTGGAGGGCATTATGCTAAGTGGAATAAGTCACACAGAGAAAAACAAATACGGTATGTGGACTCCAAAAAAATACAATGAAGTAGTGAAAAAAAACAAAAAAGAAGTAGACTCACAGACACAGAGAACAAACTTGTGGTTGCCGGTGGGGCGAGGGAAGAGGGGAGGGGCAGTATAGGGTAGGGGATTTAAAAATGGGTTATTACGGGATTATATGAAGTCACACGTGTGAAACTTTTGAAAATTATAAAGCACTATAGATTTTAAAAATAAAATAAAATAAAATACCAAATACTTAAAAAAAAAAGTTCCTAGGAATGCTATTTCAGTCATGTTTCTTAGTACACAGTAGGAATTTAGCAAGTAAAGCATATTAAAGAAAAAGAAACTGGAAATTTAAATTTTTACTCCAATAAGTTACTAAGCTAGGAACTTTATATACTTTAGTCATTTAATCTTCACAGCTGTTATTGTGGCAGATATTGATATTATCCCTGCACTTTACAGGAAAGTTAAGTAAATACTTCAAAGTCACACAACTTGTAAGTAAGCCAGAAGTCAAGCTCAGATCTGTTTCCCTCCTAATATAATGATTTTTCTACAATGTTACACTGTCTCTTTAAACAAATGAATTTTAAAAATATTTTTATCGTAGAGTCATGGTAATACATGTTGTCTAGAAGTTCATTTTGCTTTTCCAAATACACCACAAAATAAGCATTTTTGCCATTAACTTTGTTTGATATTGCAGTAAATTTCAAATTCCATGGAAAATACTAGTAAGGAGTCAACGCTCTTTGAAAAATTTGCTTTTTTAGAAGCTCACAAAATATTCTAGCGGTAATATTACCTCATTCATTCCTTTAGCAGCTCCAATGTATACATTTTCTGGGTAAATTAAAGCAGCTTTAATAATACCTTCATCTGTGGAACAGTTTTTCAGTTGAATTAAAATGCATGGCTAAGTTCAAGTATAGGGAACAGACTTTGTAGTTTCACAGTATTTTAGAGTTTGAAGCAACTCCAGCTGTCAACCTGTGGAGCTTTTAGTCCGCCTACACAATTTGTCTCTTTCTGTACTTCAAAATTTCTTTTTGATCTGTGTAAAAAATACCTACGGTGACCACTCTGTGACAGTCGTGACACTGCGTTGGAGTTGTACAGCAGAGGAGCTGAGGTCAGCCTATGAGCTGAACCTCCACACCCCAGCACCTTTCACCTGGCTCTGCTCTTTTCTCATGTGTTTTGTGGTCTAATTACAATGTTCTCTTAGGTCTCTCATCGATATCTTAAGCCGAGAGTGGGAAATAATGCTGGATTTAGTGGTAAATTGGTTTATAGGAAATACCGTAACTGTTAAACCAACATGATTCCTCTTCTCTCTAATCTTTTCTCCTGCTTTGTTTAAGTTGCTTATCTTCCTGCATTTCTTTCTTTCTTTGGAGCCTTAAAATCCCTCCTCTTGACTCTAAGGTGTCAAAATGTCCTCCCCAAATTATACATGTCTGGTGCTTGAATAAACCGTACGTAACTGAGTTACAGAAATAAGTAAAATGTTTATGTTGTTTCAGTGGATATCGAAACCTTAGAGACACTACAATACAGCCACCTTCACCACACCGCCCCTCCCCCACCGTAACACACACACACACACACACACACACACACACACACACACACACACACACACACGGGAAGAGTGGTGATGGCAGGAAGGAACAGAGTAGCATTGTTCAAGCACCTGAAGTTTCAAGTTCTGAAAAGGAAGAATTGTTTAGCCTAAGGGCAGTGAGAAAGTTTGCCGGAACCCCAGAGAAGAAGTTCAGGGTGATTCCATGATTAAAATACGGGGCAAGTTATAAGTTAGTACAAAAAGAACTCTGTTTTCCCAGGAATCAAATGAGTTGAGCTGTCCTGGAGGTTAAAAGGACTGTAGAAACTTCAGCAAGATGTGAATGAGTGACAAGCTGAACTGAGTTTTCTGTAACTTGTACTCATTCGTGTGTATCTATATATAATACCAAATTCATACCCTCAATTCCTCTGTAGTGTAGAAAACGTTGTAGTGTAGTGTAAGGAACTTTGTAGTGTAGAAAACTTTAGGCCGCTGACTGAATGTGTTGGCTAAAGAGGACATTTATGAGAATGGAGAGATGTCGGGGAATCTTGGGGCCACTGAGGCCATGATGTATGGGAGAGAAAGCACCCTCTTTTCCTCCCTCCCTTTCTCCCTTTCTTCTGAAAGCGTATGTTTAACTATAGTTAAATATATGGGCAGTGACTATGCTAGGATCAGGGACTAAGCAGAGAAATAAATGCATCTCTTAGTTCAAGAAGCCCCTAATGGGAAGAAGCAGACTTTTTTTTTGCGGTACGCGGGCCTCTCACTGCTGTGGCCTCTCCCGTTGCGGAGCACAGGCTCCGGACGCACAGGCTCAGCGGCCATGGCTCACGGGCCCAGCCGCTCCGCGGCACGTGGGATCCTCCCGGACCGGGGCACGAACCCGCGTGCCCTGCATCGGCAGGCGGACTCCCAACCACTGCGCCACCAGGGAAGCCCAAGCAGACATTTTATAATACAGGTGAGTGATGGTCAGAATGCAGGTGTGTACAAGTAGCATCTGGGACATAGAGGAAGGAGTCAGAAGGAGGCAGAGAAGAGATTCCATGAGCTAAGGCATGAGTCGAAGCTTGAATATAGAATCGGGGCTTGCCAGGGGGTCAGCAGTAGGAAGAGAGAGGGCATTCTAGGTAGAGAGGGCGGCACACCCCGCTCTGAGAACTTGCCAGTCATCCACTATGGCTGAAACGTAGTTTTTGAGAGAACAGGAGGAGTAGGAGATGGTTAGAGGGCTCACAGGGTTCGGGTTATTCTAAAAGGTGCTCAGCTGCCATAAGTCACATTTTGAATTTTGGTTCTTCGTCAGTGGGAAACTGTGGAAGAGTTATTTGGCAATGACAGGTTTAAAAATAATAGCTAATATTTATTGAGTAGGTACTGTATGTCAGGCATTCTTTTAAATGCTTTACGCATAACTCATTTAATCCTTTCGAGAACCCTGCGAGGCTTGGATGCTGTTATTATTCTTCTATCAAAGATAAGGCCTGCAGTCAGCTGAGGGATTAGGAGCCCAGGTGTTCGGGCTGCGTGCAGGATGTGTAGGGCCTGGAGAGGAGGATGTGAGTCAGGAGGCCATTCACAGGTGCAGGTGGGAGCTAGTGAAGGCCCGGGCTAGACAGAGGTGGTGAGAGTTCTGCTGCTGGTGAGGACAGAAAGCTCCAACACTGCTTGGGTAACTTTCTGGTGAGCGGCTATGCTGATTCGGTCTTCCTGCCTCCTTGCTTATTGCTTCTTTCTCCCATTTAGAACTCGATTCTGTTCCTTCTGTTTAGTTTTTCTCTCTTCTCTCCGGTTAGGAATGCTTATTTCCTCATTCTTTTAACAAATATTTGTCAGGTTTTTAGTTGGTGTGAGGCTACATTAATTACTGTGCAGTTACAGAAAAGAAAAAAAAAGAGAGAGAGACACACAGTCCCTGCCTTAACGAGGTGTATGACAGGTCAGATAAGTGCAGAACCTGTAATTCAAGTCAGTGTGAGAGGGGCCATCAGAATGATACAAACTTCTGGGAAAGCCATGGTCATTTGTATAGTTCATCTTCTGTTTGTATATCTTAAGCGATTTGAGGGATTCATCTGGGCTAGCGAGGTCTACAGTTCCCTAGCTCCTCAAAGGTCAGAGCTGGGCCCCTCATTGGGCCATTATGTAGCTATTTTTAGGGGCGTGGAAGACTTACTGTCTGTGTCTTCTCCTCTTCTGTCTCTTACATGGAGATTTGTCATTGGATATAGGGTCTACTCGGGATGATCTCATCGCCAGATCTTTAACTTAATTATATCTTCAAAGACCCCTTTTCTAAATAGGTAGCATTCACAGGGTCTGAGTATAAGGACATGGACATATCTTTTTGAGGACCACCATTCAAACCACTACAGGTACATACTCTTATTACCCCAGTTTTCCAGGGAGGCACTGAGTGAGTGAGGGGTAAATCTGTTATGACCAGAAGCTGTACCTCTCCACCACCACACTGAGATGCCGTGCAAATTTATTCTGCTCTGTTTGTAGATGATCAGTTTTGAAGTATTACCTGTATGATAGCTAGTCTTTTATTTAATTAGGAATGAATTCACGCTTGGTAAGTTTTTTCTGCTTGTTGCATAGTATCTGTTTGGGGATGTATATGCGTAAGATTCATCGATGAATTCCCTTGATAAAGACTGGAGTTCCTGTGCCATGGGTAGCTCCAGCAGAGAAGAGGCAATATAGACTCATTTTTCTGGTTCAGTGAGACCAATCAGAAACATCAGAGTTCTAATCCTGACCTCATCACTTACTCGCTCTAGGACTATAAGCAAGTTACTTCAGCTCTTAAAATCTCAGTTTATTTACCCGTAAATTAGGAATCCCTATTTTGTAGAGTAGATAGATTAGTTGAAAAATTAAACCTGAGCATTTAATAAGTAGTTTGCTAAATCAACTGTACTTCAGTTTAAAAAATTAGTTTGCCTAAATTAAGCATATTAATTTTTAAAAACTATAATTCCAATGTCTATGAATTTTTAAGGCTTACTTAGCCCTCTTTACTGATAAAAGCTATGCTTTTTAAACAGTTCTCTGTATCACAAATGACGGAGCTGCTGCTTCTTTTTTGTTTGGCTGCCCCATGCGGCTTGCGGGGTCTTAGTTCTCTGACCAGGGATTGAACCTGCGCCCCCGGCAGTGAAAGCGTGGATTCCGAATCACTGGACCGCCAGGGAATTCCCGGAGCTTGCGTCTTTAAATTAAAATTTTAATACATGAGCATCGTTCATTATCCATGTACATATATGGTATTTTTTAAAGCCTAGATAAATATTTGCTTTGCCTATTTATGGTATCTCCCTCAGCACACTTTGGTTTTATGGTTTTTTTTTTTTTAAGATCATTTCTCTTACCCAGTGCCTGACACACATATCAAAAAGGTAAAAATTACAAGAAAGAATGTTGCTCAGGTCACAATATTGGATTATTGTACTCTCAGCATTTTGTGAGCACTAGCTTCTTCCTAAGGAGACATTCTTGCTAAGGTTGGAGGTCACTGTTTCTTTTTAAGAGCCCTATGTTCCAATTCTAAATAATATTTCCTAGATAAAACATGACCATCTTTCATTTTATTGCCCTTTTAAAGTAGATGTTTACTGAGAATACTGGATGCCGGATAAAACAAACTGCCCCAGTCTAGTCGTTCTTGCTTATTCTTGTTTGTTTTTCACTTACTTATTCTTGTTATTCTTGTTGTGTAAGCCTATTTGATAATAAGGTCATGGTGCTTGGCTATATTTTTCATCTATTTTTCTGATGAAAGGACTGATTTTTTTTCAATATTGTCTTCTCTTATCCTATTAAATTCCTGACAACTGAGAAATTTTCAAAAATAGACATTTTAGAAAGAAGTATTTTTTGAAATATGTCTTATTTTTTGGTATTTTATAAAAACTTTTAGACTGTAGTCTTAACGTAATCTGTCTTGAATAGAACTGTTGTTTAGATAATGCGAAACGCTGTGAAGTGGTAGGCCCAACTGAGTAGTATTTGTAAATATTTGTTTTCTACTTTTGTGCAGATAGTACAATAATAGCTGCAAAGTTTTTGACCATTAGCATTTATGATGCTTGCTTCAGGCAGAGTATATTATCACAGAGTTGAATGGAGTGATGGATTTTTTTAAATTAATTAATTATTTATTTTTGGCTGCATTGGGTCTTCGTTGCTGCACGCGGGCTTTCTCTAGTTGCGGTGAGCGGGGGCTACTCTAGAGCACGGGCTCCAGGCACGTGGGCGTCAGTAGTTGTGGGACACGGGCTCAGTAGTTGTGGGACACGGGCTCAGTATTTGTGGCACGCAGGCTCAGTAGTTGTGGCTTGCAGGCTCTAGAGTGCAGGCTCAATAGTTGTGGCGCACGGGCTTAGCTGCTCCGCGGCATGTGGGATCTTCCTGGACCAGGGCTTGAACCCGTGTCCTCTGCATTGGCAGGCGGATTCTTAACCACTGCGCCACCAGGGAAGCCCGAGTGATAGATTTTAAAAAATATTCTGACCTAAATGATATTGCATTACTCATACTGCTCCTGCTATTAATTTTTTTCTGGAGTAGAAAATGGTTTGTTCCTACCACACCCCATTTAAACATCCTCACCTGCTCCTTCACACGTACATAGACACCCATGTGTACACACCCACTTTTCTAAGTGGATGTAACAATGTAGGAAAAGAAGGTAAACTCCACTTAGAGAAGTATATGTAAGTAGCAGTTTTCCTCTCTGCATTTACATTTTCTTTAAATTGATATCAAACAGAAGCTACAGGCATACCTTGGCGATACTGTGAGTTCGGTTCCAGACCACCGCAATAAAGTGAACATTGCAATAAAGTGAGTCACATGAAATTTTTGGTTTCTCAGTGCATATAAAACTTATGTTTACACTATGGCGTAGTCTGTTACATGTGTAATAGCATCATGTCCAACAATGTACATACCTTAATTAAAAAATACTTTATTGCTAAAATATGCTAACCATCCTCTGAGCTTTCAGCAAGCCATAGTAGTAAAAGATCATTGATCACAGATCACCATGACAAATATAATAATAGTGAAAAAGTTTGAATATTGTGAGAAATTACTAAAATGTGATGCAGAGACTCGAAGGGAGCAAATGCTGTTGGAAAAAGGCACCAGTAGATTCACTGGCTGCAGGGTTGCGACAGACCTTCCATTTGTAAAAAAGAAAGTGCAATAAAGCAAGACGAGGTCTGCCTGTATTTGGAAATCTTTTGGAGTTTGCTCTGAAAAGGTTCCAGATGTGTTGTTTTCTGTACCCTTACTCTTTAGGAGATACATTAATGGGTTTAATATTTAATCAGATATTAAATATAAATAAAAATTTCTGTTATTAATAGAAGATGTTTTGAAACATGTGTAGGTGTTCTTGATGATTTAACATCCCATCTATAATTTGAAGTAACTTTTAAAACATAAAGCTAAATTTAATCTATGGTAAGAGATATGAAAGCATCAGGGATGTCAAATTTTTAAACTTGAATATTTTAGGATATTTTATACACAGACACAGACACACACACACACACACACACATTACTTATACTTTTTACTTATTATATTCAACCCTAACATTCCTTTTGGCAACAGGCCATTCCTTTTTCATATCTAAATATGTAATGGATTTCAAGTATTAGAAATTGCATCTGGGTTATGTTGTGGTTATCTCAATTAGCATCGTAACATCTAGTTTTACAGTTAGTGTTAGTGATTTTAGGCTTAAGGAAACAGCATTTATCAAAAGTTAGTGGTAAAACTTCAGTTACCCCCAAAACCTCAGGGCATAGCTAATTCTGAATAACTGAATTTTCTAGATAAATTAACATTAAATACCTCAATTCTTTAAAATGTTTACTGTAACGTTTTCATAGAAGTCTTTCAAAAATGATTTCTTTGTGTATTAGTTTCCTATTGAGGCTGTAACAAATTACCACAGACTTAGTGGCTGAAAAAAGCCCACAAATTCATTATCTTACAATTCTGGAGGTCAGAAGTCCAAAATGGGTCTCACTGAGCTAAAATTATGGTGTTGGCAGGGTTGCCAGGGTTCTAGAGGCTCTAGGGGCAAGGATGTTCTCTTGCTTTTTCCATCTTCTAGGGACTGCCTGCTCTCTTTGGCTCCCATTCTTTCCATCTTCCAAGGCGACAAAGACTACAGAGTCTCTCACCTCACATCATCCTAACACTGACTCTTCGGCCTTCCTCTTCCATATTTAAGGACGCTTGTCATTACATTGGGCCCCCTGAATAATCCAGGATAATCTCCTTATTTTGAGGTCATCTGAGTAGCAGCTTTAATTCCACTTTAAGGGTACCTTAATTCCCCATTGCCATGTAATTTAACATTGTTCACAGGTCTGGAGATTAGGACAGGGACATCTTTGGGATGTCCATTTGGGCCATTATTCTTCCTACCACACTTTGCCTTCTTAAAGTGTCGAACAATGTGTACTGAACTGACTGTAATTATGTAGATTGCACGAGATAAGAGGTCTGACTGATTTATTTTATCACCATCTACTGCCCCGAAGTGAAATTAAAAGTCCCTTGCAAGCTTCCTCAGCTTGGTTGCTGGGCCTTCTTTGTGGTTCACTAGTACTTTTTGTAGGTGACTATACTTCTGCAAGCACAGTAGAGATTTTCTCTACCAGAGTCACTAAGGGCTATTATTGGGATACAGATTAGTGTTTGTTGGGATACAGATCAGTGTTTTGACACCCCTTCTCACTCCTGGGAAGTACAGTGCGATTCAGTAATCTTTCATTTGTCCGCTCTCTTTATTACTGAAAAGCCCATTCCCATTCTTATTATCACATCTCTCATCATTACCACAGTTGATGTATCTGCCTTCTGGTCACTTAGGGTGCCAGTTTTTTAAGACATCTGATCTTTGTCAGAGTCTAGTCTTGCCCTGGTCTTTTTGCTGTCTGCTGCACCCTTTGTTCTTCTTCTTTTTTTTTTTTCCTTTGTGTACAAGAGTACTTTTTGTGTGTGTGTGTTTTCAGATGAAGAAATGGAATTCTGAGTAACTTGCACAAAGTTACTCATCAATGGCTGATTCAGGATTTGAACCCAAGGTTACTTAATCCAGGAGAGCCCGGGCTTACCTCTCTACTGAATTGCTATCCAACGTTCATTCTAAACCCTGAGCTTTTTCTTTTGAAATCCGTTTGTCATGACATTTTAATGAAGACGGCTTTGCAACTAGAAGGGAGAAACTTACATTGAACATAATTTCATTTATTAGCAGGAAGATAAGAATAAGATGGACTGATGCTTTCACTCTGCCTTGCCCCTTTAGAGGGCTGAAATGGGAAATCTGAAGGATGATACCATTGTTTTAGCAGATTAAGTAGAAACAGTTCATATAAACCGAATTCTCAACTTGGGAAGAGATAAGGAATTGGGCTGTTTTTGTGACAGTCTTCTAAGGGAAGATAAGAGAGGAAATAAAGGGGTGAACTAAAAGACATCAGATATAAAGTGCCTGTTTACTCCCTGTGAGTCACTCTCATTATTCTGCTTTAAAAACATGTTAGGAATTCATCTAATCTTCTTCGAGGCACACCCACTTCCCTCTAAGCCTAGTATAGTTCACAGATAAATTGGTCTTTCTCAGCTCACCACTTCTGCTATGCAGTTACCTTGCCAGGGGTGATTTGATGTCCTGCGGCGGCGGGCCAGGCTTCCTATTCTGTCTCAGTTTCTTCCGTATATAAATGAGTACCTGATGACTAACAGATATTTTACCCAATCCTGAACATTGCGTTGCCTTGGCAACGTTTCGGGGTGCTGAAAAAGCCATCTAAGGTACGAAGTACAGAGTGATGGTCACTTTGTCTTCTAATTCATGTTTTGCTTTATTTGGCTACTCTTCTTAGTTTCCTACATTCTTGGTTTCCACAAATGATTATTTGCAGAAAACATCCATTTTACACATATTTGCTCTCTGTCCTAAAGTTTAGGACACTGTATGCAGAGTTAATTTTCCTTCATTTGCGTGCTTTTGTACTCTGTTTGGGCCAGTATAATGCCTGAAGCTTCATATTCTTACGTACAGTGAGGAGATTTTATACGGAGCATATAGCTAGTTGCTAAATGACTTCTATACTCCTTAATTCCTCCCCTGCCCTCCCCTCCCCTCCCTCCATATGCATTCTCATTCTCTTGTTAGGTAACCTGTTTGTATGTGTTCCCAGAAAAGGCCCTTGATGGACATGAGCTCTGACAGTTGGAACTGATACCTTAACATATTTATATTTCTTTAGTTTTAATTTTTTCTTTTAGAAGAAGAGAATGCATAAAAAATATTCTCTATATTAGAAAACGTACTCGAAATCAGGAGTCCTAATTGGAGACTGTACTAGAAACAAGGATTCACGCTCTTTGCTTCTATTGTCAACTTTTTCAGAAAGATCTAGCAATCTTTTCTGCCTCATTTATTAAACCATAAGAATGACTGAAGTTACTTTATTCAGATTTGGCATCTGAATATTCCAAAATATTGAAGTCGTTATTCTTGAAAGTAACTACTACCTCTAGCAAAAATGTTTTGAAACTATATATATGATAATTTGGAGCTGG
Source organism: Physeter macrocephalus (assembly GCF_002837175.3). NCBI lineage: Eukaryota > Metazoa > Chordata > Mammalia > Artiodactyla > Physeteridae > Physeter > Physeter macrocephalus. Next base: position 15,004,921 of record NC_041220.1, read on the forward strand.
GAAAATTTAGTTGAAACCTGAGAAAATGTCTTGGCTGTAGCAAATTATTACTATCTGAATCTCCTGGATAAATGAGTTATTCTCTCTAGCTGAAGGAGACTACATGGTACAATGGAAAGAATATGAACTTCATTGTCAGAGCTGAGTTTATCTGGGTGACATTTACTTGATTCCTGTATTAGAAAGTGCATGGTTTAACATTTCTAGGAGTTCAGAATCTTTTTTCTAAGCAGCACTTATTATAAGGTGCCAAAGATGCAGTTGTAGGTAGCGGCATGCTGTAATGAAAAAATTTTTGATTAAGAAAATTGCTAGCAGAGTAGAAAGCAGGCATCTTCTTGTCCTCCTACTCTTCTGTGTCACTTGCAGTGTCATGGAGTGTGAGAGGCCATCCTTGATGAGCATAAGAATTTAAGCTGACCTTTATTTATTCCAGTGCTTGCAAATTTTCCTCAGGCTTCAGAAGATGCATCCTCTTCTGCTTTTGGCATATGACCATGTCACAGGCACCTTGAGGGTTTTTGTTTTTTTTTTTCTTTTTAAAAAAAATTTTCTAGTTTGAACTGAATTCTGGGTATTTGGCACATTAACCTTTCGTAATAGTCTGGGAGTTTGGTATTTTATCTGTATGATAGATCAGTTCTTGGATGAACTTTTCTAATAACGTTCATTGTCTGAGGTACACCTTGCTCCTGGGTGCATAGGGAGGTGGTGAAGATCAGGATAAGAGCCAGGTACTGGAACACCTGTCATGTAATTAATAATAGCTAATTCGTTGTTCTAACTGATTTACATATATGAACTCATATAACACTCATAGCATCTTTTCTGTGAAGTAAATGATATTCTTATTCAGTAATTTATATACGAGCCAAGTAAAGCACAGAAGGATTAGGTAACTTGCCCGAGACCATCCCTTTAGTAAATGGCAGCACCGTGCTTTGAACCCAGCCTGGCTCTTCCTCTGTGATATCCTACCCTTAGGTTAACAGATGCATCTTTAGTGTGACATTCTGGTGCTCTTAGGGACTGCTGAAATCTAAATGACTGTCAGCTTAGCTCCCTCCTGTCGCCTGTCTCTACCCACCCGCTCCTTCACACCCCCCCCCCACCCCGACACCACACCCTGCACAAATGCCCGATGGCGGCCAAAGTGCTATTGTGCTACTAAATTTAGATTGTACATTGACTCACTGTTCTATTTTCTGGTTCTCTTCTCTGAAGTGAGCATCGTAGAAAAGTTATAACCTATGGGTGCACCCTCTCTTTCGGCACACTGAACGAAGCAGTCACGTTTCTAAGCCAGGTTTACTTGCCCTGGTCGTCAGAGGTGGCTTCTTTACTATTGAAGAAGGGGTGTTTTGCCAGCTACTTTACTCATTTATTCTTAACCATTTATTAAACATCCCTGGGCCAAGTTCTTTACGACTGTTAGGAGGATGGAGACTGGTAAATTGTAGCATGATCAGAAGGCTTGGAGTCTAGAATACCATGAGTCTAAAATTCTTCAGGAAATCTTCAGGAAAATGACAGTGATACCAGTACCTCATATCTTTCAAATGGTTTGCAGAATATAAAGCTTCTATTTATGTGCTTCCTTGCTGAAGCCAGTGGTACAATATCCGGCATACACACAAATATACACATATTGATTTTTTTTTTTTTTTTTTTTTTTTTTTTGCGGTACGCGGGCCTCTCACCGTCGCGGCCTCTCCCGCTGCGGAGCACAGGCTCCGGACGCGCAGGCTCAGCGGCCACGGCTCACGGGCCCAGCCGCTCCGCGGCACGTGGGATGTTCCCTGACCGGGGCACGAACCCGTGTCCCCCGCATCGGCAGGCGGACTCTCAACCACTGCGCCACCAGGGAAGCCCTCAAATGCAGCTTTTAATCACATGTCTGAACTCACAATTACCAGTTTTTTGGGAAATTTTCCAGGTTTTTAAAATTACACCACACTTCGTGTGATATTCCTCTATAATAAAGTTTTATTAATTAAAAAAACATAAAATTTACCACTGGAGTGTTAATTAACTATAAGCACATTGTTGTGCAACAGATCTCTTGAAGTTTTTCATCTTGCAGAACTGAAACCCTATACCCATTGAACAACTCCCCATTTCCCATCCCCCCAGTCCCTGATAATCGCTATTCTACTTTGTCTCTATGAGTTAGCAACTTTAGATACCTCATGTAAGTGGCACGTGGGATCTTCCCTGACCGGGGCACGAACCCGTGTCCCCCGCATCGGCAGGCGGATTCTCAATCACTGCGCCACCAGGGAAGCCCCACATATTGATTTTATAATAATGTAATATTATATAATTATATAATGATTCAATAGAATTATCATTCTGAACACATTTTCTTAATTTGCTTATTTATAAGGCTTGATTTAAGACATCTCTGTAGTCTTAAGTACCATTTTTGTCCTAATCCATGATTGCATATGAATTGTATTTCTATACGAAATACAATTTATTCTCACCTTTTGGATTCAAAACTAAGACATTTCAGAAAGATTTATGCATTACCTATTTAGTAGAAATCTTTCAGTCACTTTCTAATATGTGAAGACTAAATGAATCACAGAAGAGGAGGAATTTACAATAAAAGACTTGTTAGCAAGCGTTTAACATGGACTGCTGTCCTTGTAAAATTATTTTAAGCTCTATCTGTTGTCACACACTGAAGGATGAAGGAAACAATGGGGCTTTGGCTGGAGCTTATCGCTTCTCAGAATAACTCTGGTGTATTATCTTCAGTGGCATTTTAGCTCGGTTGGCCCACTTCAAGACACCCATCAGAGACACTAGAGGTTGACTTAAGCACTGATGACTTTCAGCTCCATACACGTCTAATTTGGGAGCCTCAAAGTTTGGAATTCTGAAACTCTAATTTTGAAATTCTGCCATGTCCGGCAGCAGTTCTCCCTCCTTGAGGGGCAAAAGGGAATCATAGTTCTGATATTTGTAATTAATGATTTTTAAAATTATTCTCTTATTAAAAAGTACCCAGTGTAATAGTTCAGCATTTTATTTGCACAAGCATTACTAGAAAGAAGCCCGTGAAAATAGTGTGTAACCTTTTTTGAAATTATGCTCTACCTGAACTATGAAGTCAGGGTCCTTATCAGAATAAAATTAAATAGATATAGAAAGAACCAAGAGAAGGAGAAATGCCAAAAAAAAAAAAAAAGAAGAATAGAAGCTTGAACTTTAAGCATTGCCTATTTAAAAATTCAAATGGAAGAGCAAACACTCAAGAAGAGTTTAGAAAATTTTGAAGAACAAAGTGAGAGGATTGTCCTACAGTATATCACAATATAAAGCCAAGGGCAGTGTGGAATCATCGCTGTGAGGCTGCAGAATCATTTTAATGCTTCTGCTGGAAAAGATCATTCTCATCTCAGAGTTTTCTGGCTCATCTGTCTCTAGTTTAGTTAAATCCACAGGTTTCTTTCCTAGCGAAGCTATTTCATTTAGCAATTAGCATTTATTCGGTAAATTTATTGTGTACGTCTTTCATGCCAACCATTCTGCCAGATGCTAAGGAGAGAAAAATTGGTAATCTGAGTGAAGACTACTGGATTTACTGTTTATACAGGGCCCCGTAAACTGCTTGTACTAAAACAGGATCCTAGTGAATTTATGAGTGTGCAGTAAATCAAGGGGCATCCCTTAGATCCTCCAAAATCAAGGCCCTGAAACTTTATTGAACTTAAAAAGCTCGAGGCAGATTACTGGGTTCCATCCCGGAGACTGAGTCTAGAGTGAAGTCTCTCTCACTCCACAGCCCATGTATTTACTGGCCCTTACTGCTTGCTTATTTCATCTCCCCCAGTAAATGGTAAGATCCTTGAAGGAAGGATTCATTTCGTATTCTGCTCTGTGATATCTCCTACAAACCTATAACAGAGTCTTAATGTGCAGGAGATGTTAAAATATGCGTACACATGAGGAATTAAATCCAGGTAACATAGTGGTTTACCTAACCAGCCTCTATGGCCAGTATATGACCCCATAAAGGAAAAACTGAAAACAACTGAGGTCAGCTCAGAAGGAAAAGTCTTCTGGTGCAGCTGAATATAAATTGTTCTCTAAGAGGAAATGGAGGAGTGGAAGAAGCTTCCTTTCTTTTTGCTTTAGGAAATGATATTCATTCTCTGAAGAAGGACTGATTGACTTTTTGACTCTTTATGAACTGATTATTTCTTATGTGATAAATAGGCAAAGATATTGTATAGTAAAGTTCACTTAAATATGGTAGGATTTTTGGCTCTGCCTAATGATTTTAAAGCTTGCTTAATCAATTCTCAGAAGCTACCTATTGGCTAACAAGAGTGTGCTTCTCTAGCTGAGATGATGTGGACATAGATGTGTGTTTGACTGCTGTTGGAAAATGCATACTTTGATGATTCTTTTTTATGTATCATCGCAGTTAACTATTTTCAGATATGAGGAGCTCAGTCTCCTTTATAAGTCATATATTCCATTTAGTGGCAACTGTTTCTTGACAGTGTAACATATACTCTAGTATAATTTTAAAATATCCTCAAGTTGTCAGGTTGAGTGACTGAGAGATTTGTTTAAAGAAATGTGGGCAACATTCTTGTGGTTGGAAAAAATAGGGAGAAAATGAAATTATTGTTCAAAAGATGTTTTTAAACTCATATTATGAAGTGGATTATATCTGAGATTTAGGGTCTGTTTTTAAAATAAAAATGAGAACAGACTAAATGCTAACTCTGTAAATAGTGGGTTGGCCAAAAATTTTGTTCGGGTTTTCTGTAGCATCTTATGGAAAACCCAAACGAACTTTTTGGCCAACCCAGTGTCTTCTAAATAGGAGTTACGTAAAGAGACAGTATTAAAATTAACTTCTGATTATGCATTCTATGACTTCAGTAGAGCATTTGTTGACTAAGTGAATGAAAATAAGATATAAAAATCTCTTAATATATAGCAAAGTTTACTATAGGTAAAGATCTCATTTTAATGTATACTAGTATTATGTAAGTCAGAATAAGAAACTTTCCCTAAGCAAAAAAAATACAAGAAAGATCACAGAGAAGGAAAAGATTTTGTCCCTCAGATTTTGCTTCATAAAATAGTGGTATTTGAAATTGGCTAAAAAAGGACTGATCTAGTTTCATATAGTGGCAGTTGGAAAAAAGGCCCATCAGAGAAACATCAGGTCCATCTGTGACATGGTCATAGAGCCTGGAAACGGCAAGGCAGGGTTGGGTAACTTTAGGTGGTCTGGTTTGATTAGTGCTTCTGGAGCAGGAGGGGAGTGGCTAGAAATATAGTGAAGTTGTGTGTTGGTAGATATGGGTCTCCTTTGTTTTGCTTTGTTTTTTAGTAAATCTAATTTTCTTATATGATATTGGAAATTATTAGGCATAAGTTCTCTTTATATATATCCCTAATGTTTCTACCTTATTTTATATTTTGAATCACTAAATGTACTTCTTAAAAGTTAGCTTTGTTTTTATCAAAATGTTTTATGCAAATAGTTTAAGAAATTAAAAGCTTTATGTACAAAAAAAGTTCCTCAGCAGTCGCTTTTTTGCACCTCCACTTACCTGGTCTCTTCTATCAGAGGCAACCAATTATTTCTCCTGGTATTTACCTTTGTATTTCTAAATAATAACCGTCTGCTAACTCTTGAATCATCAGATTCAGGTATTATTCACTGACTTCCTCTTTAGGTAGGTGAGAATTTTACCTTCTAGTTCTGTTTCTCTTCCAGTTTTGTCAAGATCATCATTTTGGGAGGATTATTTAACAGTAAATTTTAAAAAAATCTGTATTCAATCTTTTCATTCTTAGGACAATATAAGTATTCAGTGCTGAGTCAAAGTTTGGGAAAATTCAGTGTATCAGAATTCAACAGGAGGGTTGACAGTGTCCCACAGAGACCAATTCCAGGTACTGTGGGCCCTAAAGGAGTGTATGAGCCATGGCCCCTCACTCTGTGGATTAGCTTAGTGTGCCGGGCCGGTGATTGCAGGCCTTCATTTCCATATATATATGCATATATATATATATATATATTTTTTTTTTAGCATTTCAGAGAGTATATATAGATTGGTATTGGAGGATGACTGGATTAAGTAAGCTTGTGGGAAATGGGAGAATATTTTCCAAAAATACATTTTATGAAAAAACTCTTCTTTCACATTCTTCATATATTTATTTATATTGTTCTACTGTGTTGTCTGTACAGATAATGTCTTTGCTGGGAATGAGACATGCATCTTCCCTTTTGTTATTGGGCTTCTCTCTCATCTTTCTATTGTCATACAGTTTTCATTGTTTTATTACTTAAAGCTACTTCATTGCTTTTCTCTGTCCCTTTATGTGAGTAAAGGGACATGCCATAATCCCTTTTAGAGGCCATCTTCCATCAAGAGATTACAAAATCATTTGAGTTGAAGTGGCTTTCAAGTTAATGCTGTTGTGTTCCTTGTTCTCTGTTATTTTTTATTTCAAGCACTTTTCTCTTTGAAAAAATATTTTGTGGCTTCTTCCTATTTGTAAAATAGTTACACCTTTCTTGAAGAATATTCGGAAGATACAGAAAATAAGAAACTCATATGCCATCCAGAGAAGACAAACATACTTTGGGATATGCTCTTCTAGTCTGACTATATACATACACATACACAGATAATGCATTTTTTCAGGAATATAGAGGTGAACAAGAGAGCTACGGGCCCTGCTATCATGGACCTGCTACACTAGCTAATAAAGGAGATAATGAACATATAGTAACATAATTAATTATACTGTTGACAAATGCATGTGGTATAAGAGCACAAATAGCTTTTTAAAAAATTAAAGTATAGGGAATTCCCTGGCAGTCTAGTGGTTAGGATTCGGCACTTTCACTGCTGCGGCCCCAGGTTTGATCCCTGGTCAGGGAGCTAAGATCCTGCAAGCTGCGTGGAGCAGCCAAAAAATAAATAAATAAAATAAAATAAAAATTGAATAGTTGATTTACAATATTATATTAGTTTTGGGTGTACAGCATAGTGATTCAGAGAATGCAAACTGTTTTAAGGAAGGGACTAGCATTATCAAATCTGCAAGCAGATTTCGTCATTTAAAAGAAAACTTATTGTCATAATACATACTAAAATGCCTCTGTTTTATATATATATATATATATATTCTCCAATGTATGTAAATTTGTCAAAAGTTATTTCTCCTTAGGAGATATTATAGAATCGTGGCCTAGTAGAATTGAATACTAATGTGAAGAATCCTTCTGCTTTTAACTTTTCTCTTTCGTATATAAACTTTTTCATTTGAATCTTTCATTTCAGCCACTGGTCAAGTGCCAGAGTAGTGAGACATACTGCTTATACTGAATTTGCCTATGAAAGTACCATATGATGATTTTAATGTTAAGTAAATTTATTTTATAAATACATGGAAATGCCATACATATTCTAGGCTATTTTTTTGTTCACTACAAGTTAAGGTATAGTGCTAGATAATTTACATATATTACATCATTTAATCCTCAGAATAACCCAGTGAGGTAAGTAGTAACCTTTTTTACAGATGAGGAAACAAATTTAGAGAAGTTAATTAACTTGGACTCACTTACTGTTGTGAAGATATCAACAGTAAGTCTTGCTTGACTCCAAATAAAATTCTTGCTTTTAATTTTCTTGATATTATGCCCTCGTCTTGTAATGGTGAGGTAGATGAGTAGGAAATATTATACCCACTTCTCAAATGAGAAAACTGAAGCAATGAAAAGACTAAGATTTCAAGTATAATGTAAAAGGCAGTGAAATAGTAGTCAGCCTATTCTTTCTGAACTTGACTTTTCCTGTCTCTGTATAAGGGGATTCATCTGTATCAAACTGTGCTACAGTGGTGGTGCCAGGAGGCCAGTGGGGTGCATTCTGAATTTTCTGCTTATACTTTCAGTTCAACTAGAGAAGCTGTACTTTTTAAATTTGTTTTGGACCTTGAAACACATTTAAGCATAGCGAAGGATGTTCCTAACCTAGCTTGGAAATAAAAATTTGGACTTTCAGGTTTGATTTGCTACTTTACTTTTATTCTAGGTGAGATCATAAGTAAATCAGTTCTCTATTATATTTTTCTATAAAATGACCTGTCATGGCCTTTTTTTGGATAGTAAAAATTTTAATGAGAATTAATTTATATAAGTGGATATTGATCTTGATGAGTGTTTTTAATAACATGTGTTGGATTTCCTATCCAAGTAGTTATGATGAATTTTTTTTTTTTTTGTCTAAAGCATTTCATATATAGCAATGATATTGAGTCTGTATATAGATATCCATGCTCCGTATTTTTGGTGAACTAAAGAAAATAAATTTATATTATAGAATGAGAACTTTTGACTAGACTAGTAGGAAATTGTGATAATTTGACATTGACTAAGTTATTATTGTTTGTCTATCAGGCAGCCTGAAAAAATAAAGATTTCATTATGATTTTGATGTTGATATTAAGGAAAGTCAGTCTAGATGACCAGGTCAGATCTGTGTGAGTCTTTGATGTCTCAAGCCTTTTCTGAGAATTTTGTCAAGTTTCAGAAACTGGCCTAGTTTTCTGAATATCCAACTTTATCAGACATAGGCTATACAAATATCTAAGATACAGCAAATATTATTGGTTATTCTGAAATGAAAAATTGTAATGATCTCAACTGGACCTTCTGTCTAGTACTATTTTTACAAGTCTGCTGTACCTCAACAAACGTTCCTACTAAATAACTGGTTTCTTACAGCCATACACGTCAATATTCCAGCACATTTAGCTGCTAGTCTCTTTTTTCAGAACTAATGTAAGACACATAATTCAACCAGAGCACAGAGAGTCGTGCCACGTTTTGTTTTCATAGGAGCACCAAAGCCTAAGCATATGCCAGTGTTTGCTTTGGGGTAGGTTTCCCTAGAAAACAGGAGATCAGTGAGGTGCTAAATTTCAATTTTATGTGACAGACAGCTAAAAGCAAGGCCATGTGTGAAAGCAGCCAAACCCTTAGATGTTGTGCATGTCAAAATGGGAACAAAAGTTATAATGCGAGTTTAATTTCCTTAAATATGTATCCCAACGTTAATTGAGGTCTGCAGCTTGTCCACAGCCTTGGGTGTGGCCTGTGAACACAGCTGCTAACTCTGATCTGTAATTTTTATGTATTTTTTTTGCCGTGTATGCCTGGGCCTTTGGGTTGTAACCATTGATGCAAATGAAGGAAACATAACAGACATATTTTTGGCTTTGGTGTTTGTGTCATCAGAATTTTTTTTGTTCATAGAACTTGGAAGCACTTTTGGAGAAAGTTTAATATGCTGGATTTCTTTGTGGGGATTGGAAACAGAGCTTGTTCTCTGGCCAGTCTGTGATAATTTCTTATCTATGCAAACTCCATTGCTAATCACTGTGATGGTTTCAGAGGCATCCAAGGCCCACGCTGTCCCCCATACATGACTTCTGCGGGCAGGTGCACATAACTGCCTGCTTTGGTGAGCCTAGGTGTTGTCCTTGTACCTTGGATTCAGGGAAGTGCCTGACGGGAATTCAGAAAAGGAGAGTCATTGACCTCACCTTTCTCCTCCATCTAACTTTTCAGAAACAAATGTAGCCAGCACCAAGTCCTGCATTGTTGTTAGGTGAAAGAACTGTTTAGAAAACCAGTTCTGGGAATTTAAGGGTGATTCTGTATCTTATGGATGATTTGTAACTGAGTTATCTCTGCCATTTCCCATTGCCGCCAAAACTCCCCCAGTTACTTTCCCATGATTATGGTAGCCAAGAGCTGACGTTTTCTGAAATGGGACCTGTGAAGTGGCTTTCACAAAACTATATTGTGTTTAATGTTAGACTCTTCTCTTCTCTTACAAAAGCCTAGAGCCTAAAAGATTATAATTGCCACTTACGTTCCGCTTTCATGTCATGGTGAATGATAAATATCATGGCTGACACTCTAATAGTGTATATTTATGTGGCAAGCACTATTCTGAGCACCTTACATTTTTCCTTTTGTTTTCACAGTGGCCCTATAAGATGGATTAGTGATGGATTAATATTGTTATTATTCTTATCTTACATGTGAAGAAACTAAGAGAGAACGCCTAAGTAACTTTTGTTCTAGGTCGAACAACTAGTGAACGGAGGAACTAGTGTTACTTGAAAACTGGGTTTGCCTCTTGGTGGGTGTCACGCCAAAAGACACAGCCCAGCCAGAGATCAGGAGGAGGACTTACTACTTGCAGCCAGTAAGCAGAACCCTGGGGATCTTTCCCACAGCAGTGTCTCCCGAACAGCAAGATCGGGGACCTTTTAAGCTAAGGATACAGACATATCCATGAAGGGGTTTGAACGGAGAAAAATTCAGCGTAGAATTGGGGAAGCGGTTCACAGAGTGCCAGCTTTAGTGGATTGAAGTCACTGGGGTCGGAAAAGGTCAACATCATCATTCCTTAGGTTCTGACCAGTCTGCGGTTTTGGCATCCTCCACCCGGGGGTGGGTGGGGGGGGGCGCCTTCGTGCCTGCAGAGCTCAAAGATACGGATCAGATGGTGTCAACATCATCATTCCTTAGGTTCTGACCAGTCTGCGGTTTTGGCACCTCCCACCCGGGGGTGGGTGGGGGGGGCGCCTTCGTGCCTGCAGAGCTCAAAGATACGGATCAGATGGTTACATATATCCCCTGAGGAGGAGCTACGACTCAGTTTTATCACTGAACTAGTGTTTCTTGACTGCTTTTCCTTTGCTTCTGCATTCCCTCAATTTCCTTAAGATCACTAATTACTGAGACCCTTCAAAGGCAAGCATTGTGGCCAGGCTTAGATCACAAAATGGCTTAGGCCAAGATGGCTTCTCTTATGTCAAAAACCATGTCTGGTTCTCTTTCTCTGGGGACTCCCTACACTACCTGCTTACAGTAGGATTTGACTCAGAGAAATCTGCTTCTCAACTCTGTGAGATACTGGACATTCTAGGGACTACATTGCTCATCAAAGTGACCAGGCTAAGAATTTCTATTTTTTTAAAAAATATTTATTTGTTTTATTTTTGGCTGCATCAGGTCTTAGTTGTGGCACATGGGATCTTCGTTGCGGCACATGGGATCTTCGTTGCGGCGTGCGGGCTCTTTGTTGCGGCATGTGGGCTCTCAAGTTGTGGCGCATGGGCTCTTTAGATATGGCGCGTGGGCTCTCTAGTTGTGACTCACGTACTCAGTTGTCACGGCACGCGGGCTTAGTTGCCCTGTGGCATGTGGGATCTTAGTTCCCTGACCAGGGATTGAACCCGCGTCCCCTGCATTGGAAGGTGGATTCTTAACCACTGGACCACCGGGGAGGTCCCCAGCCAAAGAATTTTTTTAATTTATCTGTGGTTTGCTTGTGTTTGAGGCCAGTATTAGTGTCAGGGTTATTTGCCAGTCTGTCCTGAGTCTCACACCTTGTCATATATACCTAAGGGAAATAAAAGAATTAGCTAATATTGACAGATTTTCAGAAAGAACAAGAACACTGTATGATACAAGCTGTGTTATAGAGGTGTTTGTGTTCCCCTGAGCTTGAAGGGACCTTGTGGCCAATTGGTCTTGTCTTCTATGAAAGAATCCCTGCAACAGTATTATAGGTCCTGTGTGAACATCACCACTGGACAGCCCATTCCAGTTAGACATCTCTCATGGTCCATGTTCAGCAAGAACATTTTAGAAAAGCAGCCAAAAGAGTTAAATATCAGAATAGTTATGGAAGAAAAGAAGCATTGTTATCTTGAAAGGAATCAGGAACTTTGGTGTCAGAGTTACATAAATGCATTTTCATTTATTGTAAAGAGTTTTTTATGGATCACGGTATAGAGCACATTGTGTGTTTGTCTCTGAACTGGTTCTAATCTTTTGTGAGGTCTCAGGTCCTTCTGTGAATTTTTGAAAAGAGGAAGTAAATAGGACAAGAATCTCCTATTTCTGTTCTCTAGAGATGTTTTAGGGGATGCTTAGCACCAGCTTAAGGGAAACATCACATTAGAGGTTGTGTTTTTCTTTCACTAAAGAATCAAATACATTTCAGATTATTTGTCTTAAGAGTTAAGTATTAGTGTTTGGCTTCTCTAAATTTTCACACATTTTCAAATAGGGAAAATGTTCATTATCCGCTTCAGTTTTTAAGTACTTGCTGGAGGATGTCGTTGTAGGAACAATACGTGTAGTAACCTATGGTCATCACTTCTGTTCTTCTCAGTAATTATAATTCTGTCAGAAGCAAATTTGGTGAGATGGAGCTTTAAGACATGTCCTAGCCAGAACTTTGTGTTAATTATTATTGTTGCTACATTTGTTTATTTGTGCCTTTAAGGATATTATTGAATGCAATACTTCTCACAAATTAAAACCAGCTTAATACTGTTTTGTGAATGGGCTGTTTCAGTTCAGTGAGAATTTTTGTGTGACCGCTGTTAGGCAGCCATCATGTTTATTATACGACCCATCAAGCTTCCAAACCCTTCTGAGTTCTCTGCCCACCCCCTGCCCCCCATCAAGATAACTCTTTATTAAACTGAGGCTTATTATGCATTCAGTTTATGGAGTCAGGGCCAGCATCTGCCCCTTTTTTTGTTTCGTAAATAAAATGGACTAGAACAAAACATAATAATGGATTGCACATGAAAATATGTTTTTATTGGTTCAGATTTGTACCATGTAGGTCATGATATAAAATATATCTCTGACTGTGTATTGTGATGAAAACTTTGAAAACAGTAGTCTACTTCTGTGCTACTCAGTTTGCAGCCCCTGAAGTCTGGTGCCAGTTTGAACTGTTTGTTCCTGGTCTACGATGAGATAAGTACTGAAATTGAGAATACGCATTTAGAAATTTTGTAGCAATTTGACATCGCCACAATTTTCAAGCTTTGGATCTGTGGATTTGTCCCATTGAAAGATGTAGACCAGTTTGGGTGTTGTTGAACGTGCATGCTGAGTCACACATGTTTTGAGTTGTGTATTGTTGAGAAGCACTATTCTAGGGTCATTTTCTAATATATTAGATTCACACTGTGGTGGAGGGAATTAATTCTCTCAAGATAACAAGCATGCTTTTTGGTAAAATAGGCAGAATGTGTTTCTGATTTGCTAGTTTCAGATTTTCTTCCTGCAGTGACAGAGGTATTAGAGACTATAATGTTTTATACTGTCTCTTTGTTTAAAAAAATAATATTTTGTTAACATTGGAAAGCTTTGGAATTCTAATATAGCTTAAATTTTACAACAAAATCCATTGAATTATCAATCAGAAATATAAGTAATACTGTCATTTTATAAACAAATTTTTGTTTCTATAAACAGAAATAAAGTTTCTTAAATAAAAGAAACAATTGAATGTGTTTCAGCCCTTTCTGTGTGATAGTATAAATGTGAAGTTAATCACAAATAATATGAGAATTTTCTTAAATGAACAAATATATGAACACTTACTGGCTTTAAATTTTCTTTTTTCAGATTTAGATATTATTATATAGAATACTTTGAATTAATTTAATAAGATTCAGTGATGAGGATGATTCTACTTCTGAACTGATAAATGTGAAATTTACAGCTCATCTTAAAGTTATTAAACAAGGATAGACCTGGCTTATCTATGGCTAAAATAGCCACATTTGATCACTAATTTTTAAATTCCTAGACTCTGAGTACTCCAGATTTTTAAAAAACCTAAACCCACCCCCAAGTTATTTTTTAAGAGTTAAATAAATAAATGGAAAAACCTAAGTTTAGACTACAAAGAATGAAAAGTTTTCATTTCTGTGCTTTCCACAAGACAGCAGACTGACTTTGTTTTCCTAATAAGGCTGTGCTAAATGTTGGAATGCTTGTCCCCTTGAATTTTATTGAAATACCTAAAAATACCCACTTTACCAAAAAATTTTGCAATTGAATGTGCTTAGCCTAGACAAGAACAGACAAAGATGTATCTGGAAAAAGTTAGTGCCAAAATTGTGCCTTCAATATTAGCATAGGACAGAGCATATAAAAATGAGCCTCAAAGAGCATTTTCTTACACTTTGGAAGCTTGAAGGACAAATTAGATATTTTGCTATTTTCCATTTGTCTTCTATTTGTCTTGATATATTTAAGATTTGGGGCAAGTTTTAGTCCCTCTCTCTTCCCTTCCTTTTGTTAGTAAGTAGGCTTATACAGTTCACACATATTTATAGGCTAATTTATTGGTCAACACTGTATTTAGGTTTCCTGTTCTTTAATTTGAGGTTTGGGTTTAACTTTCTTACAAGATGAAGTACTGTATTTAGAAATATGTTTCTGTCTCACTTAGAGGAGTGAAAGACAAAGAGCGTATAGTGGCATGGCTTATGTGTCCTGGCCCCCAGTTAGCTTTCCGGCTTCATCTGTCACTGCTGTTTTTGCTTTTACTCCCATTCTAGCCCGTTGGCACATTCCTGCCTCTGAGACTTCACGCTTGCTATTTGGTGTGCCTGGAATTCTCTTCTTCAGGTCTCTGCTCAGATTTCACATTATAGAGGCCTTCTCTGACTCCTTCATATAAAATAATGTATCCCTGCCCCTGTCTTGCTTTATTATACTCCATTACACTCATTACCATGTGACATGCTTTGCTTGTTTGTTTTTAATCTGCCTCTTCCAAGTAGCATGTAAGCACCTTCAAAGTAGGAGTTTTGTCTATTATTCATTACTGTTGATGAACCTCCTACAGCAGAGCCTGCTCCGTTAGGGGCTCAATAAATATTTGTGGAATTAATTAATAAATTAACAAAGTTAATTAATTTAAGGAAAATATATAGCGCAAGTATTGCCCTTGAACTTGAAGTGGCATTAGGTGTAACACATATTGGTCAGGAATGAGAAGTGCTTGGTTAAAATAATTTATGGTAAAAGAGAAGCCCATGCTAATTATAATAGATCTGGAGGGTTAACAGGAGTTAGAGTCTGACCACAACATAAGGTTGTGTGTTTGTTTATAAAAGTATAGGCTGATTCAAAAAGAATTGAACCCTATTAAAATGTATTATTCACTGACTAGGTATATATGAATGTATGTAGCTAAACCAAATTGAAAAGGAAGCACCATGGTTATTTCTGTAATCTTACGTGTGTGGTATACACCCCTGTATCACAGGGCACACATCAGATCGGCAGTCTTACTCATTGTGGGTTATTGGTAACATATCACCACCAATAGCTGTTATGGGGACTACAATGGTCCTTTATTTTGTCAAGATCATCCGGAAGACGAGATATAAACATGAGGTTCTCAACACATACCCACAAGAAGATCTCATGATGTGGTATCTTGGGATCTGCATGGCCGCTAACTTCAGAAGCTGGCTGCTATTTTGACCAGAACACCTAGTTTAGCACCATAGGTGATGTTCATTAAGGAACCTCCAGCCCCATCCTGCTGGAAAATGAAGTTATTAAAGAATTCCTCTTACTATGGGGAAAAATATTCCTCTTCTCTGGAACAATAAGGAAGAATGGACTTAAGGCGCTTGTTTCTTTGTTTTTGCATGTTTATAAACCTTTAACTGGGAATTTCCTGAAGTACTTAAACTCTTACTTATGTGTATATTGTTCATGCTGTAAAATGTGTACTTTCTATAGATCCGAGAATCAGATAGGTAGATAGATGTCCACATATATCCTCTCTCTATATATATATATGTTAACTATGTATGTACACATATATGTATGTATTACCGTGAGTAACTTCAGTTTTTACATGAATTAAACCAAAAAATGATATTCTATAAGTAACCTGATTGAAAAATGAATAGTTATTAGTTTATAGAAAATTAATAGTCATTCATTGTTTGAAAGCATTTCTAGATCTCTGAAGTTCTTTACCAAAGTTACTTTTACGACTTTCACTTTGATATTATTTCTAGAAGGCAGAGTGTTAGAGTTGCATTTAAAGCATCTGGAGGACTTGGGTTCAAATCTTGCCTCTGCCATTTTCAAATTCTAAGTTGTGGTCAAATTATTTAACCTATTTGAGCTTCTCCTTCCTGTAATTAAAATGAGCACAATACTACTTGCTCAGGAAGAAGAAATGAGATAATTTACCGAATGGCCCAAATGAAATTATTGGCATTTGGTACGTACTCAATAAGTGATATTTTCTCAATAATTTCTAGTTTGTTGTTATTTCTGTTGTTTTCTCTTGAAACCTATCCTGGTAGATAATTTGGTTTGGTTATAACAGTATATAATCAGAAACAGAATAATTTCCAGAACTCCAGGGTCGTATCTTCTACATAAGGGGTAGAAAAGTAGTGTCTGTTGCTGCTTACTTTGTGCCAATCACCGTTAGGTGTGTTACGTACGTGACCTCATTCCATCCTCAAAACAGTTCTACAGGGGACGAATTACTGTCCTCATACTAACAAAGAAACTGTAGAGTAACTATTTTTATTTTGTTGGTAACCTAGACTTGCAACCTTCATTAGCTATTTCTCCTGTTTCTCGAAGTATTCCTCTATCAAGGAAGACCTTGATAAGAGAAACCCTGAATATGAAAGCTAGGAGGATCTCTCTGTCTCTTTAAGGCTCTAAGCTTTTCCTAAAAGGAAGGAAAAAATAGGTAGACAAACATCAGGGTGTGAGTCATACCTACTTATCTTTTATCCTACTCTTCAGTATCTGACTCTTACCATGCATTGCTAGGTATCTGGGAAAAGCCAGTTATGCATATGGTTTGTTATTGATCCCTACTCTCTTAATGTGAATTTTAACCACATTTGTTGTTCAAGGGCATTTTAATAATGTCACGAAAGAACCAGAAAAATGTAGATGTATAAATGGAACTCCTAATTTTTCACGGGCAGATTATTTGCTTTGCAAATCTGTTAGTTTCTTATTGATAATGAAGTATTATGTTGATAGTACTATGTTGATAATTTTTTTTTCTCTACCAGATGAGTTGGAAGAGAAGATATATTAAATAGAATTATCATCGTGCCCTAAGGAAGGTATAAACCTAGTAGGTTTTGAGAGAATGCAACTCTGTTATAGATTGCTTGTTTATATTGATCCTAAAAGTATTATAATCCATGTCTGATATGAAATAAAGAATAGGGTTTTAGTGGGAAAGAAGGAAATTATACTTCTCAGCTTCTCTTACAGAATGTATGGCACATCCTTTTTAGTTGTTCTTTTAGAATTAAAAAAAATTACATTACTAATAGTTGCATTTATCATATGTAGAAGCAGAAGGTGAGAGAGGGTTTTAGTAGCCTTTATCATGTATTAGTAAAGGAACTGAGGTGCAGAGTTAAAAATAGTGCTTAAAATGTCATCCTTAATCCAATAATATTACACCTGTCCCTTTACCAAGCTTCAGTATCAGTGCCCTGTGGTGTGAATTTTATTTGAATGGGTGGTTTGGAAGTTTAGATGGATCATTTAACGGCACGTAGTATGAAAGTTGGAGGTAGAGGAGTTAAGAGGGATTGAAAGGTAGTGTCCTGCAACCACAGAAGGAATAATGGAAGCTCAACTCTCGTTTCTTATGACAATCAGTGTCTGAACAAATTGTAATCTGAGGTTTTCCATTATGCAAAATGGTTATGAGGTTTAGACTCCAAAAGAGCCATGGTCATGTAGGATATTTCCTAGAATGTTTGTTACAGTCAAAACCATAAAATAATCTAAACGAGGGGTTGGCGAACTATGACCTACAGGACAAATCTATCCCCCTTCCTGTATTTATAAATAAAGCTTTATTGGAACACAGTCATGCTCACTCATATTTTGTCTGGATCGTCTTCCTAGCTATAATGGCAGAGCTGAGTAGTTGAATCTACATCCTGTGACCCACAAAGTCTAAAAGATTGACTGTCTGGCCCTTTGCAGTAAAGTTTGCCATTTCTTAACAATGGGGCATACAAAAATAGCCTCCTTGTATAAAACCCTTTATTGAAATGGTATTTTCACTCTAAAAGAATTTTGCTTATAATAAGTATGAATTATCCTGAACTTTGAAATTCCTTTTATGTAACCTTGAACACATCTAAAAAATATTATATAATCTCTTCAACATTCTTTTTTATAGAAATTATTTTATAAATACTAGTTAGAAAAATGCATTTTTTTTTCCTTAAATGAGGCTGAGGTTATTGGGAGTGTGGACATGAGGCACGACAGACAAATGAAACTTTCTTCCCCGATAAAAATGTTCCTTTGGAAATAAACGTAGGGTAAAAAAACATTTCTTCTATCTAGAATCAAGTAGAATAATGGGAAATTTTGGATTTATCACTTTATAAAACTACCTTACTTATTGACTTACTATCTGCCACCTCCATTAAAATGTAGATTCTGGGCAAAGACCTTCTTTGGCTTGTTTTTACCACCGTGTTCCCAAACTTGGAACAGTACTTCACCCATAGAAAATAAAGTAGCATATCATGAGATGAAGAAATATTTGTTAATTTGTTGGCTTCTGCTAAGTGAGATGGATATATTAGAGGGAGGATAATGTAGAAATTGGCATTAAACTTTTTTAATAATGGGAAATATGTTATCATTTTAAGTTTAGCCTAATGCTCCCTTCTCTCCCCTCCCCGCCACCCCCTTTTTTTCCTCCTTGATAATACTGTAACCGTGTGGGTCAGGGAAGCTCAGTAGAAGTCCTTTCCTTCCTTCCTCACCCTCTCTCCCTCTGTGGCTTGATTTAGAACTGGTTGCTGAAAATTTCTTCTCAAGCCCCATCAACTCCTGTAACTACCTGAAAAGGATCTTTACGACAAAAGCCCTCTCCCTTACCTAGGGAGGTAATTATCAAGTGGTAACTGCCTGTTCTGGATTTCTCTGAGCCACACCCGTTTTCAAGCCAAGCCCCAGCAGAGGGGGTCCTGGGTACTCAGATAGGCTCCAGCAGTTCCTTTGCTTCTCTCTTTTTACCTTCTTTCTCCCACTCTTCAAAGTCTGTCCAGCTTTGGGTTATTTCTTACTCTTTGGAGGAAAAAATATACTTTACTTAGTACCCATAGTAAAATAGAGAAAATGCAAAGAGAGAGAAAGAAAATGAGACTGTGTATGAATGCATGTGTATGTGGTGAATATAATCTTCTATAAGTTAAAAGGTGTTATAACATGCTGATATTAAGTACTATTTTGTACTTACGTTTGTAGAAAAAATAATCTTTACGTGTTCTCAAATCATTTGGAAAAAAACCACTGATGCATTGCCATAAGTGATTTAAATGTTTAAGGTTTGAGTTTTTAGGAAAGCTGACTGACTAGAAGTACAATTAAATATAGGGAAATGGTTTAAAGAGACATCCCTCTACACACTTGAGCGCTCACTTTTTTCCCCTCTGGAGTTGCTTTGTTATTGCAAATTGACAACTTTGCAATTAAAGTGATTAATGATGTGCCCTAGTGTTTATGGGTCCTGAGGTCAGTGAGCCCAAAGTTGGCCATGCTGTGGGAAACTTAGATAGAGCTCATCTCACGGAAGATGAACTAAAAATCCTCCTCTTTTCTGTATGATTGTTTATGAGTTAAGTGTATTAGATATGGTTGAAGGCTTCACCAAGACATAATGAGTAATGTGAGTAATCTTTATCAGTCCAGTTCTGTTGCATAATTCCTCATTCTTAAACACTAATGTGAACATTCATTGGCAACTTTTATTAGCTAAAAACGTATTACTTTATACAGCAGTATTAGAAAATTTATTGTGTTCGAATAATGCAGTTTTTCATGATTCCTTTGAATCTAATCTTTAATAGATCTGTCGCTTATTTATGGTATTATTTTTCCTATGCATTATTCTAACCAGGGCACCACAATTCCAGTTTTGAATACAACACTGTAATTTAGAACTCCTTTCAACTGTTCAGCCAGAAGTTCTGAAACTGGTTGTAATGCATCAGGGATTTTTATTTTGGATACTGCTCTCACAAAAGTCAATCAGCTTTCAAAATAGATGGCTCTAGCCACACTGACGGCTTTGTTCTTTGAATTCCATGAGCTGAGGATAGTACCAGGCCAGGGCACTAGTCTCCCGCCATCGTGGCTTACTCCCGTACAGGGGCTTCGCACTAAGGGAAGAGAGAACAATAAGCAGACTGTTGGACCCGTGGCACCAAGCCATTGCCAGGATCTCTTCTGGTTTGAAACACACCACGCTGCACAAAAGTGACTTGTGTCGTTCGCTGTGGTTGAAAGGGAAATCTGTTATCCCATTGTGTATTTCCCAGGATTTGAACAGAAAAATGTAGGAATAATTTTTAATAATTATACATCAGGTTTTAAAACTTTATTTTAAAGTCTTTATAAAATTATTTGCTTTTAAGTAATCTGTCACATTTCTAAAGTAAAGGAGCAGATGCTCAATCTAATATTGTTCTAAAAAAAAAAGAAAGGCAACTATAAAAATTTTAATTTTGAGAACTAGCTTTCCTTATTCATATATTAGGATTTTCTCCTCAGGAAATATATATTTCAGTTTGCTGAAGGAAATTAGATTTTCCTCGTTAAACATCGATTAAATTATGCTCAGAGTCTTTGGGTATCTTATTTAACAATGTTCATGAAAGCACCATCTCAGTAAGAGGGATATTCTGTATAACAAAAGGTTTCCAGGATTTTGTGGACTGTAATGTTTCTCTCCCTTAATTGTAGCCACCTGGAGGAGACTTTTCAGGCTGACAGACTTTTCAGGCTGACAGAGATTTACTCTCTTTACTGTTTCTTCAAAATAGCATTTCTCAGAGGGTTTTTCCCTTTCCTAACTCCAACCTTAGAAAGGTTTCCTGAGCAAATGAATATTCTGAAAAGGAGTTCCATAAATGAGTATTCTAAACTCCAAATGGGTGTGGACCAGGATCCACAGCATTTTCTTCCTCGGCATTTAAAGGCTTTGAGTAGTCCTTTACGTAACTTTAACTTCAGGTTTTCTAGATACCTTTGATAACAGAACCTTTGTTTTGGGGGGTGGGGTGGGGTTGTGTTTTAGAAAGTAGTTTTCCCTGAAGCATGCTTTGAGAAATAGTCTTATTATAAAAAGTAGCACGTGTACAGTGCATAAAATACGGAAAACACACGAAAGAGAAGAAAACAAATATCATTCTTAGAGAGCTTCTACTAAAATGTTGGTGTGTTTCCAGCCACTTTTTTCCATGCATTGATCATGCTGTGTATGCTATTTTATATTTTCCTTTTTTCACTTAATATCATAAAGTAAGTATGTTATGCAATTCAGATTTCTTTCTCAAAATGATTTTTAATCATTCCATAATGTTTCATCATTTGGTTATATTACAGTTAACCATTTCCTCATTGTATATTTAATTGGTTGTTTCCTACTTTTCACTATTATAAGTTATACTGTAGGGAATGAGTATATTTTTACATAAAGTCTTTTTCCTCTTTTAGGTTATTTCCTTATGATAGACTCCCAGAAGTTGATTTAATAAGTCAAAGGGTGTGAGCTTTCTTCAAGCCTTTTATAAATAAATGCCAAGTTATTTTCCAAAAGAGCTGTAATAATATATAATTCTTCCAGCAACAGAGTATTCTCACAAACATTATGCATTAATATTTTTTAAAAATCTTGACACTTTGAAAATAAAAGGTGTTGTATCTTTTTATTTTGTTGTTTTGTGATAATTAGTAAAGTTTGATTTTTAAAAAGCTGGTGTGATCGCTGTTCATTATTCAGATTTCAATTGTCATGTATTCTAAATTTCCCAAGCCACATAGTTTTAGTGTTGTAAGAATATGTAATCACACTTAAATATGAGATTTATGTACCCTACTGATCTTTTAAAATGTAAATAATGTATGTTATAGATTTGTATACGTATTTTGTGTGTTAAAAATGCTTTTCCAAATATTTTTAATGTGGACCAGTTGACTTTTTCTGTTTATTCCAAAAAAGCAAAATAACACATTGCAATGAAGGCCATTTTAAACAGGATTCAAAATTACATGTCTTAAACTGTGAGCTCCTATATATATTCAAACAGAGGTCAGGCATATATCTGATTGGCATGTGATAGAGTAACTCTAAGGAACCTTCTAAGTTTTAATGATTCTGTGACTCATTTGGTAGTTATTTAAATAATTAAACCAGAACTGATTTTTATTGCATCTAGTGTTCACTCTTTCATTTGACATTTAATTATAAGCCAGTCTTTTTTTTCTTTTTTCCACCTACAGAATGATGCTTGTGTTTCTAACATGTAGTGGATTCAATCCTGGAATTTTGAGGACAGGTTGTCCTCAAAATTTCTTATTGCTTTTCTTATTTCATGTCATTGCACTTATGGGACTTTATCAGAAGGCAAGCAGGGCAGATATTCAAGATCCAGTTAAAAATTTTTGTGTGAATTCCATATTTTAAGAAGTATTTTTGTAGAACTTTCAATCCATAAAATATGTTAAGACTCATTATTCTATGCGTTCTCAACAAACTAAGAGGTTGGACTCCAAAGTTAATGAAAACTAACCGTTCTGGGGTTTTTGTTGTTGTTGCTAACACTGTTTAAATGAGAACTAACACCTAGAAAAAACTAAGGGGTTTGTTTTCATAGACATAGGATATGTGCGTTTTCTTCTGTTTGGAAACCTAGTAACTGTTAACATCCGTCTTTTGTATAAACTGTTTTTGTGTTGCTAGAAGAGCTCCATGTACCTTTAAGTGTCCAGATGAAAAATGAAAAAGAATATTGTCTTCTCTATTATGGCAAGCTTTCTTTCTTTTTTTTTTTTTTTTTTGGCTGTGTTGGGTCTTCGTTGCTGTGCAGGCTTTCCTCTAGTTGTGGCGAGCAGGGGCTACTCTTTGTTGCAGTGGCTTCTGTTGTTGCGGAGCACGGGCTCTAGGCGCACGGGCTTCAGTAATTGTGGCACGTGGGCTCAGTAGTTGTGGCTCCCGGGCTCTAGAGCACAGGCTCAGTAGTTGTGGTGCACGGGCTTAGTTGCTCCACGGCATGTGGGATCTTCCCAGACCAGGGCTCGAATCCATGTCCCCTGCATTGGCAGGCGGATTCTTAACTACTGTGCCACCAGGGAAGTCCCATGGCAAACTTTCAATCATGGCTTGGGTGGTTTTAATGAGTAGATCCCTTGTGATTCACATCTTATTGTGAAATTTCAATGAAAGGAAGATTCCACTGTTCTGTACTTGAACTTGTTTCCTTTGCTTGTTATAATAACCCTATAAGCTAAAAGAGAAGTTGTCTGATTGAGAGCACACGTGGAAAGTTGTACAACTGCAGAGGGTAATTCTACATGGCACTAACCAAATGTTAGCATCCATTGTGGTCTCTCATTAGGTTAGCCAATTATTCAGTCTGTTCCAGCCCTGGCTAACCAAATTAGTTGTTATTGGAAAATTCAGTTGCTGCTAAAAATGTTGATCAGAGTTCATTACTAGGTTATGATCATGGAGACCAAATATCCTATGTTAGCTTCTCTGTAAGTAAAATGATCTCATGGTTTGCAGCTTAAAATTATCACTTATTATTTACCTACTGTGGTTACATTTCTTGAATTCTGCACTTGCTGTCTTATCCTCAGGCTTATGTATTGTAAAAGGAGTCAAACTGCTTCTGACATTATTAAACATAACATGTACCTTAATTCTGGGAAAATAGCCTTTAAATCATTAGAAGCTCTCCAGTCATTTAGTTACTGTCCTTGACTACAGCCAGTGTATTGTAATATCTAAGGACCGTTGGCCTTAGCGCCATACTAGAAGTAATTTACTTAATTTTGGAGTTCCTCATGTGAAGAATGGGGATACTGATAGTTGCTGCTTTGGTTATTTGTCATGATTATATGACATACTCGCTCCCAATCAGTTATCGTTATTATTAGTCCATGATAACCAAAGGGACAATAATAATACAGAAAAGCATAGATTGAGAATAATATATTTGAATATGGGAATAGTTCTGTGCATGGATTTTTGTCCTTCTTCCCTGTTCTCTCCTTTCTACGCTCATTACTGATGACCTGTTACATGCCAGGCGCAGTGCTGGTATAGACACAAGTGGGGCGTGGTCATTGCATTTACTGAAATTATAGCCTAGTGGAAGAACTTGCAGTTTGGTTTTAGCAGAACAGATACGTTAACGTGCACTTAAGAATATAAATACAAAATTAATATGCATTCAGGGACCCAGTTCAGCCAGAATTTATTCAGTATCTTCACAAAAAGATCCAATGTCCTCTGGGCATATTCATGGATGATAGGAGAAAAGGCAGATACTATTGGAGATAGAGATGCAGATTATTTGTTTCAGGAACCATGCAAGGAGCAGAAAGTCAGGTTTATTTTACCTTACCCTTTTTGGTAGGGAATAGCCTTAATTCAAAGGTTAAACATGGATGCATTAGCAAACAGGATTGGTGTTTGTCTTTGCTCATTTGAGTGGGTAGAGTGGGTATTCATACACTAATGAATACCTAGTATATGAGGTATTGGATCTTACAGCGTTTGAGCTGCATGACCTAATTAGTAGATTGTGAATAGTAAACCATGAATTATGAAACTGTAAATTCTGATGATTTAGTATATTGAGGTATATAATAATAAAAATTCCATTAGTAAGAAGTTTGCAGAAATTCATGTTTTTTTCCTTTTTCTTTTTTTTCCTCAGAGCATCTGCTACACCCAAGCCTGAGCCGGTTCCTGTTCAAAAGGTGTGTTTCTAATCTAGCATCATTAGGGCATTATTTGACTGTCCCTCTTGAACCACTGTAACTTCCGTTCCTGTCTCCAGTCATACTGACAATTTATAGTTTCGATGCAGTTCTCCGCACAGTTCTTTTTCTTTAAAGATGACGAGGGAAAGTGGAAACCAACACATACAGAATTATCATCTGTAATTATTCCTCATCGTTTAAACATTATTTCCGATGTCATATATTATCAGTAACTCATATCCAGATTTCTTACCTTCACTTTTAATTTGCCTATCTCTATTCACATAATCTAAAAAGATGAATATCACAATAGGTCTTTAATAACATTTTATTAGTAATATTAATGAGTTTTTAAATTACATTTTCAGAGTATTCTTGGATTAGGTTATTGGCAAGTGCCCTTTTTTTCTCATATATATCCTGAAATTGTCCCAAGCCATTATTCATATAATCTGGTTTTGTGCTTTTGGGGGTTTTCTCCTTAATTTTACTTGTGCCTTTCCATTGAATTTATTTATATTGATTCCCAGAGGCGTGAAGCTACTTTATCCCCCTCAGTTAGCTTTATTATTTCTGTAACATTAATTTAGATGACTTTTTTTTCCTTCAAATTAAACATAATAGAGCCACCATTGTATGCCTTTTAAGGAATTTTGATTGTTTTTCTTTGGGGATGGTAGGGACTTATTCTTGAATGTCATAGAAGCTTAAGCTGCTGTTTTTTGTTTTTTGATTTTAACTTCATACTTACTCTGGGATAGGGGTTTGCAAACACAAATTCTGTTAATTTTAGGAGGAACTGATCTTTCTTAGTTGTTGTTTTTCTTTGATGGCAGTGAAAAAACATCTAAGATCTTTTGTTTCCCCTCATGTAACTACTAAATATTAAATATTTATTTTAGAAAAGGGAAGAAATTTATTCCATCTTTACTGATATCTCACAACATTCCAGAGAGAGAAACAACAGGTGGATTACAGGAAAGGGAAAGGATTGATTTTGTTTTGTTGATTTGTTTGCTTTTTTTGTTGAGTTTTTTTTTAAGGAGCAATTTCTTGATTCAAGATAATTAGAATGTGCACATTTCTGAGTCAGATGAAAATGAACATTTCTTCGGTTGTTTTGTTTTGTTTTTAATTGAAGAGCTAGAAATGTGCTGCTGCTTCTGCATGAATCAAATAATTGTACTCTGGAGAGTAATTAAACATGTTTGAAAGATGGAATTATAATTGAGACTCTGGATATTTTAAAATAAATATTTTGGTTAGTGATGTTTTGTTTACTGTGGGGTATTAAGAAAATTTTCCTTTGGAATATGTCTGAATTGGCACTTATTTTGGCCTTTAGGCTTTTTGATAACTTTCCTAATCTATTTCCTAAATATTTTGAACTCCTCTCATTTTTATTAAAAAAAAATATATCTCCTCAGTATGTGCATCCGTGTTATGCATGTTGGGACCAGTTGGCATGCATACTGTGTTATATCAGCTCATTGTTTTTATCTGAAAACGTGTAAAGTTTGGCCTGCTAACATGATTGTGTTTGTCTTTTTACAAACTAGCTGTGTGTTCTTTTCAGTGGATCTATTTTGCATGTCTTTGGCCTGTTTTTGTGTATGTTTATTTTTATTTTACATAGGGAGAACCTAAAGAAGTAGTTAAACCTGTGCCCATTCCATCTCCTGCTGTGTCCAAAGTCACTTCCACAACCAACATGGCCTACAATAAGGCACCACGACCCTTTGGTTCTGTGTCTTCACCAAAAGTCACATCCATCCCATCACCATCGTCTGCCTTCACCCCAGCCCACGCGACCACCTCATCACATGCTTCCCCTGCACCCGGGGCCGCTGTCACTCCTCCCCCATTCGCTGCATCTGGACCGCATGCTAATGCCAGTCTTAGTGCTGACCAGCGGTCATCTGCACTGAGCGCTGGTAAACCTGCAGTTAATGTCCCACGGCAGCCCACAGTCACCAGCATGTGTGCCGAGACTGCCCAGGAGCTAGCGGAGGGACAGAGAAGAGGATCCCAGGGTGACAGTAAACAGCAAAATGGGTAGGTGGCCGAGGGTGCTTTCTGCTCTTATCGAAACTCTTCTTTCAGGCAATTTCCAAGCAAAACTTAATCTCCATTCCCCACAAAATCAGCTGTTCTTTGAAGGAAGGGAGATGAAGTTGCGTTTGCTTCATTAACATGTAGCGTTATGTTACATACAGTACAGCACTTTCTGCAAGGCGATTATAGGTCAATCCAGACCGAATTATGCATTTTGACCTGTTATGAACCATGTAACAGACTCTGTAACTCTTTTTCTCCAAGTCCCGGTGCAACGTGGAGCAGCTGGCCCGTATAATGCAAGGCAAACCTTGAATCTTCCTTCCTCAATTTTTCCATCCTTTTATGAGCCACCAGAAGTTGAAACAGAGTGGTTGCAGTTGTGTCAGCTTATGTATCCCATGCTAAAGAGAGAGGAAATGAGAAGTCTGTAAGAAGCTTATTTTCTAGGAAGTAGTTTTAAGACAGAAAACAAATTTAGTTTTGACTCATGTCTATGTATGATGCATTAGCTTAGGTCAGCTAGCTAAGCAACATTCTTTTCAGATAAACTTATGCTGGAATTTAGTCTTTAAAATCAAACAGTAATGAGAGGACAGTAACATTAAAGGATGCTTAAAAAATATCAGAAGCAAATTAGAGGATATTTCACTGTAAAAATATTTCTAAAATTTAAAGCAGTGGACACTAAATATATAATGTTAGCAGAATTTTTTTTAAATCCATTCCTTATAATTTTCCCCTCTTTATGGTACAGATTTTTGAAAAACTGGTTGAAGTCTATTTTCAGCAGCCTCCATCTATAGACGGTTATTTTATCCTTTTTGGAATCCAGTGACCGTACTTTAAGCCAAAGTCATTTTTGTAAAATCATTTTGATCAGATTTATTGTGGCAAAAGTGTCTTTTAAAAGGAAAACAAAAGGAAATAATCTGCATGCGTGATTGTTTTTACCAATGCCGGTTCCCAGGAAAATATAATTAAAATAATTGTGTAGATAGGTCCTTTCTGAGATAATCCCTTCTGAATGTTAATTCATGTAACGAAGGGGCTGTGCTTTCACAGCACTGCTGCCATGGCAACTTGGGGGCTTTGAAAAAGAAGGTGGCAGGGTTCCAGGCTGTTGCGGAGAGCAAGGGGCAGGTCTGGAAGGACAGCTACTGGGCCCTACGTGTGGTTTTGTGGTGGTGGATGGCTTTTGAAAGTTTCGATGTATAAATTGAGGAAAACTAGTATCCTAAGTTATCTTTTCTTTCATGTGAGGAAGAGAAGTAGTATGTAGTGTTGAGGTGCGTTTGGTTATATTTTTTTTTTTTGGTATGTCTTTTTTAAGACAATAGATTTTAGAGTAATCAAAGTAGTACCTTGAGAAAACAGATGCTGCCTGTCAAATGCTAGCCCCACAGAAAACTAAAAGCAGAAGTTTATTATGTTTGTTAAATTCCAGGCTCAGTAGAAAAAAGTCCTTTGAAGGAAGTATTTGAGTTAAAATCTTTTCTCCTTGCTAACATTTCTTGAAATTTTATAAGAAAGCCTTCTTAATGGACACTTGGAGAGATAAAAGCAAATTGAGGTTACGGAAAGGTACTACATTGAAAACATGTGAAAATACCAAGATGAAATTGTGTTTTATGAGTACAGCTTTGGTGATCAAACTTGAAATGATTTAAAGCTTATTATTTTCCAGCTGAAGCTGTAGGCAGAGGTATGGTTACAGGGTCTCTACAGTGGCTTCTTAATCAGTCGACATGTGGTTATCGAGCGCATGCCTGGTGTTCAGCACTGCATAAGATTCAGGACAGAAGGGATTATTACATATTTTGCATCATTAACAAGCAAGTTACTGCTTTGCATTCGTAAATTGATTGCACTTAAAAATAGCTTAATTTCAGATGTTGTCCAGATGTGTTAGCATGATGAAAGCTTGATTAGTCTTGAAAACAAAGTATCTGTGAAGTTCTGAGACAGATTTGCAGTGCTCTTTCTCTTCCTACATTTAGAGCAGAAGAATCGAAAATGAATCACACGTTTTACTATTGACTAGTCGGTGATGTGTCATTTTGAAGAACAGGTGTTTTGTGATAGTGACGAATGTATTTCCTGCATCCGGTGTCAAACTGTTTTCCTGAGATCACTGTCAGCGTTTTTACTAATTATGTGATTATTGAATTTTCCACATTTTTATAGTGTTACAGAAGATCTTCCGCAAAACTCTTTCACAGCTGAGAGTTGTTACTTGTTTTTTAAGAGAGAGTTGTTACTTTTTATGAATTACTTTTTATTTTAAAACTAATACATTCCAGTAACCAAAAATTTAGGAGTTTAGGAGGATGTGAAGTTAAAGGCATAAGTTATCTTTTTCTTCAAAGCAGGAGGACTGTTAGTTTTTAAGTGATTTATAGGCATCCCACCCAAATTTATCTGGGATTAATAAACATAAGACGCAAATAAGTGCTTATGAATTATGCATCATTACTGAGAAATAGTTATTCATCCTAATGGTATGAAATCTAACGATTGTGTTGCTATCTTTATAATATTTCTTAATAATACTACGTTAACATTCCCGTTCCTTCTTATAAATAATAATGAACAAGGTACTTCTAAGAAATTTTTAGTCCATCTTGTACATATATGAATTTTTAGTTTTAGCTTACTGTCTTCTTTATTACTCTCCTTTCTCTACTTAGAGCAAAATGGAACTTTATATTCCAAACTGGAAAGGCGTCTATTTTACATCAAGTAGTTTAACTGATTTACCTTTTCCCTTTCCATATGCTCTTGCATTATAATGTGCCACTGCTTTCAAGAGGTAAGTCTTTCGTGCATCCTTAATTAATTTTAATTTCATTGGACTGCAGTTTCTTCTAACAGTTCTTATGTGGGATTTTGAAGAACCTGGCCTTGGAAGATACAAAACATGATATGATAGTAATATTTTTAAATGCTTTTCTCTTTACAGAAAACAAAAGTGACAGAGTTAGTATCCACATTACTGGGGAGAAAATATGGTGACTTATATCTGAGTAAACAGCATGAATGCCTGATTTTTGCAAAATTAGGCTAAATTTTGCAAAACAGCTGTAATTTAGAATAACCACATTTAGCCTTTTCAATAAGTTTGATTTGCATTGCTGTGTTGTGGTGAATTCCTTTATGGTAGTAAATAGTAGTGTTTAACTTTTATCATAAAATATATGTGGGGTTTGCTGTGTAATGGTTTAAAAGAGGTAATGTTCGGGGTAATTTGTATCAGTCAAGACTACCAGAAGACAAAGATAAAGATAGAATGTAAAGCATAGACATATGTACCACTAGTGAATAGTACATATAAAACTGAGTTGTTTTCCAAATTCCTATCAAAACCCAATATTTCCCAGGTAAAATCTTTAAGAAACATTTCGATTTTTCAGCCAGTGTTACTGAAAGGTTTAGAATTCTATATATGCAGTTGTGTGTCACTGGATGATAACAAGTCTGTACACCTTTGCAGTTAGTTGAGAGAGTTAAGTACCAGCTTGTTAAGTGTCACAGGTAGTTGGCATAGGCATTGAAAATTACTGTGGTATAACTGCAAAACCGTGCTTTTGTGTCTGTTGGTATTGATGATAAACTGGTGATTACTAGCTTTAAAAATAGATAAAAATCACATTAGGTAAGAACTTAATTTTGTGTTATGATTATTCTGAGCATGTGCTGAAATTTCCTTATCATCATACTCTAGAGTAGAATTGGAAATATGGAATATCTATCTTAGACACACTTGAGGGATTAACTATTGAATTATTAGAGCAACTTTATTCCAGTGTGGCTATGATCTCACTAACTGAAGAGTTTCATGTTATAGACACATAAGAATATTGCACAGTGCACTAGAGAAACATCCCCAAGCCCTGATTTATTGTTTGTCTATTTAAAGTTAAATTCTATACGCAAAGATTTTCACTAGTTACTAGATTCCAGTGTAACAATTTGACTTATAAAGGGGAAAAAAATGGGACTTGGAAAAATAAATTTAAGCATTTAGGTTAAATATACATTTTTTAAAATGCAGATTAAGATTCATTAATTTTTTCATTATTACTGAGCATTGTGCTAGATGTTTTTAAATGCAGTATGTGATTGAACTCTCAAGTGATAGAGCTAAGATTCAAGCCTAGGGTTTTGTTTTGTTTGTTTGTTTGTGTTTGTTTTTGTTTTTGTGGTACGCGGGCCTCTCACCGCTGTGGCCTCTCCCGTTGCGGAGCACAGGCTCCGGACGCGCAGGCCCAGCCGCTCCGCGGCACGTGGGATCCTCCCGGACCGGGGCACGAACCCGCGTCCCCTGCATCGGCGGGCGGACTCGCAACCGCTGCGCCACCAGGGAAACCCAAGCCTAGGGTTTTTTGAAGCCAAATTTTGGTGTGTCTTGCCAAATTTTTGATTCTGTCACCTGTTTGTGCCCTGGGCTTATTTCTGTTACTTTGAATTAGTATTTGTTTTTCATGGTTATAGACTTGAGGATAAATTCAGTGAATTGAGGCTACATGAGTGAATAATGTGCATAAACTGCAGTTGGGTTTGATAATACTTTTTTTATGTTGAGTCGCTGGAGGATCTATTCTAACAACAAATCTGTATTTGTATAGTTTTCAGAGTGCTTTCAAATACAGAAACATACACCCTTCCAAGAATTCGGAAAGGTGGAGAAATTGTAATCCATTTCACCATTGAGGAAAAGGAGGCTTCTCGGGGACTGCAGCTTGTCCAGGCACAGAGGAAGTGGGTGGCGTAGCTAGGGTGAAAAGCCACGTCATCTGACTTGTCACGTTGGCACAGGTGCCACTGTGGTATATGATGGGCTATTCCGCTTGGGCACCTTTTCTAAAATTCATGAAAATATCTGTTCAGAGTATTAAAATTGGCATCTTCAGGTTTTAACCAATCAACCCTCTGCTGGCCACCCCTTACCACATCATAGAATATTTCCCCCCAGCTTCATTTTGACGTAAAACTTCTTCCCTAAATTTTAAAGTGTTTAAATATATATCTAAGATTTTATTCTGAGGTTATTCAGAGGAGGTTATTTTGAAAAACTTTCCCTACTATTTAAAATTAGCAAGGCAGAGGAGAGAATGCTTTGCATTATGGTTTAGAGAAGAATAAATACCCATAAATTACTGAGATTAACTTAATCCTGCGTCTCACCCCCACTCAGCAAAACTCAGCCCTTTATTGAGTTAATGAAACTGACTTTGACGTGTGGAAATACCGCTTAGCTACAATGCACAGTCTTAGTATTCAAACTGGTAGGCAGTTTTTCTCACTGCGTTTATAATGAGTAATTAGTTACTCTGACTAAACATCATTGTGGTAGGATTGATTCAACAATGCGTAGAGAAGTTATATAGCGTTTTATACTTTCATCATCTCTATACATAATAGAATGGGAATATATTTCTTTTTAATGATTTTATGCTTAATAGGCTATATGAATGAATTATGTCTTTCCTCTTTAGATGTTATTAACCTAGTTCTTTTATCATATCAAACATGCCTTTCTGGGCAATAATTAGGTTGCTGATAACACAGAACTCTGGAGTTTCCTACAAGTGAGCTCTAAACTTCCCTGGAATTTGCTTCTGAATGAGGGTGGTGGTAATGACGGACAGGGGAGAGTATGAAAATTGAGTAATAGACTATTATTTATGACCCACTGCTTCATATATTTTTCATCATAATCACTTCATTTTAAAAAATAAGAGAAAATTTTCAGATAGCATATTATTCCTTTATAATGTATGGCTGAGGATAATTTATGTGAGAAGATTACACTTGCTATTAGTAATGTATACTTCTTATATTATGTGAGACTGAAAGATTTTCTTAGTCTGCTCTGATTTTAAAAGTGATTCTAAAATGATCTGTTTCTATATCTTACATCTAATTTGTATTTTAATCTCTGCCTTTTGTTAGGAACCATGGTAGGAATTTGGATTCACTCTAAAATAAATATTATAAAAACCTAGAAAAAAATTTTAAATAGTGACTCTTTCTTGGTATTAGTAACTTGAGACTTCAACTAGCATTAATATATAAAATATTTTTCAGTGTTTTTTGGAAACAAACAAACACAGATAAAACTGTTCTCCAAATAATAACAGTGTAACAGAATTTTGACTAACACTTGTTCATTTTTGTTCGTCTGCATTTACGTGATTATTTTGAAGCATGATGTTTGGTGTAATGTCTTCATTTTTTTGAATTTTGTTATTTCATTTTTTCTTCTTCTTTTTTTTTTTTTTTTTTTTTGGCCTCATATTTGTTGCCCATCGTCGTGGGAACATCACTGTCTTCTCTACTCTATCACATCTTTCTGTGTGTGTGTTATTCCTCCTTCAGTAACCCGGGCACTGTGTAAGTACCTCATCAGTGGTTTCTTTTCTAATTTTCATCATTGTCTCTCTGCAACTTTTCATCTGGCTTTCAACTTAACACCATCACCAAATTTTGTTAGTGTCTTCTCATTGCTTAGAATTTTCAAATATATTAGGAGCCTAGGAAACTTGTTTTTCATGCTAGAGAGCTTCGTGTGAAATAGTGGGTGTGTTTAGAAAACCCACACTTCTGCAGTGGAAAAACTCAGTAATCTAAACCTTCAGAAAGATCGATTGTTATTATAGACAGTATATACTGGAGTTAGAGATATGGTTGGGGCCTCCCTTGTTTAATATTTTTAAAAATTTTGAATAAATGTGCTACTTTTGAATGTCTGTATTTTGAAATAAATTGTTTGCTCTTGATAGTTGAACTTATATTCTATCCCAAATACATTTCAAAAAATCAAATTATTGAGATTATTCCTTTCTTTAATCATAGTCATGAGAGTTTCAAAGCCAGTAAATGTTTAGAAACTTTCTCTCACTTGATACAGACCTTAAGCTGTTAAGTGAATGTCACAAAAGAGTCTAAGACGTACTATACTTTCCGCAAGTGTGTTGTGGCTAAAAAATATTCTTAAGTGGTGACATTTTATTAATCTTGGTGTCTTAGCTTAACACTATTTTTTTGTATTTTTATAGTCCAAACCTTTTATAGAGGATAAAATAGTCTTATAGTTGAAACTGGCACCATTTAAGAGTAAACACTTACTGACTATAGAGATATTTAAAACTGTAAGTTTAGTAGCTTAAATATAAAGTTTTTCAAGTGATTGCATAAGATAAAGTGTTGTCTGTTTAAGAATCTGCCAAAGACAGTGTATTTATGAAATAGCGTATGTCTATTATTTTCTAATTAAAGAAAATTATGTCTGTTTTAAAAAGGGTTAGGAGGTTTTGTTCAATATCAGTAAAAGGTATTTTTAGGTATTTCACTCCTGGAATATTAAAATTTTATCATAAATAATAATTTGAATTACTATTAAAATATACTATTAAATATACCATTAAATAGTATTAAAATACTATTATTAATATTATGTGTAAATACTATTGATTCTGTTCTTTATATATATGATGACTTGTAGTCTCAGAACATGCATTGCAAATAATTTTTCTAGTAATCGTAAAAGAACACATTATGTTACTTTGTGTTAGTTAGTGTGGAAAGCACTTTACATACTTTACCTACCTTATTTATTCCTCAAAACAACCCTTAGTTGTTAGATGCAATCCCCATTTCTCAGGTGGTAAAAATCGAGACTTGGAGAAGTTAAATGACTTGCATGAAATACACACTGAATGGAGGATGTATGCTTAGAACTACTACCTGTCTGACTGCAAAGCTAGTGTTAACGTTAATTCTATCATGTCACTGGGCAAAAACTCTTCTAGTGTACTGAGACAGTTTTTTGATTTTTTTTTTTTGCGGTACGTGGGCCTCTCACTGTCGTGACCTCTCCCGTTGCGGAGCACAGGCTCCGGACGCGCAGGCTCAGCGGCCATGGCTCACGGGCCCAGCCGCTCCGCGGCATGTGGGATCTTCCCGGACCGGGGCACGAACCCGTGTCCCCTGCATCGGCAGGCGGATTCTCAACCACTGCACCACCAGGGAAGCCCCTGAGACAGTTTTTGATGGTGTCCCTATTAAAATGACAGCAGTCACGTGGCATTCTGATAGCAATGTGATTTTTTAGCAGTGAGTTAACCTAGCAGGTGTTGCCACACACATCTGGCACTCTTAGGATACTTTCTCTGCTTGGATCTTGTGCCAGTTGTCTGCTAGTCCAGGCTCAGGTTCCTTCTTCTCTTCTGAAACGAAACTCATAACTTAGTTTGCATTTATCCTATTTGGGGGGGCGGGGTTGAGAAGAGTATTTATAAAGTTACCTAGATCTTAGGTTAAAGTGTTAAAATAATGTACATTATAAATTCTGTAATATTGGTATTTATGCTTTCTTAATAGAAAAATGAATAGTCTTAGCAAACTCAAAGTTCTTGAACTCTGTAGTTTACACATCCCTTTCACATATATTGTTTCATTTAATCCTGAGAACAGTGCTACTTTATATGTGATATTCTTATAAATGAAAAAACTGAGGCTCAGTGAGATTGACTAGTCCAAAGTCATAGAGCCACAATTCATATCTTGGTCTTTTGATAAATATTTCATTGGTTTCTGATAGACCACAGCTCTTTACAGCAGTGATCCCTCACCCAGCTTTATTTAGGCTTAGGGATATCTGTACACATAAATGAGAATACTGTAGAAAATAAGTTCTGACCCCTTCCAAACTTGTGTTTGCAATTGTTGGTTCAGCCTGTACTAAACCATTCATGGCTCCTGGGCCCGGTGAAGAAATGATCATTTAATTTTGTGAAAGCCAACATATTTTAGCAGCGTATGGGTATTTAACAGTGGTTGTAGATGTAGTCCATATCTGCTTCATTAGCCATAAGATGAACAATACCAGTAATTTTGAATTGTTTGATTTTAATTACTGTGGACTTTGCAATTTCTTGTTATTTTTCTTCTTTTCTTATTCTTTTCTTTTCCTTTTCTTCATGTTGAACTCTCTCTTCTGCTGCCTTCTTCTGTCAATTAAAAGGAAAATCCTACCCAAACGGTAACCTTTCTGTTGAATAGCCATCTATACTATTATTTTATATTAGCATATAAGTACCTTTTTTTAAACTAATTAAAAAAAATAACCTAATCTACTCTATTTTAGAAGGATGCTTTCTTTTTTTAAGAAAAATTGTTACTGAGTGTACTTGAAAAAGCAAAATACACAAAAGGAACATTGAGGATTAAATGTATAAGTTATAAATAATATGGGAGAAGATATTTTGTCCTTAACATAATTATGAATATTTCAATCCTTTTTTTTTTTTCCTTTTTAACCCTAGCCCACCAAGAAAGCACATTATGGATCGTTATACAGAGTTTTATCACATACCTACTCACAGTGATGCCAGTAAGAAGAGACTGATTGAAGATACTGAAGACTGGCGTCCAAGGACTGGAACGACTCAGTCTCGCTCTTTCCGAATCCTCGCCCAGATCACTGGGACTGAACGTAGTAAGTGAATGCGTAGGGATTCTAATGGATGAATATTTCTCTGCCACAGAGAGTGGCATTTAGACTGATGGACAGTTATTGGAAAATAGTAATTTCCCTGAGACAGTTTGCTTTTAAATTATGCCATGCATAGTGGTACTGTAAATAAGCAACCAGCCCAGGAGAGTTATATTGAAAAGTGTAGCAGTAGTAGTAGTCATAGTACTGACTATAGCGTATAGCCAATGCCACCGTGATAAGGAACTTTTTTAGCGGCTCTGTGTAACTTGACCATTTGGTATTAATCGATACAGGTAATTGCTTAAGTGATTTTAAAGTTAAAAAAAAGCAAACTGACATTGGATATTGCTTATTTTATTTCAGTGAAAGAATCTGAAACTGATAATACAAAGAAGGCAAAGTAAGTTGTCCTTTCTTTTGGTAAATTGAATGCTTTCCTTTTATGAATGGTCTCAATTTGTGTTTTTTCACCTTTTCAAGTGAATGGTATGGCATTTTGTCTTTGCACCTAGGAGCTAAGCTTAACTTTGGTGCCTTTTGTGGGACTGAAATGTACAACTTACAGATTTTTAAATTAGTTGATGCTGTCTGAATTTTTTGTCTGCAGCTTGTTTTCTTCAGTATTGAAGTGAGTGGGCAGAAGGGTATATCTGGGGGCGCTTTGCTAACACTACAGATGTTTGTGACTGAGTTCATGTGTTGTCTTGCAGTCGCTTTGTTTGGGGAATAAAAATGGACGTTTCCAAGAGGGCTCTATAGATTAATTTCTGTACTTCAAAACATGCTCTACCCTTGAAATCGTCGCTGTTAAACAAAACAGCTCTGTGAAATTAAGCTTTTGGAAGGCACGTTTTCTGCATGGTGATCTAAGTGTAGAAACCTTTTCTTTCTCTTTCTTGTGACTCTTCTATCACTCTCTTTTCTTCTTTCTTTTCTTTTTATTTCCGCAGGGAAAAGACACCCCTTCACGTCTTTAGTCCCAAATACACAAAATTACGTGACTGGCACCACGAAGTTTCAGCACGCGCTCTTAACGTACAGTGATTTATGAACCTTGCCCCAAGAGCAGCCAGCACATGCCTTTTCGTTCCCTTTTTCTTTTCCTCCAACTTCATAGCAAAATCCGTATTAAATTTGCCTTATGAAAGACAAAATAGAATCTTTTCTATACTTCTCTAACCATTTCCTGCCGTTGTGAAAACGAGGAGGATGAACACGTTTTGTGCTAGTTGGTAGGTCACAAATGTTAAACCGAGAGAGCGAAGTAAGGAGCCAGATTGATTCAGTGGATTTACATCTGTTTTTATTGTTGTTATAGGAGTAACCTTGGAAAAGGAATTCTTTTCGTAAGTGGAATCTGGTTGGTTGGTTGAAGCAGAGGTGGATGAGCAAATAATGTCCTTGTCTAATTTGGGAAATACTTCCTTTATGTTACTGCATTTCTCAAGGTTACTTTACTGTAAAGCTCATTATTACGTAATGTTCAAAGTGGGCTATAAACGCTTCTAAGTAAGCAAATATGAGGAGGCAAGATAAAAGAGAAATGACTTTGTTAGAAGAGAGTTCATTACAGATTTGGGTATTTTTGTAAAGCGGAAACTATTGAGGATGACTGTCTGAAGAGCAGGAGGGCCCAGATTTGGCTCCCAAAAAAGGAAAGAAGAGAATTCTGCCCCTGTTTGCAATGGGGAAATAATAGTGTTCGTTTGGTTTCGTTAGTTTTTAAAATCCTATTTTCTACCAAAGGAATTATTTCTAAGCTGGTGGATGTGTTTAGGATATAGACAACTTCTAGGTATTAGGTAGTAAGTTGTAGAAGAGCTAGCTTTGCTTTATTTCTAAATCAGGGGAAATGAAGATAAAATAAATTGCAATATGAATGATTCTTTATGCAACATCAGAGAAATATTTTACTTAGTGATATAAACTATTATGCATTGTTGCTGTTCCAAGGAAGCTCTGTTTTGGGCTTTATATGCAAGCTAAATATCTGACCAGAAATGCTTTCTGTCTTGTAATATAATGTATTATATATTAGATTAAATTCAATAATAAATGCATTTTGAAGTTTGGAAAAGTATTGTAATAAAGTTGCCTTTAACTTAGCTTTGTAGTTGTTTTCTGTTTCCTTGAAGCTAGTAACAAGCCTTCCAAGACATACATTATCACTTGGGTGAAATAAATAATTCTCCTGACATTTAATTTGGACAACGTTTTTAATTTTGTGAGGTTGCTAAAATGTGAGTGTGAAATATGACAAAGATCCATATTTTTTTTCCTGCATTGTTTCATTATTTTACATAACATCTTATGTGAGTAGCAGGTAAGATCAGTTAGACTGGGGCACAACATAGAATGAGGCTTTGTGTGAAAATTATTACTGAAGCATCTTTGCTTGCATTCAAGGTTCCGTTTTTATTTTTCCAAGTTTTCTTGATTGTACTGTCACTGTAGAGTAGGAAAACTGCCTGATAATTTTGAGAAACTAACATTAATTTCAGTTAGTGATTACTATTTAAAATTTGGCATGCCAAATGCATTTTTTAAAATAATTCTAGGATTTATCTATGTTCATTTTTACTTTATAATATATTACGATGTCTTTCTTTTAATTTTATCAGTGCTTTTTCAGATGCTCCTTATGATTTTATGTTTCTGACATCAATCCCAGTTAGCCCTGTGTCTCTGGCCTCTGTAAGAAAATCTGTTTACTTACACCAGCTTTTCCTATACCCTTTAATTCTTCATTGATCTCAAAAGATGATGCTTAAAAGAAGAATCAAATCCTCATGAAAATAAATGGTCTGGGTAGAGTAAACATGGTATTTTACACCAAGGACCAAATTTCTAGAATAACTTCAGAGTTGAGAGAAAGAAAGAGCGTTTTAGGTAAATAAAAGAATTTTTCCTTAATAAAGACGAGAACGTATGTATGCGTGTACGTAGAGCTTTATAACTTGAAATAGGTGCGGTTGAAAATAGGAGTTGAATACCTTGCCTATTTAAAGATAAAATACTTGATGTCTTACTGAAAGCATAGCTTTAGATAAATGGAATGATCCACATTTGAGCATGAGGGTAAATGTTCAGCCAGGATCGCAAAGGACATTCCATTTGACCCTGTCAGAGGATGAATTCCTGTGCTCGGTTAACCTCCTGGGACATCTTATAGTCCAAGCTTAAAAGCTAGCCAAAAATTATAAAAACTTCTTGCGAAAATATTGTTGTAAGTCTAGTGACCTAATTTATAGCTTGTTTTTGTTTGTCTCTCTTATACAGACTTTCTTTATCACAGGCTTGTTTTTCATGTAAAATTAGAAAGTTACTCTTCAGAACTTTCAACAGTTTTTTTCGTATACTATTTTACCAGCCAGAAGATAGAATGTCTCCCACACAGTCAGTCTTTTTGCTGCTTGAAAAACAGTTATCTGTGGAAACAGAAACCTACTCCTTTTGTACATCATCATGCCCTTTAGGAAGACTCAGGTAAAAAACGTCCTAGAGAGCTTGTTTAATAAAAACTGTGATGTTAAGAAAGAGAGTAGCAGTCGCTTCTTTTATTCATTTTTTTTTTCTGAAATATAGGATGAATCAATTTCCCAAGACAAATAATTTTGCAGTTGTTGTGTTGCTGATGTGTGTTTAAAATCGTATAAATTGTAAATATTCCTTTGTTGCCTGCATTCATTCTTTCACATGAATAATTACCGAATGCTTAAATTCCAGGGACTGATGCGTGCTAGGGATTCAGAAGAATAGCATATCAATATATAAACAAGATAATGTAAGATAATTGTGTTGTCAAGATAATAAAATAAGTTAATATAAAGGAAGTTTGGCTTAGGTAGGGTGGGATTACTTAGATTGTGTGGATTTCTGAGGAGATGACCTTAATGCCATCACCTGAGGGAGGAAAAGGGGTCAACCGTGTGATGGCTTGGGGTGAGCGCTCAAGGCGGAGGACACAAATGTGCGAACCCCGGAGTGGAAAGGAGCGTGGCGCGTTCACA
The DNA here is from genome assembly GCF_002837175.3 of Physeter macrocephalus. Lineage (NCBI taxonomy): Eukaryota > Metazoa > Chordata > Mammalia > Artiodactyla > Physeteridae > Physeter > Physeter macrocephalus. The sequence goes on from NC_041220.1 coordinate 15,045,191, forward strand.
GAGCCAAAAGGACAGTGTGGCCAAGATGTGCCATGTGAAGGGAAGCATGGTCCAAAAACATAACGCTTAACGCATACAGGCAAGTAATATACGTTCCCAGGACTGTCCACGGCATTCTAAATGGGAAGTTGTCTAATTACCATGTCTAACCACCTTCAAGTAAAATTAGAAAGTGAAGAATTGGGGAGGTTATCAACTGGCTAAATAAAGTATACCCACCTAGTTAGTGCCAGCCCTGGGCATACTGCTCAATTTAATGCTTTTCCCATTGAGACCCACTGAAGTCCTAGAAATGTAGTAGATGTTGGTAACATATTTGTAGGGAACAGACTGCCCCTTAAACACACATGAAGTCACTCAAAAACAAAACTTCCACGTGTAGAAATGCGACATACAATGCTCTCTTCATTAATTTTGCGATGAATTTGACAATTTAGTCTTCTCTATAAAAGCCTGTCTTGGTTTTCACATGTCACCTCGGCTCCAGCCACCCACCCCCTCCTCCAAGTCCGCAGTCTGCCCACATGCAGTGAACTGCGGGTCGGGGAGGGCGGGGAGGAAGCCTGGCCGCTGTCAGGCTGGCTGGCTGGGGAGGACCGTGCTGGCTCTGTTAGGTCCTGGTTTGGACCTCGGTTGCATCCATTCTCTTCAGCGTGGGCCTTGTCTTCACCTTCTCATCATTCTCTCTGTCTGGGACACTTCTCATCCCTTCTCCTACATTTTGAAACCAGGTCACAGACACCATTTAGGCAGATCATTAAAGTGAAAGATCAGTTTAGGGTAGCCTGAAAAGTGTATGGAAGTCAAAAGAAAGACACTTTTCTTTCCCTCAAGTAAAGGATGTTTGTCGATTCTATCAGAAGCACCCTGGGAGTAATGAGTAGGTAAAGGTATTTCTATTATAAATAACTGTTGTTTCCTACCTTGGTGTTTGTAGGGTTTTGTTCTTTATCCTTGCAATAGAGCAAGTTTACTGGCAAAAAAAACGAGAGAAAAAAGAAAGAAATCAAATATCATCAGGGCTCTATGAATGAATGAAGAAGCTTCAAGACAGAAAATTAAGATTAACTGAACAAACGTGATAAGATCTTGTGACCGGTGAGCGGCAGGATAAGTTTTGTACACAGTAATTTTCCACATGCCATTTTTAGGATCACGTGTTAGTCATTTAATGGGTCATGTAATACGTTTTATTTGAGCACCTCTGCCATTTCCTTCACATCTTTAAAAGGTTGCCTCTAGTTCTTCTCTCCCGGGGGAGACACTGCTGCTGAGCGACCTTTGGAAATGTGTAAAAGGGGGGACATTACAGATCTTACAGGGCGAGGAGGGCGCTGCTGGGGCACCAGGGGGACCAACCCTCTTGCAGTGCTCTGAGTAATCTCACGGGGTCAAGCGTCTTCTGCCCGAACGGCCAGCGCCGTGCCCCGGAGAATGCGGGCCGAGCGCAGATGCTCCCTCGCCCCAGCTCCTCTGCTGCCTCCTGGGCCCATTGCCTGCACATCCTTTCCCGCAGCACCCCACCCCCTACCCCACCCCAGCCCCTCACACACCCCCACCCCCAACCCGCCCCAGCCCAGCCCCCAGCCCCAGCCCCACCCCCACGGCGGAAAGAGCCTCACTTCTGAAGTAGCAGTTGTGCCGTTTTTACCACTCTCTGGCACCTCCATTTCTAATTTGTACTGTGGATACTTGTCTGCATGTCCTAAATCTCCCAACTAGAGTACAATCTCCTTGAATACCAGGGTCTCAGTGTAATATAAATTGGGAGGAAAAGGCATTCTAACAGGCATGCTATTTCTTTCTAGACGTTTATACACAAATATATATATGTAAATATACCATAAAAATATATTTACCTATGTAAATACAGTTGCCCCCTGAACACAGTGGGGGTTAGGGGCGCCAATCCCCTGTACAGTCAAAAATCCACATGTAGGGTTTCCCTGGTGGCGCAGTGTCCCCTGCCGATGCAGGGGACACGGGTTCGTGCCCCGGTCCGGGAAGATCCCACATGCCGCGGAGCGGCTGGGCCCGTGAGCCATGGCCGCTGAGCCTGCGCGTCCAGAGCCTGTGCTCCGCAACGGGAGAGGCCACAACAGTGAGAGGCCCGCGTACCACAAAAAAAAAAAAAAAAATCCACACGTAACTTTACAGTCGGCCCCCCCCCTCTGTGGTTCCACACACATGGATTCAACCAAGCATGGATCGTGTAATACTGTAGTACGCATTTAGTGAAAAAAATCCACGTGTAAGTGCACCAGTGCAGTTCAAACCTGTGTTCTTCAAGGGTCAGCTGTATATAAATATACAAATTCACTTTGAAGGTAGGTGTTAGGAGTGTAAGCTTCATGTCTAGTGAACTACTTCTTAAATTACAAACATTCTATATTAGTCAGCTGAGGCTGCCATAACAAGATACCCAAACTTGATGGCTTAAACAACAGAAATTTATTTTCTCCCAGCCCTAGAAACTAGACATCTAAGACCGAGGTGCTCGCAGGGGTAGGTTTCTGGTGAGGCCTGTCCGGCTTGCAGATGGCCATGTTCTCGCTGTGTCCTCACATGGCCTTTCCTCCAAGAGCTCTGGTGTCTGTCTGTTCCCCTCCTTCAAGGACACCAGTCATTTTGGATTAGGGCCTCAACCGTTATGACCTCATTTAACCTTAATTACCTCTTTATAGGCCCTGTCTCAAAAATACCGTTGCATTAAGGGTTAGGGCTTCAACATGTATCTGGGGGAGGGACACAATTCAGTCCATAATACACACCAGCTACCTTTCTGTATTAATATTCATTTTGGCAGATGAGCATTTAAGAAAAAGTTTTTCTGCAGTAGAGTCACTGACTTAGACCCAGTTGAAAGTAGCATTGTTACCTCTGTTGTGGTGCGTCCTTTTCTAATTTAGTGACGGGTATTTGTCTCCATGTCCTGTATCCTTAACTAGAGTATAAGCTCTTTTAACCCAAGTTGTTGTATTCTTCACCACCCCCCACCCCCATATTTGGTTCTAATTAGCACTTACTAATGGTACCAATTGGATATAATTGCATATTTCTCTAATTCCCTAATTGTTAAATTTTAGGGAGATTGTTTACGATATGGTCTATGTAACTTTAAATCGAATAAAAATTCAACATAAGGTCAAAATTTCATAAAAATATCAAGGCATTAATATCTATAGTGAAGGTAAAGTAGAATCATACCTAAGCTGCTTGAAAGGAGAACTGTGCTCTGGACAATCTAACTGGCAAAAGTTGATGCTTTTCCCTTGGTATTATCTGTTGAATAGTTGTGCAAGATATATATATTTTTTTAATTAAATGAACGTTTGTTCCTTAATCCATCTTCCTTTGTGTTTTTGGTCTGTTTTAACATGAATAGCTCAGTGACTCCTGTGAGGTGACAATACCTGACTAATTTTACAAACAGGCAAATGAAATGCTTAGTGCTTTGATTGGAACAACCAACAGAAATTGTTATCATTACTAAGGAAACATTTAAAGTTAAGAGTCTAATCTAAAACATTGATTAAAAAGAAACAGCTGTTCCTGCAGCTTGTAGACCCTCAGGCTTAGAGTCATTTGGAGTTGGCTGGACTCTGGAAAACTCTGAAAGTTACAGCTGCTGACCCATCCAAAAGAACATAGAACCCCTGACCTGATTGGATGGATTTTCCTACCAGCATGGATGAGACCCATTCTACAATCTTCTTAACTGGTGAGTCATCCACCAGAGGGCAGAGAGCAGAAGCAAGAAGAACTACAATCCTGCAGCCTGTGGAAAAAAAAACCACATTCACAGAAAGATAGACAAGATGAAGAGGCAGAGGGCTATGTACCAGATGAAGGAACAAGATAAAACCCCAGAAAAACAACTAAATGAAATGGAGATAGGCAACCTTCCAGAAAAAGAATTCAGAATAATGATAGTGAAGATGATCCAGGACCTAGGAAAAAGAATGGA
>NC_041220.1:15050138-15062447 GCF_002837175.3 Physeter macrocephalus
TGTTACAAGAGACAAGGAAGGACACTACATAATGATCAAGGGGTCAATCCAAGAAGAAGATATAACAATTATAAATATATATGCACCCAACATAGGACCACCTCAATACATAAGGCAACTGCTAACAGCTATAAAAGAGGAAATCGACAGAAACAGTAATAGTGGGGGACTTTAACACCTCACTTACACCAGTGGACAGATCATCCAAAATGAAAATAAAGAAGGAAACAGAAACTTTAAATGACACAATAGAGTAGGTAGATTTAATTGATATTTATAGGACATTCCATCCAAACACAGCAGATTATACTTGCTTCTCAAGTGCGCATGGAACATTCTCCAGGATAGATCACATCTTGGGTCACAAATCAAGCCTCAGTAAATTTAGAAAAATTAAAATCATATCAAGCATCTTTTCTGACCACAATGCTATGAGATTAGAAATGAATTACAGGGAAAAAACCATAAAAAATACAAACACATGGATGCTAAACAATACATTACTAAATAACCAAGACATCACTGAAGAAATCAAAGAGGAAATCAAAAAATACCTAGAGACAAATGACAATGACAACACGACAATCCAAAACCTATGGGATGCAGCAAAAGCAGTTCTAAGAGGGAAGTTTATTGCTATACAAGCCATTTTTTACAGATCTAGAACAAATAATCTTAAAATTTGTATGGAGACACAGAAGACCCCGAATAGCTAAAGCAGTCTTGAGGGAAAAAAATGCAGCTGGAGGAATCAGACTCTCTGACTTCAGACTATACTACAAAGCTGCAGTAATCAAGACAATATGGTACTGGCACAAAAACAGAAACATAGATCAATGGAACAAGATAGAAAGCCCAGAGATAAACCCACGCACTTGTGGTCACTAATCTATGACAAAGGAGGCAGGGATATACAATGGAGAAAAGACAGTCTCTTCAATAAGTGGTGCTGGGAAAACTGGACAGCTACATGTAAAACAATGAAATTAGAACACTCCCTAACACCATACACAAAAATAAACTCAAAATGGATTCGAGACCTAAATGTAAGACCGAACACTATAAAACTCTTCGAGGGGGCTTCCCTGGTGGCGCAGTGGTTGAGAGTCCACCTGCTGATGCAGGGGACACGGGTCGTGCCCCGGTCCGGGAGGATCCCGTGTGCTGCGGAGTGGCTGGGCCTGTAAGCCGTGGCCGCTGAGCCTGCGTGTCCGGAGCCTGTGCTCCGCAACGGGAGAGGCCACAGCTGTGAGACGCCCGCGTACTGCAAAACAAACAAACAAACAAAAAAACAAACAAAAACTCTTCGAGGAAAACATAGGAAGAACACTCTTTGACATAAATCACAGCAAGATCTTTTTTCATCCACCTCCTAGAGTAATGGAAATAAAAACAAAAACAAATGGGACCTAATGAAACTTCAATGCTTTTGCATAGCAAAGGAGACCATAAGCAAGACGAAAAAACCACACAGAATGGGAGAAAATATTCGCAAATGAATCAACGGACAAAGGATTAATCTCCAAAATATATAAACAACTCATGCAGCTCAATATTAAAAAAAGAAACAACCCAATGCAAAAATGGGCAAAAGACCTAAATAGACATTTCTCCAGAGAAGACACACAGATGGCCCAGAAGCACATGAAAAGCTGCTCAACATCACTAATTATTAAAGAAATGCAAATCAAAACTACCATGAGGCATCACCTTACACCAGTTAGAATGGGCATCATCAGAAAATCTACAAACAACAAATGCTGGAGAGGGTGTGGAGAAAAGGGAACCCTCTTGCACTGTTGGTGGGAATGTAAATTGATACAGCCACTATGGAGAACAGTATGGAGGTTCCTTAAAAAACTAAAAATAGAATTACCATATGATCCAGCAATCCCACTACTGGGCATATACCCAGAGAAAACCATAATTGAAAAAGACACAGGCACCCCAATGTTCATTGCAGCACTATTTACAATAGCCAGGACATGGAAGCAACCTAAGTGTCCATCGACAGATGAATGGATAAAGAAGATGTGGCACATATATACAATGGAATATTACTCAGCCATAAAAAGGAACAAAATTGAGTCATTTGCTGAGACATGGATGTATCTAGAGACTGTCATGCAGAGTGAAGTTAGTCAGAAAGAGAAAAACAAATATCATATATTAACGCATATATGTGGAACCTAGAAAAATGGTACAGATGAACCGGTTTGCAGGGCAGAAGTTGAGACACAGATGTAGAGGACAAACGTATGGACACCAGGGGGGAAAACCGCAGTGGGGTGGGGATGGTGGTGTGCTGAATTGGGCGATTGGGATTGACATGTATACACTGATGTGTATAAAACTGATGACTAATAAGAACCTGCAGTATAAACAAACAAACAAGCAAAAAAACAACTAATACTAAACTTTCTTTGGGTTATTTGTATGGAAATATGTTAATATAAATGTTTCAGACATTACATGAAATTTCTAAAAATCTTTAAAAAAAAGAAACAGCTGCCATATTATTGGTTAGATATTAATACTGAAGGCTAATAGTAATATGTGGCCTTCCAGTATAGAGAATTATGGGATGCCATAGAGAATTTCATTTAATGGTAAGTCTTTTAAAGGCATATATACCTAAAATATATCATTGTGCCAAGCACCATACAATTTATTTTAAGTTAAAGGCTGATTTTCTTGAGCTCACTATTTTCTCAGTTTCTATTTTCTATAGTACAATATTTATCTAATAGGCAGTTTCAAATTTTTTATGCTTGTATAGGTTTATATAAATAAGTATAAAGCAGCATTTTAGTTTAGCAAAAAGATGCCTAAAATTATCATGATCAAAACATACTTTTATTAGTCTTTCTTTTCTCTCGTTCGAGGAATGGTGGGTTCTGATTTTCACATATTATGATTAAGAATTATAATGTATGATGTGCTTTCCCAGTTTTCAAAGACTTAAAATATACTCCTCAAGGGAGGAGTGACTGCCCCTCCCTTTAGTTGGAAAACAGTACAAACTCCAGTCAAGTTACATTACCCAAAACTGAAGCAGTTTTGGGAAAAAACTATCCTCTTCTAGGCTGTCCACTGGCACTAACTAATGCCCACGCGATTTTCAGCTGAAGGCCATCGGTACGGGTGTTAAGTTGCTTCTTGAGTAGAAACTTATCACCTTTGTACATTCATTGAAAGTTTAGAAAACAGAACCTACGTTAAGTGCTTCCAAACACTCTTTCTACAGCAAGGTTTTATTAAACATTTTAGCTTGTTCACAGATATTCACAGGATCCACATAAAATAGATGAATGAAGAAACACAGTTTGCTTACCTGCCCTGTCTTCATTATTTGCTGTTTCACAAATATACTGGACTCGTGTTGCCTATCCTTATTAGGACACATGTCATTTGAGTAAATTACCTAAAGCTCTCCTCTATAAACTATGCAGAGAAATCAGGAATCATTCCCTAGGCTCATATTCTCACACAGTTTCATGAGGTAGGAATTAACAATCAGATTTGCCCCCAAACACAGAATACCAAGGCTTTCACAGCATAGTCTAATTTTAAAAAGTAAAAATAAAACATTTACAGCTAGATAGAATCATTTAGCCTATATTATCATATGCATTCCTGCAAAGTATTTCACCAACCTGGAAAAAAGACCACAGGTTCAAAAAAAATGGGTATATAACCAAACAATAATTATTGTCTGTTGCAAAATATGGTATTTGTAATTTATCTTCTTTCATTTTCTACTGTTGGATTACACTGTCCTAGGCCAATACTGGTTTGGTGACTGTAATGTAAAGGTCGCCATCTATTGAACGTAAGTAATTACTACACTTGAGTTTCTTGTGGGAAAAGTACTTCTAAAATGATTGAAGCAAGAAACATTGTTCCTATCTACTCTGTATTTTCACACCCAAATTGTTTAATTCTCTGTTTAATTATGGAATTACTTGGGTACTTTTCCCAAATTAAACTGGGAAGACTAGCATATATGAAGTTTTTTTCATAAAAATATTCATAATAAGCAAAAATTGACTTTCATAGTCCAGAATATGCACTAAGTTCTTTAGAAGTTTTATCAGGCCAGCAGTGCTTCTCTTATGATGCTGTTTGAATAAATTCTTTTCTCTTCACCTTTAGAGAGGTACTTTAAACAACAAAATTACTTTATTGAATTAAACCAGAAAAAAAAGGAACTTATTTTCTTAACTAATACTCAATATTGAAGATACCTCCTGCAGCTTACTTTTTTAATTCAAAAGAAATTACAGCTTAAAAGGATTAATTAGGGGTAATGATAACAGACAGTCTTCCCCATGGTGGAAGGCTTAATTTTCTATCTTTTCCCACTATTCAGTTTTACGTATTTCAGTCATGTTGAAAATTTCAGAAGCCCAAGTTTTTCTGTCTTTATGTGAAGGTGTGTTTATTATGATGGTATGATTTTATAAAAGAAAATTGAAATAGTATATTACATAGTGTAGCATAGTATATTACATAGTTTAGCATAAAGCATATGACAGGTATGGACATTTAGACGTCTTAATTTTCTTAGTCAAATTAAAGAACTCTATTTTCAAATTACATTAATCTTAAAAGCGGTCTCAATTGTCCATGTTTTCTCTTATTTTTATATCTATTAACAGTTGTACATTGAGTGCTGCTTCTTTGTCCAACTTAGATATAGGCGCTCATCTCCCAGGTTCACCTAATCAATTACTTCTGAAGAGTCTGTATTCATTTCTTTGTACAGAAGAATATGTTAAAGCTAGGATAACACCTCATCAATTTTTGAGTTAGTGGTACCTATGTATTTTATCTTTTCACATACTTTATTTATCCTAATATGCTCATAAATATCCTCGTAATTCGTGGATAGGAAAAATATTTGAGGATAAATTTCTGAAAGATTCTAATGGCTTCAGGCAGTTGTATATCACTGTTTAGATAATGGGTGAACATGAGGTTTTAATACAAAGAAGTGAAACTTTTAAACAAACTTGGTGTACTCAAACTTATCCTTTGCTTACAGCAATGGAATCAAATATCTCTTGTTAAAATCAGCAAATCTCTTAGCAGTGATACTAGCAGGGATATTGAAGCAGTACCACATGCATGTTAAGAAAATATACATACACATAACAGTCATTTAAGTGTAAAAGATAAAAACAACCAGGCAACGTTAATTCAAGAGATTAAAAAAAGTTAAAAAAAAAGGGATGTCTAGGATTATTATTAAAATATAAATGCTGGTTGTTGAAAGATCTTAACAAGCAAACAAAAGTCACTCAAACCCAGAGATAAATACTGAAGAAGTTTAGGTTTATTTACCTTCTGGAGGAAATTGAAGCCCCAGGTAGAAAGTTATTCTTAATGAGCTCCCTGGAGTCTTTTTCTCAATGATTTTATAGCATAAGTATTTAGAGAACTTACAGATGAGATTTGCGAAGTAACACAATTTTTCTTTTTTTAAGTCTGGAGAATGGGTAAGAAAGTAGAAGACTGGGAACAGGAAATATAGTGCTGATTTTCAAAAAGAAAAAAGGTCAGCTTCTAAACTATAAACTAGTTTGAACTTGAGGTCACCTGAAAAAAAGTCTAGAAGGTGTTCTTAAAAGCCAGCTAGTGAGCACTGAGAAAAGGAGGGAAGGATTGCCATGACCGAGAATTAAGTTCTCAAGAAACAAATCACCCAACTAACACATTTTGGATAGATTGGAGGAAATGTTAATTTTAACAGATTATCAAAGAAAAACTTTTCAGATCCCATTTAATTTAATAATAAAATGAGGCTAATGATTATCAAGTTTTTAGATTCATAACAGATTGAAGGAGTTTAACCAAAGGCTGTTGTTTAACGATGAATCAGTGCCTTGGATGAGGACCTCTGCGGCTTGCTGCCTAAATTTGTGGGTGACATGAAGCAGGGAGGTATAGCATTCATGTTTCATAACCAGATCCTCCTTCAAAAATATATTGGGCATGTAGGAAAATGGACCAAATCTAGTTTTAAAAATATGAAAGAAATTTCATATGGTTATGTGCAGTTTGGATCACATCATTTGCTCTTCTGGGACATATGCAGGGGTGGAGTTGGGATAAGGTTAACAAAAACAAATACTTGAAAAACTAGGGGTTTTAGAAGAAAATGAACCCAATATGAGTTTGTCATGTCATATGGCCTCTAAAATTATAAGGCAAGTCATAGTTCTGTGCTAGTAAACGCTCATGTGGCATATTGTGTTTAAATCTTTGGCATTAATCTCTGACAGTTATATAGAGATAATCCCAAGAAAATCAACTGAAACATCGTGGGACATTTAAGCTGTCTTTGGGTCAGAGGCAGTTATGTGAGTGCTTGTTTTTCACTGATAATATGAGCTAGTTCCTTGACCTGAATCCACAGCTATGTCTTCTTCCACAAACATTCTCCCTCAGTCTCAGGCCTCATAGATGGCCGTGGAGAGTGATAGGCAATTGAGTGAAGAAGTAGTCAGGGGGCAGATCATTTATTGCCTCGTAGGTCGTGTTAAGGGGTTTAGATTCTTACCTCAGTTAAATAGGAAGCCAGATATAGGATTTTAATCATGGAATTAACATCTGATGTATGTTTTGTTGTTGTTGTTGTTGTTTTTTAAATGAAAGACTTCTTTCTTTATTTATTTATTTTTGGCTGTGTTGGGTCTTCGTCTCTGCGCAAGGGCTTTCTCTAGTTGTGGCAAGTGGGGCCACTCTTCATCGCGGTGCGCGGGCCTCTCCCTGTCACGGCCTCTCTTGTTGTGGAGCACAGGCTCCAGACACGCAGGCTCAGTAGTTGTGGCTCACGGGCCTAGTTGCTATGCGGCCTGTGGGATCTTCCCAGACCAGGGCTCGAACCCGCGTCCCCTGCATCGGCAGGCAGATTCTCAACCGCTGCGTCACCAGGGAAGCCCTGATGTATGTTTTTAAAAGATCACTTTGAATACTATGGAAACTTGATTTTAAGGGAGAAATAATGAAAGCAGGAGACTAGTTCTGTGTATTTTCTTGTTTCAGGCAAGAGTTGGTAGTGGCTTAGGCCATGAAGTTCCTAGTAGAGATGCAGAGAATTGGGCAGGTTTATGTTTTAGAGGAAGAGCTAACAAGAGTGTGGGAGTCGTGGGTGGGGGGATTGGTGATGGATAATGGAAAATTGCTGAGTCAGTGAGTTTGGTAAGAATGAATTCAGTTGGTAGGAGTCAGTGAAATTGATGAGTCAGTTCAGTACAGTAAAAAAAGCTAAGGGCATCAAGAGGTAGTGGAGTGAGTGAGTTAGGAAAAAAGGGGCTTAAAATCCAGATTGTAGACATGTTACACTTGTTGATGAAAAAGCAAAGGTTATGAATGTTGGAGTGCATGGCTAGGGTATTCCAGGCCTAAGACTCAACTGTAGAGGGATTATCCTTGAAGTGAAGAAGTCAAAGAATTTAGCAGTCTGGTCATTCAGTGATTCAGCATGAGAACATTGAAGTCATCCAGAAAGATTGTTGGACTGGGGTAAAGAGGAAGACAGTGAGCCGAGGGCTCAAGCAAACGGTGGGCAAGGTCGAGGCAAGACAGTGATTGGTTGCAGAGTCAATGGTGTCGTCTGGTGACACAGGCCTCCAAGGACTTGGCATTTTGCAGGATCAGAGATGATTGAGGGTGTCAGAAACAGTAATGAGAAGGACATCTATCTCCAGGTTTATAAACATATGCAGTGTGAGAGAAAAGGGACTCTGTTTGAAGGGACTACACAGAAGGTATAGAGTGGTGCAGAGGGCTTGTGAGGGCTGAGAGGGCTGGAAAATGGATCAGATTAGGAGATACACAAAACAGTAAAGAAATAAGAGTTCAGGAGGTGATGGATGACTCAAGGGGTCTGTACTTTTGGTTGTGGCAGGTAGACAGGGATGGAAAGTATGATGGGACTGAACCTCATGGTCTGTGAGAGGGAAGTGGACACTAGACTGTAAGCTTCATGAGAGGAGCTTCACGTGGGCAATATGCCTGGCGTAAAGTGGGACTTGAAATATTTTGTTGTTGAACGAATGAGTGGACGCAATGAGTGATTATTCGGGAGAGCTCAGGACGTGTGATCCAGAATATTTAGCCAGAGAGCATGTGGCCCTTGGCTTTCATTCTCTAATGTTGGAAGGACATTCTCGCCGGGCATGGGGTGCTGTGGCAGCTTTCTCAAGACACGTGGCTTCTCCAGGGACTCACAATGGTGGCTGTTGAACACTAGGCATTCAGACAGATTTATTTGTATTTTCAAATAGGTAACAGATTGACTCAACACTGTTGAATAATAGGTCCTTTTAATCTGAATTTGGAAAAATACTTTTATCATATATTAATTCTTTTTGTAATGTTAAGATTACATTACTACTAGAAAATGGCAGATTTTTGCCCCATTATCATATATTAATTCTTTTTGTAACGTTAAGATTACATTACTACTAGAAAATGGCAGATTTTTGCCCCATAGAAGAAGCTATTCCTAACTAGTAGAAATCACTGGAATCACTAATAGGAATGATCCAGTGATGAAATTGATGATGCCGGGTGAGAGGAGCTAAGGTTAATGCTAAGGACGCTGCTGTTACTGAGGGACTCGTACTTTTATCAGGGGATTGTTACACGTGATTTCTAAGTTGATGTTACACCTTAAAATCTTTATAGTATATTGGTATTTTTTATAGATATAGTATAAATATATGCTCATTCTTTACCTATCTTATCTTTAGACCCCATACTACATTTTCTCTGAAGAGATCAAGGAATAGTATAGATAACTAAAGAGTTCACATCATATTAAGACTGGACATTTAATAACGTAAGATCCATTACAGGAAGGCAAGAGCAGAGAAATGCGTGAAAGCTAAGGCGGAGTTTGAAAGGCGCTGAAGAAAATGGGATATAACGACAAAGAGCAAATTCTTTCCCCATAGCAAATAAGTTCCAGTTCCTTCAGGGTCTCCCTTTAGGTTTCCCTCTTTTCTTCACATCGGTAAATTAGAAAGCTCCAAGAGAAGTTTCTTTGAGCCAGTCCTTTTCTTTTGCTCTCACAAAAAGTAAACCTCATTTTGGGTGATATTATTATTTACTTCATAATCTTCTTTTAACCTCTGACACTTAGTCCCCTCGTCCCCTCCATGTGCAAATCAAGGAGGCGCCTATTTGCTGATTTTTATATTCTCTTCAAGATGCCATTTATAATACCTGTAGAATTAGCAGGCTCAAATAATGTTTTTAGGCTGCTAAAGAAACAAAGAGCATCAGAAATTTCCCACTGAGGTTTAGTTTTTTTAATTTTCCAAAGGGGAGATTGTAGTTACAAGTGAACACAGTCACCATATTTATTGTCAGGAAGCCAGTGGAAGATACCCATTTTCCCTGACAGCAAGCAGTTTCCTTGGCTAAAATAAATAGCTTTGCTATACCAGTGAACCCCAAAAGTACAAAATACAGCCGCGATCCTGGTATATTCCACTTTCTGCTTGGCAGTATTATTCTTTGAATGTTTGCTTTGTGGAAGAGTGAAAATACCAACAACAATCTGTTGTCATTTTCCTCCTTTACCTGCTATAAAATACATATTTTAAGATATCTGAATTTCTCATATTGAAAACCTGCCGTGTAGGGATGTAATAAGTCCCTTTATTTGATTATTTTGTGACATTGATGTGGAAAGTGAGGAAGCACTGAAATTTGTAGTTGGAGGCTAGAAGTTTTCATGCTGCAAAGGAAAGTTTCTGTGTTCTTTCTCAAGCTTAGCCCTTGTGAAGAATTTATCCTTACATAGTTTGGATGTCATTCCATCAAAATATGGATGAGCCAAGTTAACATTTTGAAATTCTCTTACTGATGCTGCGTTTTAACATCCTGCCACCAGGAATACCGGTGAAATAGTACTAGAAATAGGCAAGTGTAGAGATAGGGTCAGAGCACAGAAGACGGAAGAAGAGAAGGTGTTGTCAATTGGGTCCTATGCTGAGACTAAGTGAAATGAGGAATGAACCGCAAAAGACGAAACAGTATGTTTCCACCTGTGTGAGGTATCTACAATGGTCAGATTCATAGAAACAGAAAGCAGAATGGTGGTTACCAGGAGCTGGGGGAAGGAGGGAAGGGGAGTTGTTATTTAATAGGTATAGAGTTTCAGATTTGCAAGATGAAAAAGTTCTGGAGATCTGTTTCACAACAGTGACTATACTTAACACTACTGAACTGTACATTTAAAAATGATGAAGATGGTAAGTTTTTAAAAATTGAATTATAGTTGATTTACAACGTTATGTTCAAGTTTCAGGTGTACAACTAAAGTGATTCAGTTGTACATACTCTTTTTCAGATTGTTTTTCGTTATAGCTAAGATGATAAATTTTATGTTGTGTTTTTTACCACAGTAAAAATAAAGTGAGGAATGCAAATTATCAATTGAATTTAGCCCCAGAGAGGTCATTTGCGACCTCAGCAAGGATATGGCTTTCTAAGGGTTGGGGAGTGAGCCCCAGTGAGGCAGTGGAAGAGGGGCAGGCAGGTGAGGAAATGGAGACTACGTGAGTAAACCGTTATTTCACAGAGTTTGAATGTTAAGGTGAGTGGGAAAATAGAAGGTGAAGGTACTTTTGTTGTTGTTGTCGTTTTAAGAGAAACTATAGCATTTTTGAATGGGGATGCTTTGCATAAAGCCTGCAGTGGAGAACTGGAAAAAGTGAGAGAAACAGAGATTGATTAATTGAGGCCCCTGAGAAAAAGGGAGGAACTAGAGTCCACAGCATAAGGCTGTTGCTCTTTGACAGTTGTCAGGACTGGTGGATAGAAGGAGAGTTCCTCTTGCTGGTCCTGCAGGATGGTCAGGTTGGTAAGTTAATAAGGTGGGCAGCCTCACGCCTGCTTTGCCTGGGCAGATAGCTAACGTGGGTCCCCGGTTTCCCCACGGAAAAGCGTACAAAGACTCAGTGTGGAGATTATGCCAAGAAAGGCACAACTGCAGAGAGAGTTAATGCACAAATAGCTTTTTGTTCCTTTTTCCTAAGAAAAGCAGGCCAAAAGGCTGCAAGCCCAACTCTCCAGATATATCTGGGAAGTCTTCATACCTCTCTCTGGTGAGAAATGGAAACTCAAGTAACAGACAAAGCAGAAAGTCTGGCTGCTGCAGAGGTGCTATTAATCAGAGCTTCTTCCAACCCTAAAAAGAATAAATATTAGGGAATGACAATGAGAATAGATATTGATGTCTGTTCCATATTAAATGAGGTAATTTTAGATTTTCTTAAGTCTAGTATTGGCTAAGCAAAGGAATAGGTAATCAGTGTGTGTGTAACACATGGGAAACCTCCCAAGTGCATTTATTTGGAAACTTGGAGATCTGGGTTTCAAAGGTATCTCATGAATTATATGAACTTTATTCTCAAGTGGCATTCACTTTTCCAATCAACCTAGTTCGTGGAGGTGTTGGAAAACTCAACTTCTCCAATTCACTCTTTTTTCTTACCCGTCCTCATTATATATTAATATATAGGTATTGATAATTCTTTATAACTGTATTTTCTTTTTTCCAAGATACTGATACTTCTTTATATTTTAAAGGACATTTTAAAAGGTATTTTTGGAGATCTAGTCACTTCTTTGAGGTTGATTGTGTATCAATTCTTAAGCAGTAATACCTGTTTCACCTGAATTGGGAAGCAGTCTCTAGAAGGTACAAATATGTTCTGAGAAATACGTGTATATTGTGAATGAGTTTGTATTTGAAAACAATAAATTTCTTTCATGCATTTATTCAACAAATACTTGTTGTTTACTGTATGGTAAGTACTTTGTTATACAAGTAAACATAACTGTCCCTGACCTCAGGGAGCTTCTACTCTAGTGAGGGAGTCCAGATTCAAACAAATAAACACACAAATTGTATAATTATTATTATTTTTTTAACATCTTTATTGGAGTATAATTGCTTTACAATGCTGTGTTAGTTTCTGCTTTACAACAAAGTGAATCAGTTATACGTATACATATGTTCCCACATCTCTTCCCTCTTGTGTCTCCCTCCCTCCCACCCTCCCTATCCCACCCCTCTAGGTGGTCACAAACCACCTAGCTGATCTCCCTGTGCTATGCGGCTGCTTCCCACTAGCTATCCACCCTACGTTTGGTAGTGTATATATGTCCATGCCACTCTCTCACTTCGTCACAGCTTACCCTTCCCTGTCCCCATATCCTCAAGTCCATGCCCTAGTAGGTCTGTGTTTTATTCCCGTCCTACCCCTAGTCTCTTCATGACATTTT
>NC_041220.1:15063926-15090051 GCF_002837175.3 Physeter macrocephalus
TAGGTAGGTTTCTTCCTAGATATTTTATTCTTTTTGTTGCAATGGCAAATGGGAGTGTTTTCTTAATTTCACTCTCGGATTTTTCATCATTAATGTATAAGAATGCCAGAGATTTCTGTGCATTAATTTTGTATCCTGCTACTTTACCAAATTCATTGATTAGCTCTAGTAGTTTTCTGGTAGCATCTTTAGGATTCTGTATGTATAGTATCATGTCATCTGCAAACAGTGACAGTTTTACTTTTTCTTTTCCGATTTGGATTCCTTTTATTTCTTTTTCTTCTCTGATTGCTGTGGCTAGAACTTCCAAAACTATGTTGAATAAGAGTGGTGATGGGCTTCCCTGGTGGCACAGTGGTTGAGAGTCCGCCTGCCGATGCAGGGGACGCGGGTTCGTGCCCCAGTCTGGGAGGGTCCCACATGGGCCCGTGAGCAATGGCCGCTGAGCCTGTGCGTCTGGAGCCTGCGCTCCGCAAAGGGAGAGGCCGCAGCAGTGCGAGGCCTGCATACCGTAAAAAAAAAAAAAAAAAGAGTGAGAGTGGGCAACCTTGTCTTGTTCCTGATCTTAGTGGAAATGTTTTCAGTTTTTCACATTGAGCATGATGTTGGCTGTGGGTTTGTCATACATAGCCTTTATTATGTTGAGGAAAGTTCCCTCTATGCCTACTTTCTGCAGGGTTTTTTATCATAAATGGGTGTTGATTTTTGTCAAAAGCTTTCTCTGCATCTATTGAGATGATCGTATGGTGATTCTGTTTGCTAGTATTTTGTTGAGGATTTTTGCATCTATGTTCATCAGTGATATTGGCCTGTAGTTTTCTTTCTTTGTGACGTCTTTGTCTGGTTTTGGTATCAGGGTGATGGTGGCCTCATAGAATGAGTTTGGGAGTGTTCCTCCCTCTGCTATCTTTTGGAAGAGTTTGAGAAGGATAGGTGTTAGCTCTTCTCTAAATGTTTGATAGAATTCGCCTGTGAAGCCGTCTGGTCCTGGGCTTTTGTTTGTTGGAAGATTTTTAATCACAGTTTCAATTTCAGTGCTTGTGATTGGTCTGTTCATATTTTCTATTTCTTCCTGGTTCAGTCTCGGCAGCTTGTGCATTTCTAAGAATTTGTCCATTTCTTCCAGGTTGTCCATTTTATTGGCATACAGTTGTTTGTAGTAATCTCTCATAATCTTTTGTATTTCTGCAGTGTCAGTTGTTACGTCTCCTTTTTCATTTCTAATTCTATTGATTTGAGTCTTCTCCCTTTTATTCTTGATGAGTCTGGCTAATGGTTTATCAATTTTATTTATCTTCTCAAAGAACCAGCTTTTAGTTTTATTGATCTTTGCTATTGTTTCCTTCATTTCTTTTTCATTTATTTCTGATCTGATCTTTATGATTTCTTTCCTTCTGCTAAATTTGGGGTTTTTTTGTTCTTCTTTCTCTAGTTGCTTTAGGTGCAAAGTTAGGTTGTTTATACGAGATGTTTCCTGTTTCTTAAGGTGGGATTGTATTGCTATAAACTTCCCTCTTAGAACTGCTTTTGCTGCATCCCATAGGTTTTGGGTCGTCGTGTCTCCATTGTCATTTGTTTCTAAGTATTTTTTGATTTCCTCTTTGATTTCTTCAGTGATCACTTCGTTATTAAGTAGTGTATTGTTTAGCCTCCATGTGTTTGTATTTTTTACAGATCTTTTCCTGTAATTGATATCTAGTCTCATAGCGTTGTGGTCAGAAAAGATACTTGATATGATTTCAATTTTCTTAAATTTGCCAAGGCTAGATTTGTGACCCAATATATGATCTATCCTGGAGAATGTTCCATGAGCACTTGAGAAAAATGTGTATTCTTTTGTTTTTGGATGGAATGTCCTATAAATATCAATTAAGTCCATCTTGTGTAATGTATCATTTAAAGCTTGTGTTTCCTTATTTATTTTCATTTTGGATGATCTGTCCATTGGTGAAAGTGGGGTGTTAAAGTCCCTTACTATGATTGTGTTACTGTCGATTTTCCCTTTTATGGCTGTTAGTATTTGCCTTATGTATTGAGGTGCTCCTATGTTGGGTGCATAAATATTTACAATTGTTATATCTTCTTCATGGATCGATACCTTGATCACTATGTAGTGTCCTTCTTTATCTCTTGTAATAGTCTTTAAAGTCTATTTTGTCTGATATGAGAATTGCTACTCCAGCTTTCTTTTGATTTCCATTTGCATGGAATATCTTTTTCCATCCCCTCACTTTCAGTCTGTATGTGTCCCTAGGTCTGAAGTGGGTCTCTTGTAGACAGCATATATATGGGTCTTGTTGTTGTATCCATTCAGCCAGTCTGTGTCTTTTGGTGGGAGCATTTAATCCATTTACATTTAAGGTAATTATCGATATGTATGGTCCTATTACCATTTACTGAATTGTTTCGGGTTGTTCTTGTAGGTCTTTTCCTTCTCTTGTGTTTCTTGCCTAGAGAAGTTCCTTTAGCATTTGTTGTAAAGCTGGTTTGGTGGTGCTGAACTCTCTCAGCTTTTGCTTGTCTGTAAAGGTTTTAATTTCTCCATCAAATCTGAATGAGATCCTTGCCGGGTAGAGTAATCTTGGTTGTAGGTTTTTTTCCTTCATCACTTTAAATATGTCCTGCAACTCCCTTCTGGCCTGTAGCATTTCTGCTGAAAGATCAGATGTTAACCTTATGGGGATTCCTTTGTGTGTTATTTGTTGTTTTTCCCTTGCTGCTTTTAATATGTTTTCTTTGTATTTAATTTTTGACAGTTTGATTATTATGTGTCTTGGCGTGTTTATCCTTGGGTTTATCCTGTATGGGACTCTCTGTGCTTCCTGGACTTGATTGACTATTTCCTTTCCTATATTAGGGAAGTTTTCAACTATAATCTCTTCAAATATTGTTTCCACTGTCTTATCTTCCAGGTTGCTTATCCGTTCTTCTGCCTCGGTTATTCTGCTATTGATCCCATCTAGAGTATTTTAAATTTCATTGATTGTGTTGTTCATCGTTGCTTGCTTCCTCTTTATTTCTTCTAGGTCCTTGTTAAATCTTTCTTGCATTTTGTCTATTCTATTTCCAAGATTTTGGATCTTCTTTACTATCATTATTCTGAATTCTTTTTCAGGTAGACTGCCTATTTCCTCTTCATTTGTTAGGTCTGGTGTGATTTTATCTTGCTCCTTCATCTGCTGTGTGTTTTTCTGTCTTCTCATTTTGAATCATCTTTACTATCATTATTCTGAATTCTTTTTCAGGTAGACTGCCTATTTCCTCTTCATTTGTTAGGTCTGGTGTGATTTTATCTTGCCCCTTCATCTGCTGTGTGTTTTTCTGTCTTCTCATTTTGCTTATCTTACTCTGTTTGGGGTCTCCTTTTTGCAGGCTGCAGGTTCGTAGTTCCCGTTGGTTTTGGTGGCTGTCCCCAGTGGCTAAGGTTGGTTCAGTGGGTTGAGTAGGTTTCTTGGTTGGGGGGACTAGTGCCTCTGTTCTGGTGGATGAGGCTGGATCTTGTCCTTCTGGTGGGCAGGTCCACGTCTGGTGGTGTGTTCGGGCATGTTGGTAGGCTTATTATGATTTTAGGCAGCCTCTCTGCTAATGGATGGAGCTGTAGACCTGTCTTGCTCTTTGTTGGGGATAGGGTGTCCAGCACTGTTCGTTGCTGGTCCTTGAGTGAAGCTGGGTCTTGGTGTTGAGATGGAGATCTCTGGGAGATTTTAACCATTTCGGCTCTGAATAAAAGGGAGAAAAAATAGAAAGGAAAGAAAGAAAGGAAGGAAGGAAGGAAGGAAGCAAGAAAGGAAGGAAGAGAGAAAGGAAGAAAGAGAAAGAAGATAAAATAAAGTAGGATAAAATAAAGTTATTAAAATAAAAAATAATTATTAAGAAGAAAAATTTTAAAAAGTAAAAAAAAAAACCGAGATGGTCAGAACCCTAGGACAAATGGTGAAAGGAAAGCTATACAGACAAAATCTCACACAGAAGCACACACATACACACTCACAAAAAGAGAAAAAGGGGAAAAAAATAATATATCTTGCTCCCACAGTCTACCTCCTCAATTTGGGATGATTCGTTGTCTATTGGGTTTTCCACAGATGCAGGGCACTTCAAGTTGATTGTGGAGCTTTAATCCGCTGGTTCTGAGGCTGCTGGGAGAGACCTCCCCCTGTCCTCTTTGTTCGCACAGCTCCTAGGGTTCAGCTTTGGATTTGGCCCCGCCTCTGCGCATAGGTCGCCTGAGGGCACCTGCTCTTGCTCACACAGGACGGGGTTAAAGGAGCAGCTGATTCGGGGGCTCTGGCTCACTCAGGCCGGGGGGAGGGAGGGGCACGGAGGCGGGGCGAGCCTGCGGCGGCAGAGGCCGGCGTGACGTTGCACCAGCCTGAGGCGCGCCGCGCGTTCTCCCGGGGAAGGTGTCCCTGGATCACGGGACCCTGGCGGTGGCGGGCTGCACAGGCTCCCGGGAGGGGCCGTGTGGAGAGTGACCTGTGCTCGCACACAGGCTTCTTGGTGCTGCAGCAGCGGCCTTAGCGTCTCATGCCCGTCTCTGGGGTCCACGCTGATAGCCGTGGCTCGCGCCCGTCTCTGGAGCTCCTTTAAGCGGCGCGCTTACTCCCCTCTCCTCGTGCACCAGGAAGCAAAGAGGGAAGAAAAGGTCTCTTGCCTCTTCGGCAGCTCCAGACTTCTCCTGGACTCCCTCCCAGCTAGCCGTGGTGCACTTATCCCTTCAGGCTGTGTTCACCTATAATTATAAAAAATTCTGTGAAGAAAAAGTACAGGGTAGTATGGAAGTATATGACGTGGGCAACCTTAAGGTGGGGAATCAGGGAAGCCTCCCTGAGGAGGTGATATTTAAACTGAGGCCAGAAGGTTACTTAAGAATTAGCATAGTAAAGGTGTGGCAGAGAGGTGGGTATAGAAAGTGAGAATAGACTCCACAGAGGCCTTGAGGTGAGAAGAAGTTTGGCCTGTTTAAGAAGAGATGGAAGACCAGTTGGACTGGAGCAAGCCAAAGAGAAAGCTCCATAAGAAAGGCTGGCGAGTAGGGAGCCCAGGATCACAGCTGTCCTTAGAGCAGTGCTGGAAGTATCTAAGAACCAGACAGGATCAGATTTGTGTGTTAAAAGTTCACTCTGCTAGCTGTATGGAAACATTATTCTCTGTGACAGGAGTCAGCAAACTTTTTCTATAAAAAAGCCAGGTAGTAAATATAATTTTTGTGGGTCATATGGTCTGTTGCAACTACCCAACTCTGCATGTTTTGTGAAAGTAGCTGAGACATATGTAAGTGAACAAACCTGGCTCTGTTCTATAAAATTTATTTATGGATGCTGAAATTTCAATTTAATACACATTTTTATGTGTCGTGAAATATTCCCCTTTTTATTTTTTTAAAACCACTTAAGGGATTTCCCTGGTGGCGCAGTGGTTAAGAATCTGCCTGTCAATGCAGGGACACGGGTTAGATCCCTGGTCTGGGGAGATCCCACATGCCGCGGAGGAACTCAGCCCGTGCGCCACAACTACTGAGCCTGCGCTCTAGAGCCCATGTGCCACAACTGCTGAAGCCCACACGCCTAGAGCCCGTGCTTGGCAACAAGAGAAGCCACCGCAGTGATAAGCCCGTGCACCGCAACAAAGAGTAGCTCCCGCTCGCCGCAACTAGAGAAAGCCCACGCGCAGCAACAAAGACCCAACGCAGCCAAAAATAAAAAATAAATTAAAAAAAAAAACACTTAAAAATATGAAAGCCATTCTTAGTTCCCAGGCCATACAAAGATAGGAAGCAGGCTGACTGACCTGAAAGCCACAGTTTGCTGACCCCTGTTATAGTACTTATATTTCTTATTTGTTTAACTTTATTTACTCTGCCTCTTAAATGATGTTTTACTTCTACCTTGACATTTTTCTTAAGTTGTCTTCGTTTTTTTCAACACTCTGGTAAAGGTATGACCAACGCTAAATAAAAAATGGGAATATAACCTCTTCTTTTCTATTTCTTTATCTTAGTGCTACATTTTCCATTTGAAAATGACATGATTGACCCATTCTATTTTTTATCCACAGGCTTTTTAAAAAATAATGGGTAATTTTGTGGTTTTCCTGTTTATTTTTTTCTTCCCAAAGTGTTACACTTGGTGCTTTCTTCTTTCAGACCTAACACTGAATTTTTCATCTTTTCTTTACCTGGTAATAGTTCTAAAATTTAATTCTGGCATTCAAAACAAAAAATGGTAGAAATATTAGAAGAACAAAGTGAATAATATTCAAACAACACAATTGCATGTAAACATTTGTTGTGTGAGTAGGTAAAATACTTTCTTTACATCAAGATAAACAATATCCATATAATATCAGATCTGTAAATACATCATTCTGATGAGGGGAATTCCTAGTTGCTTCTGTGTATTGCACTATTCAGCCCCACAAGATGCTGGAAAGCATAACGTAGTGTAAATAGTACAGATAGACTTGCTTTAAATTCCATCTGAGTCTTACTAGGTATATGATATTGGGCAATTGAATTAATTTCTTGGAGCCTGAGTTTCCCTGAAGCATGCAAAATACATAGTCAGTGATGGAAATTCCCATCCACCTTTCTTCCCCTGTAAGCATGATCTTTCATCACATGAAAGTCACCATGTTAAAAAATTAGGGGAAAAAACAGCCCGTATTTGGTGATGGTGAGGGTGTTTGGTATGAGTTTTAATCTTATGCAGATATGAAGTTAAAAAAAAATCTAGCAATGTACTAGATTTTTGTACATTGTACAATGAACCAATGTACTTTTAAGTTAGTATACATGATAAATGTCTATACTTTTCATTAATATTTCCTCTGCCTTTATTTTACTTCTGAAAACTCAGGTTTGACAGTTCTCTGGAAGATCTCCCTAAGAGTGGACCTCACCCACCTGCAACTCCTCAGGTTTTACATATTGGTAGCCAAGTAGCCACACTTTCTAAAGTAACTACCTCTTCTAGGTAGAGTTTTTTCCTCTTGGTATGTCTAAATTTTAATGCTGGTGGTGAAATTAAAATACTAAAACTGTTTGACTGTAAAGGAAAAAGTGATCATAGATTACAGTACTGACATCACTAATATATAGACAAAGCTTGGCCTCAGCCTCGGAACACTGCTTTACACCGCTTTTATATTTTTAATTTTTTGTTTAGATTCTAAGTTTTAGAGTCAGGAAATCTGTGCCTTTTGTTTATTCACCGTGATTTGGCAAGTCAGCTTCCTTAAGTTTGACGTAAGTCTGCTTTACTGAATTAGAGCATGCCCCTTTAAAAAAAGAGTGATAGAGATTATGTGTTCCAGTTGCCCAGATAGTCTAAAGGTATTCTGGTTAATTCTTCTTATGAGATTTTGCTGGACTCTGCTGATACTGAGTCTTTTTATATTATTATTTGTGATAAAATATGATAAAAGAAATTCATTAGTTTCCTTTTCTTTTTACAGAAGAAGGATAATTTAGCTGATTTATTTTTTTAGCTGACTTTCTTATAGACTTGAGTTTCTCGTTATTATTCACCATTACTTCCCTCAAATAGTAGCCATTGCCTCAAAGATGCAGAGTAATTGAGAAACTCCAAGTTGTGTCATTGATAACTTTATTCTTCCACTTGGCATGACATATTCCCCTGCTCTGCCACTGGTAACATCTTTCTTTTCTCTTGCTCAGCCCCCATTCTTTATCTTCTAGCCATTCACAGCAGTTAAAACATAACCATAGAGTTCAGTTAAATTATAGACTTACCAAAAAATTATACTTCAACAATTCTGTGTGTGTGTGTGTATATATATATATATATTATACATATATATAATATATATATATGTATAATATATATATATTTAATGGCTTGCCACTGTTTTTTAAATTTGTCTTCTAATGGTTTGTAAAATTATAGCCAGTGGAACTGGGAATAATGGATTATCAGATTCTTCTGACAGGGAGAAGTGACTTATGTCAACCCTCACACATTAGCCTGGGTTGAGTTTGGTACATAATTACTTTGTTTTGGAGGTGGCCATTGTCACCAAATTTTGGAAAAGGTGATCGTAGTGTAGTGAGGATGTTCATTAAGAAGTTGCACTCATAAATGAAGGAGACACAGGTTTCACCCCATGCATTTTAGACTTTCTTTTTACTTAATAAAAAAGAAATTCTCAAATTCCAATTTGATAACCAGACTTGAAAATCATTACAGTCCTAATGATGGAATGTTAAGTCCTGTCTAGGTGTACGACCTTTTCTAAAAGACCAAAGGAAACTAATTATTATTTTAAGTAATAAGAATTCTGAAGATAAAATTTCATGCCAGCATTTTTGAATCTTTACAGGGCTAACTGAAAATAGAAATGCAGTGTCAGCAGAGAAGGTGATCTTTTAGTCATATTCACTGTAACTACTGTTTATTTTACAGAGGTGCTTGCCCTCCCCAAATAGTTTTACTCTCAGGATTTTAAAGTTATTTCTTGTCCATATTAATACATATTGCTGCTTTTGAATAGGCAGCTGGTTGTACCTGCTTCTCTTGAAAACACAGGTCTCATTAAAATGTGAGGCTCTGGGTGTATATCATCTCTAACGTAAAACTCTTTATGTAGAGACTTTTTTGAAAAAATTAACATAACCTTCCTTCTTTCTCTGCTTACGGAAATTCACACTTCATGTTTGGATTTCGTTTCTACTTAGTTGTTGACAAATCAGTCTTCAAATGTGTGTTGTTATACTGATTTCATTTTAAATAGGATTAGAGACAGTGAACTTAAAAACATTCAAAGAAAGTTTGTATGTTCAGAACATCAGTTTTATGGAGGATTATGTATCAGATTTTAATTTCTGAGAGAAATCCTAGCAACAGTAAATAAAGGATCCAAGCTCCTTTTACACTTGTGACATGTCACACCTTTATAAAATCTAAATATTCATATAGCATGGCTGCTATCTTATTTTTATTATGCTACCTCTTCTCACTTTCCTTTTTGTTCCTGTCCTCTGTTTTTCTTTCTCTACTGATCAATTTAAGCAGCTCCACAAGAAATGTGACGACAAGTTCTTTGGAAGGGTCTCGAAACTTGTCTACCTTGTCTTCTCCTGCTAAATATAGTGCTGCCGTTCTGAGCAGCGCAGCCGCTACTGTGTCTGCTGTTCTTGCTGCAAAAACCAGGTAGAACTACGTGTACTATGTGCATCTCATGTGAACCCAGTGCTTTTCACTGTCTTACAACTCACCTCTGAGAAAACTTACCCATTTGAAATAGTCACAGCCCTATTATGAGATCTTAATTGTATTGGGGATATTTTTTCTAGGTTGCGGCTATATCTCACAGTGTTTATTACTGATTTTTCTTTAAATTATCCTTTTATCTCTTCATTACCACCATTTATCTATGATACGTCTCAGTTGTGTGGATTGTTGCATTTTGTGTGCCTTATGACTTTTTATCATTTTTAATCTTTATATCTGAAACAGAATCAAGTATAAATAGGTGTTTTAAATTTCTGTTGGTTTTACCTTCTCCCACTAACTGGTTATGTTTGAGGTTGATCTAAAGCCTAACTATTCTAATATCCCTTTCTCCTATAAAAATAGTAAAACCTTTTTATTGTTGTGGGGTTTTGTTTTTACATAAGTTATAGTAGTCTTCATAGCTTTAAATGCTTTCCAAAAGATTGCCTTGATCAGTTTTGGTGAAAATTTAATCAGTTCTGTATTAATGAGTAGAATAACATAATAGACTTTTCTCTTCATCCTCTTTCCATGTCTTTGTTCTCTCTGTCTCTGTCCCTAGCTCTCTCTTTCTCTGGAACTGTTTCAAATCATAAACTGTAAAAACTACATACTTTCTGCCCTTGGTAGTGTGATTTTTCAACTTAAAACTCTTTCTGAATGCTCACCAGGCTCTCCAGTCCTGACAAATATCACTCACTCCTGGATGCACTTTGCGTCAGCCCTGTTTCCAAGCCTTTAGCTTTTTCGTATCTCCAGCCCTCGAGGAAATCAACTGGCTCTGTCCATGTTAAGAAAACCAGGTACTGGGAGAGCGGATGTCACAAGGGGTGGTTTGCTGTGGAAGGTACTGCTTTCTCTAACACTGAAGCGTCATATTAACAGCCCAGATGAGAAAATCCTAGAGCTGATTTGCATCCAGTTTTAAATTAACTGTAATTTCAGTGCAGTGATAATGCACAAGCATGTTATTTTGTATGATTATTAACTTGCCTTTTAATCCTTTGTGACATCTTTTATTAGCACATTTGATATTTGGTATGAAATTACGAGTAATAGTACAAGTATTTAACTTAGAGTAGAACCCTGTTTTTTATTGCATGGATGTTGCTATATGAGAAGGGTGAAATGTTTAATAAAACATACCTTTATACCTTTTGAAAAAATGAAAAAGAATAATAAAATAATTGGTTTTGATTGGCTACTATCTTATAGCTCGTAGATATGAAGGTTTTATGTGGGCAAACAACTTAATTTTCTCCATATCTGGGAAATACTGAAACACAAAAACGAATTTTTCTCCTAAACTTAACAATTATGCTAAAATTATTAGGTATAACATAAAAAGAAAAATATCTTAAGTGTTTACTAAAGGTGTAATCTTAATGAAATGACGATACTATTTCTGACAGAACATAAAATTAATGACAGAGGGTACAACTATGACTATAATTCGTAAAAGCATGATATGACACAGGCTGCCTGTTGATCATGTGTTTGTGTCCTACCCACTGTTATGGATATTCTCAATATACTTAATTACAAGCATACCTCGGAGATATTACGGGTTTGGTTCCAAACCATTGCAATAAGGTAAATAATGCAATAAAGTGAGTCACAAATTTTTTGGTTTCCTAGTACATTTATATAAAAGTTATGTTCACACTCTATTGTATTCTGTCAAGTGTGCAATAGCATTATGTCTAAAGTTAATGTATATACCTTAATTTAAAAATACTTTATTGCTTAGAAATGCTAACCATCATCTGAGCCTTCAGTGAGTCATAATCTTTTTGCAGTAGTAACATAAAAGATCACTGATCACCGATCACCATAACAAATGTAATAATAATGAAAAAGTTTGAAATATTGTGAGGATTACCAAAATATGGCACAGAGACACAAAGTTAGCAGCAAATGCTTTTGGAAAAATGATGCCGATAGACTTGCTTGATGCAGGGTTGCCACAAACCTTCAAGTTGTAAAAAACAAAAATGCAATGTGTGCAAAGCACGGTCAAGTGCAATAAAATGAGGTGTCCCTGTATAATCCTGGATTACTTTTCAAGGAGATGTTTAAACAGGGGGACAAACAGCAAAATGTACAAGAGGTCATTGTACATTTTGCTCTAAGAAAAAATATACCCAAAATTATTTTATATTTGTGGAATTGTGATTGTTAAATTAGCAGAAATATTACATTGTCAGGGCTAAGTCGTACAAAGACAGGTTACTAACTACCCTTGGAATAAAAGATTCCTTTGAGAACCTAATGGAATGCTCTAAGCATTGATTGACGTCCAATGGAGATGGGATGGGGAAAAATGCTGATTATGAGAAAATACCCCCTTTCTCCATTAGTACCATGCTCATTCAGCTTTTAGCTTTATATTCCAGTAAGTTATTTTGTTCTCCCTGTTTTAACAGAAAAAGAACAACATAAAAATCCTGGCATACCTTGTTTGATTGGAGAATTTTAATGGTTTTCATTTATCATTGTAAAACTGAGGACAGTTTTATAACTTTTTTGTATGTAGCTGTTACATGTAAGCAGGAAAATTTACTCTAAAAGAAATGAATCCTAGATAGTTTTTCCTTCAAGTCAGGTATCTTATTGTTTAAATAAACTTTTTGTTTTTGAAAAAAAGGTATGCCTGTACTTATGGACTAACTGAAGATTTATCCATGCACCCACTTCTAGAGGAAGTGTTAGTAGTCATTTACATTACTTTTTATTAACAGCAATAGGCACAAACTAAATATGTTTCGATATTTGGGAAAGGAAAGCGGTTCTCAACAAGGTAAGCTAGTTGGCATTCTGCAAAGCTGGAGTGCAGGGCTTCCTGAGGAGACCTTGCCACTTCAGTGAGGGGAGTACCAAAAGAGCAGTTGGGTTAATGTCAGAGGTATTTTATCTCTGATGTTTGCTTTTGTATAACAGTAATCTTTAAAATTATAATAAAGTGTAGTATAATACCAGAATTGTGTCCTTCCATTATAGTATATTTAACATGTTGAATTTTGATACAAAACGTCTAAGTTAAAGAATTTTGCTTAGGAAAATACAAACAATTTTCTTGTAAATAGGATTCTGGAACAAAGGAGACTTGTGACTGCTCTATACATCTAGGTCCTTTCATAGAGTTCTGACAGGGGAATTCTATTGAAATTAAAAGTTGTTTATAATTATGACCTTCCAGAAATACTCCTTTCCTACTACTTCAGAATCTATGTATAAGTGTATCAATTTTTGTAAAACTAGCTAAAAACTGTGTAGTTTAAACACTGATAATTAAACCTGCAATGTACAGCTGGCTTTTAAAAAAAATTTTAAATGTGTAGTTAGAATAAAAGTTACCTCGAGATTATTCTTTGAACAGAGATTTTCCTTTGAAAATAGACTTGAAATTTCCAACTGTTCCCAATCTGCAACTGAAATTGATTTGTTGTAATAGTTAAACAAATGTGGGAAAAGAATGTAAACTCAAGATAAATCAGGTTGCTGACACTGAAAGTTAACTTCTCTTCGTTTTTCTTTTGTCCTCATTAGCTCAGTTTTGAAAAGAAACCTTTGCTCTGTCAGTATGTTTTTCTCCATTTTCAGTTTTTTAAATATGAAACCGAATCTTTGGTATTCTTGAGATGGAAGTCATATTAATTTAACATTTTATTTCAGTGCTTGTTTATTTGGCAGACTAGTGAAAATAACCATATTTGATTGTTAGCTTCTGTGGTATCCGCCAACAGTATTTGTGGATTTGCTCTGATTTCCTCACTAGAACCTTTCAGAAAGCATTTTAATTTTGTTTAGAATTTAGGTATACCTTAAACAATTTAAATTTAGAAAAAATATATCTGAGTCATTACTTCAGAAATAAGATACCAATCTAAGTATTCATGACATATTATATTAATAAATTAGTCATCAATTTGAAGTATTTTGCTGTTCGTGATTACTGATAACATTTTTTTCCCAAATATAAAATTACATAGCCAGTGGCTTTACTAATTTTTTAATCTTTAGTACACGATACCTAATGTTTATGTATTTTCTTTAAATAGTAGCTAACAGTTAAAAATTAGAAAAAAAGACATGGGATTTTTAGAGACCTATACATCATATATTCCAATATGTGATTGTCTAGATAAAACCTAATATTTTCCCATTACTACATTAAATATTTTAAGTTGATAGAGATCTATTTCCCCAGAGATTAACTTTACTGCCCAATCCTGAATATAAATGTAAATGGAAGAACTTTCTTGCTTATAACTTAGATTCTTATAAATTCTTTATAATCTGCACACTCTTTGTATCTAAAGAGTACTGTTTCAGATGTATACATCTTAGGCCTTTTGGGAGAGAATATATACAAGACTATGTACAAGGATACAATAAAAAAAAAATGAAAACTTTTTTTGCTTATGAATTATAGTCCATGGGAATTTTAAGAAATATTGTGTTATTTAAAATTGAGGAAGCAGGATTGTACCTGGTCTCAGAATCCTGGACCAGAACTATCTACAAACTACATTTAGAAGCAGAATTATTAGTACAGATGGAGGATGTTTATTTGGTGAATGTATTTATTCCTGGACATCCTAGCTAGATATTACAAGATCTAGCGTTTCTTGAGCATATACTCTGCTCAGCACTGTGCTCAGTGCTTTACATGTGTTACATGTATTATCTCTACTGCCATACAGTAGGTCCTAGTTGTTTATTTTATATGTAGTTATTTTATATGTAGTAGTATCTGTTAATCCCAAACTCCCAGTCTATCCCTCCCCCCACACACATCCCCCATCGTAACTATAAGTTCGTTCTCTAAGTCAGTGAGTCTGTTTCTGTTTTATAAATAAGTTCATTTGCATCATTTTTTTTAGATTCCACATATAAGTGATATCATATATTTGTATTTCTTTGTCTGACTTACTTCACTAAGCATGATAATCTCCAGGTGCAACCATGTTGTACCTGCTGCAAATGGCAGTATTTCATTCTTTTTATGGCTGAGTAATATTCCAATGTGTGTGTGTGTATGTATGTATGTGTACACCACATATTTTATCTATTCGTCTGTCGATGGACACGTAGGTTTCTTCTACGTCTTGGCTATTGTAAATAGTGCTGCTATGAACACTGGGGTGCACGTATCTTTAGAGTTTTCGTTTTTTCCAGATATATGTCCAGGAGTGGGATTGCTAGATCGTATGGTAACTGTAGGAGCCTCCATACTGTTCTCCGTAGTGGCTGCTCCAATTTACATTCCTACCAACGGTGTAGGAGTGTTCCTAAAAGTAGTATTTTAATCTCATTTTACAGATGAGGAAATTTACCAAGTTTAAGTAACATATCAAGGTCACAATAAATGCACCAACCTCAAATAGTTTATAATGTAGTAGAGGAGACAAGCAAGATACATAAAGAAGTTACTATTAATTAAGAAAAACCGTGGCTATTACAAATTGAAATGTAGCTTTACGCCATGCAGTTAATGTCTGCCATGCATTGAAGCAAGGGGTGTCTTTACTTCTAGAAGATTGAGTGATTAAATAAAATATGTTAATTGCTTAGCATAGTACACAATGCATGATGGGTATTATTGTGCTACTACTCCTATTGCTAATTATGGGTAAGATTCGGACAGGTGCAGAGGGAGAGTGGTGGGGAGCACCTTCCATGTAGAGCCTGGCAAAGATGTAGAGTTATGGACAGAGAGGAGCTGTGGCAAGAATATAGTTTGTGTAGCAAAGTGGTAGGAGATATGACTGAACAGATAGATTGTAGCTCTATCTTAGAAGGCTTCAAATGTCAGGCTGCCATGTAACTTAGTCCTCTACTCTCTAAAT
Organism: Physeter macrocephalus; assembly: GCF_002837175.3. Taxonomy (NCBI): domain Eukaryota; kingdom Metazoa; phylum Chordata; class Mammalia; order Artiodactyla; family Physeteridae; genus Physeter; species Physeter macrocephalus. Next base: position 15,079,012 of record NC_041220.1, read on the forward strand.
GGTTAGATCTGGTCTACAGCATCTCCATCTTTTGTTAAGTGCCTTCTAGAAACAAACCTCTCATGGAAAGTGTTTCCTTTGGATGATTTTTCATATTAGGAAGTACTTCCTTTATTGAACCTAGTCTATCTCACCATAGATTCGACTCAACATTCAGCAAACAGCATAGCCATATAGAGTGAATCCACATGTCAGATATTTGAGCATTAGTCTTATGCTTCTTCTGAGTTTCTTTCATACCATGGGCCAATTAACCAGTTCCCTCAACCTAACTTCACTAAGCTTGGCATTGATTTCCTGTCGTTCTGGTCACTTTCTTCTAAGTAAGTTGGCAACTCTCCTGTAATTAAATTTTAACTATTTCAGGTTATTACACATTAAATGATGATTTGGGTTTTATTATTATTTTCAGATTATGTGTTTCATCTGTAAATTCTAGTATTGCTTGGTCATAAATTCTCTTTTCAGAATTGTGTTTATATGGATTATTAGGTTTTTTTTTTCAAATCCTCATGAGTAATTAACCCTAGAATTAAAATGGTCTATACTTCTCTGTTACTTTCAAAAATAATTTGTTTGTAATGTGTAAAAATATTGAAAATAAGTCTTTATTATTTGAATACATTAATTATCTTTTTCATATGTTAAGCTCATATTCTGTGTCCTAGAGTATGGTTAAGTACTTTGTACATAAATATCTTAATTAAGTCCCTGGAATTCTTATGAGCAAAGCATTATCCCCATTTAAAGTTTAGGTAACTGAGGCTTAGAGAAGTAAAATAATCTGTCCCTCACAAATCTTTTATAAGGACTGACCTATAACATTTAAACCCTGTTTCTATTAATATTATTTAGTGTGTCATCTTTACTGATAATTGTGTTCAGCACTACCATTAAGTAAGCCGTCTTTCACTTTTTATTTATGATAAAAATTATTAAAGTGCTTATTTTTTTCATAGTATAGTATGTTTTAACATCAAGCAGATGTGAGTTTTTCATTAAACGGATTAGAAATGTTGGGAGAAGGTGATGGCTCTACTACACTTGAATTTGAGAGGACAGAAATAGGGAACAGTATTTCAAGAAAGTTAAAATAGGTCGAATATAAATTTTCAGAACTATCTAGTGTCAGAGGTGCCCAGAACCCACCCCAAGGTGTGATGACTCACTAGAGGACTAGACAGCACTTAGTTCCATCTTAGTGCTCCTGACTGAGAGTTATTACAGTGAAAGAATACGAAGCAGAATCAGCAAGGAGAAAGGTGCATAGGACCAAGTCCAGAAGAAAGGAGGCTCAAGTTTCCAAAAGTCCTCTCCCAGTGAGGTCATCCAGGATGTGTGGATTCCTAGAGCAGTGAGTTACAAGAAGATGTGCAAAGTGTTCTCTACCAGAGAAGCTCTTTAGAGACTCAGCACCTAAGACATATTTAATTGGGGCTTGTCATGTAGGCACGCTGTGCCTTGTTCATACCCAAACTCCAGACTCTCAGGAGGAAAGCAGGTGTTTATCATTAAACCACATTGTTGATATAGTTTAGGTACAATGAGCCCCTGTTTGTCTTTTGGAGAAACTTTTATATGACCATAGAGAACTGTTTACCAGCCAAGTTGCCAAAAGCCAGTCAAAGGGCAACCTTGCAGTGGGCCTTCCTAAGGATAGGCAGCCTCAGGCCTGCTCTGTTAGGTGTTACCCAGGGTTCAAGAGGCAGTGGGGAAATTAGGTAATCTTGGTCATTTGGTAGTATAGTGGGCACGATTGCATTTGAAATTTGAAATTGAAATTGCATTTGAAATTTGAAATTTGACGATTGCATTGAAATTTTAACCTAATAGCATAATTAAGGGTATTTATTTTACTAAAGTCATTTATATAATATCCTATCTTTATTGATCTATTCCTCTAGCTGTTGATTTCAGGTATTGAAGGAATTGAGTTTCTGTGCATGGAATTTTTAGCAAGCGGTAGCTAAATTTCTATTGAAAAGTTAGTAGGATGTATGAATTATTGTTGTTGTAATTGTTGTTACTATTATTATACTTCGCTTGAGAGAAACTTATAGTATTGCATCATTCCAAAGAGGATATTTTATAATTTGAACTACCTAAAATTTTTTTTTGAAATGATGATATATAAGTATAAATAACAAATGACTGGGATAATAAAAGCCGTATGATCTTCTAAATCAAACTGGAACCACCTGTTCCACCTGTTAAGCAAATAGATCTGATTGAAAGAAGACAATGGCAGACTTGTTTCTTGTTTTCCTGTAATCCTGAACACAAAACACTGGATGTCGCGTTAGGCCGTGGATGTTGCTTTAGGCCGTGGATGTTGTCTTTTGTTTACCACTGTGTAACACAATGTCTGGAATATAGTAGGTGCGTAACTATTTATTGCATGAATGAGTGACTGAGTGTGTGAGTGAAAAGAGTGACTGGTAAGATGTGAGGAAGCTTGGTTCATAAAATACTAGAAGAATGTGGAAAAGAGGAAAACAGCATCTGTGCCATTTCATAGAAATTATCAGGGAGTCTCCAATAATTAATTGTTTTAATCTAGATGACCCTTCTGAAACATTGAGATAGAGGAAATTACCTTCTTATTTAAAAGGATTGGCTGTGTAAGTTTTTCAGTGCCTAATTTCTCATGGTAGAACTTTTTAAAGAGAATTTACAAAGCATTGAAAGAACTGCAGTCTGACTCCTTTCCTTCCCTTTTTCTTATTTTCTGTTTTAAAAAAAGGCAGCCCTTCAGTCATGGTATTAGAGTTTTTCTTTTTAAAATATCAGTTAATTAATTAGGTTTTTTTTAACATCTTTATTGGAGTATAATTGCTTTACAATGGTGTGTTAGTTTCTGCTTTATAACAAAGTGAATCAGCTGTACATATACATATATCCCCATATCCCCTCCCTCTTGCGTCTCCCTCCCTCCCTCCCTATCCCACCCCTCTAGGTGGTCACAAAGCACCGAGCTGATCTCCCTGTGCTGTGCGGCTGCTTCCCACTAGCTATTTACGTTTAGTAGTGTATATATGTATTTTTGTTTTCCTTAGAGATTTAATAAATTGAGGAAAGAACGAATCATTGCTAAGTTAGATCGCTCGCGCATCACCAAAAATGTTTCCTTTTCTCTCCAGCAGCTCCCAGGAGCCCTCTCAGCCTCTGGCCGCCGCAGCAGCTGCATCTGGGAGCACGCCTGAGGGGCCGGGAAGCCCAGGCTCGGCCAGACCAGGGGTGGCCGGGCTCACCACTGCTGCCGCCTTCAAGCCTCTAGGGTCCACCGGCGGCATCAAGTCACCAAGCTGGCAACGGCCCAACCAAGCAGGTACTACGCCCAAGAAATCTCTTGCTTTTTGCATTTAAGTATAATTATGAAAATGTGTTCTGGGATGTATGATAGAATTCACTGGTGAAACCCATTCTCAACGATCTAAGATTTACAAAGGACTGGGAAAAGTAGGTACAGCTATTTTCCTCTCTGAAGTGTCTCATAAACATTCTCTGTGTGTGTTGGACACAATTGCCACTTGCTATTTATAATTATAGAATTGAGAGCGTTGCCTGGTTTCCTAGATTACCCAGGAGGCATGGGTTCAATTGTAAATTTGGGGTCTTATTAACAAACTATGTTGTTGGAAGGTTAGCCTTGGAAATAAAACATTTTAGTTTTGATCATGTATACAAAATAACAACAGAAGCACTTGCTGCCGTCAAACAATTATTGAAGAAAGGTCTTTTACTTCCTGTCCTTGGGCTCCATCTGGAAACCTGAGTTTTCATTCACTTCTACAGATAAATAGCTTTAAATAAAGTCATTTGACCTTGACCCTCAGTTTTCTGATCTGCAAAATGGAAGGAGACTAAGTGCTTTTCCCAACATGAATGAAGGTTATGGTTATAGGGCAAAAGTACCTCTCTTAAGAGGAAGATAGGACTATACTTAAAGGTTGCTCACCTCACCCTCAGTCCTACCTGTTTACACTCTTTACACTCTCCCTGAATGATCTCTCATCCAGGTTCCTTTTACTACCCAGCCACTGATAATTTACAGTCCTCTCTCCTGATCTCCGTACCCTCAAACTGGTTGACCTCCTTACTGTTTCCAGGTGACACCTCAAATGCAGTGTGTCTGAAAATATCGTACCTGTCTCTGGAGATGTCACAGTCACCCAGGCACCAAAGCTAGAATGGAAGCTTGAGAGTCCCGCCTCCACGCCCCTGTTCTCACAGTAACTAATACCTAATGATTCCACATCTTAGTATTTCTCAAATTTCTTTTCTCCTCTTTGTGGTCACAGCCATTGGCTTGGTTCGGGCCCTGGTCTTTACAAACAGCTCCTAACTAATTTCCCCATCTCCTTCTCACCCTGTCAGTCTGTCCTCCTTACTGCAAGTGATCTTCTAAAGCTCTCACTTGCCTGTGTCACTCTCCCGCTTCAGGTGCTGGACTGTTTCCCCTTCCTTCACGAATCATTAAGACCTTTTCCACTCTGACCCCTGCTAACTTTTCAAGCTCATTTCCTGCTGCTCCCAATTTATAATCTGTGCTGTGGTTTTAGTAGAGTATCTTCAGTTACTGAGACATGCCATGCTACCCTGCTTTCGAAAGTTCTGGTTCCTCTGCAAAGAAGGAACATTTTTAACCTAATCCCCTATGTATTTCTAGTCTTCCCTCATCAGTTTTGGGATGAGTATTGATTGAATACACAGGGGCTGCTTTGAAAAATATGATAGCTTTAAAAATAGGTCATTTATTATTTAAAATTTTTTTTATTTTGCTTATTTTTGGCTGCATTGGGTCTTTGTTGCTGCGCCCAGGCAGCGAGCGGGGCTACTCTTCGTTGTGGTGTGCGGGCTTCTCATTGCAGTGGCTTCTCTTGTTGCAGAGCGTGGGCTCTAGGCGCGCGGGCTTCAGTAGTTGCAGCACGTGGGCTCAGTAGTTGTGACTCACAGGCTTAGTTGCTCTGCGGCATGTGGGATCTTCCCGGACCAGGGATCGAACCCGTGTCCCCTGCATTGGCAGGTGGATTCTTAAGCACTGTGCCACCTCTTGCGTCTCCCTCCCTCCCTCCCTATCCCACCCCTCTAGGTGGTCACAAAGCACCGAGCTGATCTCCCTGTGCTGTGCGGCTGCTTCCCACTAGCTATTTACGTTTAGTAGTGTATATATGTATTTTTGTTTTCCTTAGAGATTTAATAAATTGAGGAAAGAACGAATCATTGCTAAGTTAGATCGCTCGCGCATCACCAAAAATGTTTCCTTTTCTCTCCAGCAGCTCCCAGGAGCCCTCTCAGCCTCTGGCCGCCGCAGCAGCTGCATCTGGGAGCACGCCTGAGGGGCCGGGAAGCCCAGGCTCGGCCAGACCAGGGGTGGCCGGGCTCACCACTGCTGCCGCCTTCAAGCCTCTAGGGTCCACCGGCGGCATCAAGTCACCAAGCTGGCAACGGCCCAACCAAGCAGGTACTACGCCCAAGAAATCTCTTGCTTTTTGCATTTAAGTATAATTATGAAAATGTGTTCTGGGATGTATGATAGAATTCACTGGTGAAACCCATTCTCAACGATCTAAGATTTACAAAGGACTGGGAAAAGTAGGTACAGCTATTTTCCTCTCTGAAGTGTCTCATAAACATTCTCTGTGTGTGTTGGACACAATTGCCACTTGCTATTTATAATTATAGAATTGAGAGCGTTGCCTGGTTTCCTAGATTACCCAGGAGGCATGGGTTCAATTGTAAATTTGGGGTCTTATTAACAAACTATGTTGTTGGAAGGTTAGCCTTGGAAATAAAACATTTTAGTTTTGATCATGTATACAAAATAACAACAGAAGCACTTGCTGCCGTCAAACAATTATTGAAGAAAGGTCTTTTACTTCCTGTCCTTGGGCTCCATCTGGAAACCTGAGTTTTCATTCACTTCTACAGATAAATAGCTTTAAATAAAGTCATTTGACCTTGACCCTCAGTTTTCTGATCTGCAAAATGGAAGGAGACTATGCTTTTCCCAACATGAAGGTTATGGTTATAGGACAAAAGTACCTCTCTTAAGAGGAAGATAGGACTATACTTAAAGGTTGCTCACCTCACCCTCAGTCCTACCTGTTTACACTCTTTACACTCTCCCTGAATGATCTCTCATCCAGGTTCCTTTTACTACCCAGCCACTGATAATTTACAGTCCTCTCTCCTGATCTCCGTACCCTCAAACTGGTTGACCTCCTTACTGTTTCCAGGTGACACCTCAAATGCAGTGTGTCTGAAAATATCGTACCTGTCTCTGGAGATGTCACAGTCACCCAGGCACCAAAGCTAGAATGGAAGCTTGAGAGTCCCGCCTCCACGCCCCTGTTCTCACAGTAACTAATACCTAATGATTCCACATCTTAGTATTTCTCAAATTTCTTTTCTCCTCTTTGTGGTCACAGCCATTGGCTTGGTTCGGGCCCTGGTCTTTACAAACAGCTCCTAACTAATTTCCCCATCTCCTTCTCACCCTGTCAGTCTGTCCTCCTTACTGCAAGTGATCTTCTAAAGCTCTCACTTGCCTGTGTCACTCTCCCGCTTCAGGTGCTGGACTGTTTCCCCTTCCTTCACGAATCATTAAGACCTTTTCCACTCTGACCCCTGCTAACTTTTCAAGCTCATTTCCTGCTGCTCCCAATTTATAATCTGTGCTGTGGTTTTAGTAGAGTATCTTCAGTTACTGAGACATGCCATGCTACCCTGCTTTCGAAAGTTCTGGTTCCTCTGCAAAGAAGGAACATTTTTAACCTAATCCCCTATGTATTTCTAGTCTTCCCTCATCAGTTTTGGGATGAGTATTGATTGAATACACAGGGGCTGCTTTGAAAAATATGATAGCTTTAAAAATAGGTCATTTATTATTTAAAATTTTTTTTATTTTGCTTATTTTTGGCTGCATTGGGTCTTTGTTGCTGCGCCCGGGCAGCGAGCGGGGCTACTCTTCGTTGTGGTGTGCGGGCTTCTCATTGCAGTGGCTTCTCTTGTTGCAGAGCATGGGCTCTAGGCGCGCGGGCTTCAGTAGTTGCAGCACGTGGGCTCAGTAGTTGTGACTCACAGGCTTAGTTGCTCTGCGGCATGTGGGATCTTCCCGGACCAGGGATCGAACCCGTGTCCCCTGCATTGGCAGGTGGATTCTTAAGCACTGTGCCACCAGGGAAGCCCAGTCATTTATTATTTAAGAACATTTTTTTTTTATAGTTCACAAGAGTGGAAAAAGTGAACTTGTAATTAATTAGGAATCCATCTTTGTATTTTCCATAGCATTTAAATACATTAACACTAACTTCACTTATTGTAAATTATCTTTAAGAAATCACGAATTTTTTATATAGTTAAAATTTATTTCATAGTGTCATTTTGTATATTCTTGAATTACCATTACTAATTTTGCAAAGAAGCTCAAAGCTTTGTCCTGTGGGAGAAAGAGGAAAGGCTACTGCATATGATCTAGACTATTTTAAAGAAAAGGTTATTTTATTACTTTGAAAACTTAAACTATTTAGAATAATATCATTAGCCTCTGAAATTTCTGGACTATTAATTGACTTAGCAAGACCTGTCCTCTTGGAAAAAATGCTGACACCTTAGCCCCACACATTTTAAATTATTTCCATTTACTTAAAGCTTATCTATGTCAGTGGAGAGTTGCTGTAATTATTTTGTATGTGATTAGAATACTGGAAGCAACTTTCATTAAAAAAATTTTTGGTATGGTAATTGGAAGGGAACAGGAGAATGTTTCCTAAAAGAGCAAGGAAAAGGCTAAATTTCAAAGATAGAAACTGAAGGGAGGCTAAAGTATATGTACTGTGAAGGACAGAAAGTATATGTACTGCCTTTGGTAATTCAGAAACTATGGACAGAAGACCACTCTGCCTGTTACTAGAGTAAAAAGAAAAAATTCCAGTTGACATGGAACTCCTGGAGGATACACTACAGCAAAATTACCACAAGAGGGCGATCGAATCCTTCTTTCTCTCAGTCTAATTTAATAATCAAAGCAGGCAAATAACTATAATCATGATTCACATGGTTAGTATTTAAAATATTAATCCTTTTACAGAAGGTATAGCTGAATCTAATTTGAGCAAAACTAGAACAGGATATAAAATTTTACATTATATAACGTAAAGCATTAATTATTATTGAAAGAAAATGTTTTGCCATTGTGAAGTCTTAGTTGAATTACATCATGATGCTTAGCTCAAATCAGAAAATATTTGCAGACCTCCTGCTGTTTATCTTGCTCTGGGTGCCACAAACTGGCACTTAGTTTATGTTATGTAAAAGTTACTTATTTTATGCTATTTTGTAAAAATTGTAAAATAAATACAGAATTCCCAGTCACTCAAGTTCTTTTATTCTACTCTACCTAACAGTATACCATATTTCAAAAAAACCCAAAACAAAACAACACCCCAGAATCTACTCTTAGTCTTTGATAAATAGTTTCAAGGGCTTCCTAATGCAAATGGGAAAAGTTCTTTTGATTCAGAAAGTGGTAACTGTCACATGATGGGTTCTTATGTTCTTCACAACTCACCCGGGAAAAGGACAGTTCCGACCAAAGGATGCAAAAGCTACAAAGGCAAGTCACTGCACTAGTGTGGACTCAGATGAAGTGCTAAGCAGGTGGCAGTGCTTCTCTCACATTGAGAACTTCAGGTGTCTTTCTCTTGATAATTCACAGCTGTGCTCTAGTGTGGGTAAAGAAGGAGAAAAAAAAAAGATTTTTTATTCCCCCACCCTCCTACCATCACCCAAGAGTGCCTGTCACTAATGATGTCATTTTATTTTATTTATTTATTTTTAAGGCATTTCTTTCTTTTTAAAAATTTATTTATTTAATTTATTTATTTTTGGCTGTGTTGTGTCTTCGTTGCTGCGTGCGGGCTTTCTCTAGTTGCGGCGAGCGGGGGCTTCTCTTGTTGCGGAGCGCGGGCTCTAGGCGCGCGGGCTTCAGTAGTTGCAGCACGTGGGCTCAGTAGTTGTAGTTGTGGTGCATGTTGCTCCGCGGCATGTGGGATCTTCCCAGATCCAGGGATCGAACCCGTGTCCCCTGCATTGGCAGGCAGATTCTCAACCACTGCGCCACCAGGGAAGCCCCACTAATAATGTCATTTTAAAGTAATTCCTACAGTTGAGCGGGAAGGATGGGATTAGAATCACTAAAATGCAGTCTGTGGCCTGCTTAGTTGATTATGAAACAGTTTAATGGATCATAGCCAGCATTTTCATTTAAAAATGAAATTGAATAGAAAATATCAGAATATTCTACTATATGAAGTATCTTAACATATTAAGGGTAGGTATCATGTTATGAAAATGTGGCTTTAGATTATATATATGTATGTAAGTGTATATCTATACACACGTACTAACATATATTTTGGGTCAGAAGGTAAAATGAACAGCAGGTAAAGTGTATTTCTTATTGTTTTTTATAGTTAAGAAAAAGTTTGAAAGTCACTTACTTAAATAAGTAGTTTAGTCATACTTTTGTCTATTTGGGATGACTAATTTAGTTTTGAAATGATAACCGAAAAAAAAGAGACTGCATTGAAGGGGCTAATTGAAATTTTAAGACCTACTAGTGTATTTGGAACCTGTTGGGGTTTCTATTACCTCCATTGAAATTATGACTTTAAATTTTAGATCATTTCACTTGTGGTGTAGTATAACCTGTGTATCCAGAAGTCTTTCAAGAAGACAGTAATGTAATACCAGTTGGTAAATAGGAACTAGGTCTGTATGTAACAGCATTATAGTTTAGACTGGATCCTCTTCTTTTTCTCGGGCATATGGTTTTAACGTACACCACCACACATGCACAAGCTTGCCAGTGACTGACAAAGAGAGAAATATTTTAAGATGCAAAGTGTTAAAAAGTTCATAGTCTACATGAAAGTATCAAGATACAGAAGAAGTGAGAATCCATGCTTGAGTTTCTAAGTAAGCTAGCAATACTACTGCCTACTTGCCCTGTGTTTTGGTAATACTTCCATAATTCAGATGCAGTAGTCCCTTTAGAAATGTTTACTTGTTTACTTGATCTAGAAAAATACATAAAACGTGAGATTCTTCTTGATATTTTTCAGAATTGAGGATTTGTACTTTTTTATACTAATATTTTAATTCACTATATTTGTATGTCTAATAGGTTTTTTAATGCTCAAAGCCTTCATATTATATACAATAAGTAGTTAGATAGATATTCTTAAAAAGTTCATAAATTTAATCATATAAGTTTAAAAATATGTTCCTGTGTTTACGTAGGTGCCCTAATTTGCTATGTAATATTTTTTCTAGATTCTGTTTCGGTTATAGATACCAGCTTAGGTAAATTTAATTCATTTGACACAAGTATATATATAAAATATTACTATCTTACCAAACAGTCAGATGTTTTTTCACAAATCCAGTCTTAAAGTTACGAAGGACTATATGATTGATGCACATCAGTTTTCTAACTTTAGTTTAATTATATAAACTAAATGAGAATGACCAATTCATTAGAATATAAGCAGTGCTTTGCTAGATCAGGCCTACTGTTTTTTTTTTTCATTTTTATTTTTATTTTTTTTAACCTTTTATTTATTTTTATTTATTTTTACTTTTTATTTTCTTTAACATCTTTATTGGAGTATATTTATGTTACAATGGTGTGTTAGTTTCTGCTTTACAACAAAGTGAATCAGCTAACATATACATATACCCCATATCTCCTCCCTCTTGCGTCTCCCTCCCTCCCACCCTCCCTATCCCACCTCTCTAGGTGGTCACAAAGCACCGAGCTGATCTTCCTGTGCTATGCGGCTGCTTCCCACTAGCTATCTATTTTACATTTGGTAGTGTGTACACGTCCATGCCACTCTCTCACTTCGTCCCAGCTTACCCTTCCCCTCCCTGAGTCCTCAAGTCCATTCTGTAGTAGGTCTGCGTCTCTATTCCCATCCTGCCCCTAGGTTCTTCATGACCTTTTTTTTTTTTTTTTTACTTTCCTTATACATG
>NC_041220.1:15090712-15091276 GCF_002837175.3 Physeter macrocephalus
TTCATTTGCAAATATTTTCTCCCATTCTGAGAGTTGTCTTTTCGTCTTGTTTATGGTTTCCTTTGCTGTGTAGAAGCTTTTAAGTTTCATTAGGTCCCATTTGTTTATTTTTCTTTTTATTTCCATTTCTCTAGGAGGTGGGTCAAGAAGGATCTTGCTGTGATTTATGTCATAGAGTGTTCTGCATATGTTTTCCTCTGAGAGGTTGATAGTGTCTGGCCTTACATTGAGGTCTTTAATCCATTTTCAGTTTATTTTTGTGTATGGTGTTAGGGGGTGTTCTAATGTCATTCTTTTACATGTAGCTGTCCAGTTTTCCCAGCACCACTTATTGAGAAGGCTGTCTTTTCTCCATTGTATATTCTTGCCTCCTTTATCAAAGCTAAGGTGACCATATGTGCATGGGTTTATCTGTGGGCTTTCTATCCTGTTCCATTGATCTGTATTTCTGTTTTTGTGCCAATATCATACTGTCATGATTACTGTACCTTTGTAGTATAGTCTGAAGTCAGGGAACCTGATTCCTCCAGCTCCATTTTTCGTTCTCAAGATTGCTTTGGCTAT
>NC_041220.1:15091429-15092895 GCF_002837175.3 Physeter macrocephalus
CCCATCCAAGAACATGGTATATCTCTCCATCTGTTTGTATCATCTTTAATTTCTTTCATCAGTGTCTTATAATTTTATGCATACAGGTCTTTTTGTCTCCTTAGGTAGGTTTATTCCTAGGTATTTTATTCTTTTTGTTGCAATGGTAAATGGGAATGTTTCCTTAATTTCACTTTCAGATTTTTCATCGTCAGTGTATAAAAATGCAAGAGATTTCTGTGCGTTAATTTTATATCCTGCTACTTTACCAAATTTATTGATTAGTTCTAGTAGTTTTCTAGTAGCATCTTTAGGATTCTCTATGTATAGTATCTTGTCATCTGCAAACAGTGACAGCTTTACTTCTTCTTTTCTGATTTGGATTCCTTTTATTTCTTTTTCTTCTCTGATTGCTGTGGCTAAAACTTCCAAAACAGTGTTGAATAATCCCTCTGGAGGGTTTTTATCATAAATGGGTGTTCAATTTGGTCAGGAGCTCTTTCTGCATCTATTGAGTTGATCATACGGCTTTTCTCCTTCAATTTGTTAATATGGTGGATCACATTGATTGATTTGTGTATATTGAAGAATCCTTGCATTTCTGGGATAAACTCCACTTGATCATGTTGTATGATCCTTTAATGTGATTTTTAACCACAGTTTCAATTTCAGTGCTTGTGATTGGTCTGTTTATATTTTGTATTTCTTCCTGGATCAGTCTCAGAGGTTGTGCTTTTCTAAAAATTTGTCCACTTCTTCCAGGTTGTCCATTTTATTGGCATTTAGTTGCTTGTAGTAATCTCTCATGTTCCTTTGTATTTCTGCAGTGTCAGTTGTTACTTCTCCTTTTTCATTTCTAATTCTATTGATTTGAGTCTTCTCCCTTTTTTTCTTGATAAGTCTGGCGTGTTGCTATAAAGTTCCCTCTTAGAACTGTTTTTGCTGCATCCCATAGGTTTTGAGTTATTGTGTTTTCATTGTCATTTGTTTCTAGGTATTTTTTGATTTCCTCAGTGATCTCTTGGTCATTAAGTAGTGTTTAGCCTCCATGTGTATGAATTTTTTACAGATTTTTATCCTGTAATTGATATCTAGTCTCATAGCGTTGTGGTCGGAAAAGATATTGATACGATTACAGTTTTCTTAAATTTACCAAGGCTTGATTTGTGACCCAAGATATGATCTATCCTGAAGAATGTTCCATGATCACTTGAGAAGAAAGTGTATTCTGTTGTTTTTGGATGGAATGTCCTATAAATATCAATTAAGTCCATCTTGTTTAATGTATCATTTAAAGCTTGTGTTTGCTTATTTATTTTCATTTTGGATGATCTGTACATTGGTGAAAGTGGGGTGTTAAAGTCCCCTCCTATGATTGTGTTACTGTCGATTTCCCCTTTGTGGCTGTTAGTGTTTGCCTTATGTATTGAGGTGCTCCTATGTTGGGTGCATAAATATTTACAGTTGTTATATCTTCTTCTTGGATT
>NC_041220.1:15093224-15094460 GCF_002837175.3 Physeter macrocephalus
TGTGTGTGCGTGTGTGTGTGTGTGGTACGCAGACCTCTCACTGCTGTGGCTTCTCCCATTGCGGAGCACAGGCTCCGGACGTGCAGGTCCAGCGGCCATGGCTCACGGGCCTAGCCGCTCCGCGGCATGTGAGATCTTCCCAGACCGGGGCACGAACCTGCATCCCTTGCATCGGCAGGTGGATTCTCAACCACTGTGCCACCAGGGAAGCCCCTAATGTAATTATTGATATGTATGTTCCTATGACCATTTTCTTAATTGTTTTGGGTTTGTTATTGTAGGTCTTTTCCTTCTCTTGTGTTTCCTACCTAGAGAAGTTCCTTTAGCATTTGTTGTAAAGCTGGTTTGGTGGTGCTGAATTCTCCTAGCTTTTGCTTGTCTGTAAAGGTTTTAATTTCTCCCTCAAATCTGAATGAAATCCTTGCTGGGTAGAGTAATCTTGGTTGTAGGTTTTTCCCTTTCATCACTTTGTATATGTCCTGCCACTCCTTTCTGGCTTGAAGAGCTTCTGCTGAAAGATCAGTTGTTAACCTTATGGAGATTCCCTTGTATGTTATTTGTTGTTTTTCCCTTGCTGCTTTTAATATTTTTTCTTTGTATTTAATTTTTGATAGTTTGTTTAATATGTGTCTTGGCTTGTTTCTCCTTGTATTTATCCTGTATGGGACTCTCTGCACTTCCTGGACTTGACTAATTCCTTTTCCATATTAGGGAAATTTTCAACTATAATCTCTTCAAATATTTTCTCAGGCACTTTCTTTTTCTCTTCTTCTGGGACCCCTATAATTCGAATGTTGGTGTGTTTAATGTTGTCCCAGATGTCTCTGAGACTGCCCTCAGTTCTTTTCATTCTTTTTTCTTTATTCTGCTCTGCAGTCATTATTTCCACTATTTTATCTTCCAGGTCACTTACCCATTCTTCTGCCTCAGTTATTCTGCTATTGATTCCTTCTAGAGTTTTTAAATTTCATTTATTGTGTTGTTCGTCATTGTTTGTTTGCTCTTTAGTTCCTCTAGGTCCTTGTTAAACGTTTCTTGTATTTTATCTATTCTATTTCCAAGATTTTGGATCATCTTTACTATCATTATTCTGAATTCTTTTTCAGGTAGACTGCCTATTTCCTCTTCATTTGTTTGGTCTGGTGGGTTTTTACCTTGCTCCTTCATCTGCTGTGTGTTTCTCTGTCTTCTCATTTTGCCTAACTTACTGTGTTTGGGGTCTCCTTTTTGCAAGCT